>NW_027466491.1:10092500-10522500 GCF_050575085.1 Anarhichas minor | reverse complement strand
GAAACAAAGAGGAAACAACAAAGAGGAAACACAGAGGAAACAACAAAGAGGGAACAAAAAGGAAACAAAGAGGAAACACAGAGGAAACAAAAAGGAAACACAGAGGAAACAAAGAGGAAACAAAAAGGAAACAGAGGAAACAAAGAGAAAACACAGAGGAAACAACAAAGAGGAAACAAAGAGAACAAAGAGGAAACAAAGAGGAAACACAGAGGAAACAAAGAGGAAACAACAAAGAGGAAACAAAGAGGAAACACAGAGGAAACAACAAAGAGGAAACAGAGGAAACAACAAAGAGGAAACAACAAAGAGGAAACACAGAGGAAACAAAGAGGAAATAAAGCGGGAACACAGAGGAAACTAAGAGGAAATACAGAGGGAACACAGGAAACACAGAGGAAACACAGAGGAAACAAAGAGGAAACAACAAAGAGGAAACAAAGAGGGAACACAGAGGAAACAAAGAGGAAACACAGAGGGAACACAGAGGAAACACAGAGGAAACAAAGAGGAAATACAGAGGAAACAAAGAGGAAATACAGAGGAAACAAAGAGGAAACAACAAAGAGGAAACAAAGAGGAAACAGAGGAAACAACAAAGAGGAAACACAGAGGAAACAAAGAGGAAATAAAGCGGGAACAAAGAGGAAACTAAGAGGAAATACAGAGGGAACACAGGAAACACAGGAAACAAAGTGGAAACAAAGAGGAAACACAGAGGAAACAACAAAGAGGAAACAAAGAGAACAAAGAGGAAACACAGAGGAAACAACAAAGAGGAAACAAAGAGAACAAAGAAGAAACACAGAGGAAACACAGAGGAAACAAAGAGGAAACAACAAAGAGGAAACAAAGAGGAAACAACAAAGAGGAAACAAAGAGGAAACAGAGGAAACAACAAAGAGGAAACAAAGAGGAAACAGAGGAAACAACAAAGAGGAAACAACAAAGAGGAAACAGAGGAAACAAAGAGGAAATAAAGCGGGAACACAGAGGAAACTAAGAGGAAATACAGAGGGAACACAGGAAACACAGAGGAAACAAAGTGGAAACAAAGAGGAAACACATAGGAAACACAGAGGAAACAAAGAGGAAACAACAAAGAGGAAACACAGAGGAAACAAAGAGGAAACACAGAGGAAACACAGAGGAAACAAAGAGGAAATACAGAGGAAACAAAGAGGAAACAAAGAGGAAACAAAGAGGAAACACAGAGGAAACAAAGAGGAAACACAGAGGAAACACAGAGGAAACAAAGAGGAAACACAGAGGAAACAAAGAGGGGGAAACCTGAAAACAGAAACCTCTTCTCCAGGTTTTAATACCAGAACTGTGTTTGTCTCTGAGGACGTTTTTACATTGAACCTGTTTAGTTCAGATCAAACTGGAGCACTTTGTCTGTTTATTGTGGTTCATTTAAACAGTTAAACTACTTAAACCCATCTGCTGCTCGTGAACTGTTGAGTAGTAATTGTTAAATAATAAATCTGACATTGATTTGAAGGCTGCACAGTATTTATTTATTGTGTTTGAAGACAGTGATGGACCAAACACAAACTAGGAGGTAGTGGACGAGTTACAGTCATTAAAGGAAGTTAATTAAATAATAATAAAGAAGGTGGAGAGGAGAGAAAGAAGAGGAGTGGGAAGGAAACAAGGACAGAAGAAGGAGAGGGAACTAGGAAAGGAGAAATACTGAGGAGAGGAGGAAGAAAGTAAAGGAGAGAGGTGAAGAGAGGAAAGGAAAAAAGAGAGGAGAATGAAAGTAATGTGAGGAAAGGAAACTAGGAAAGGAGAAAAACTAGGAAGATGAAATGATCAGGCAGGAAGGAAGGAGACGAGGATGAAAGGAAAGGAGAGGAAAGGGTTCAGAGAAGGAAGAAATGGATTTTCATTAAAATATGACGAGACGTTCAAAGCTTTGTGTGTCGGCATGTTACTCCGTCAGCATCTTTCTGTCAGTCAGAGAGCTGACAGGGGTCAGAGGTCAACACACACACACACACACACACACACACACACACACACACGGCCGTCACTGTCCACCCTGCAGACCAGCAGCTGTCACTCACAGTGTCAGTTTCAGAGGTCAGAGTTCAGAGAGTGTGTGTGTGTGTGAAGTCAAACAGTCACAACCAGCTGTCTTCTTTGTATGTATTCTTAAACTAAACTTAAAGTGTCTGTCATTCATATTCTTTATATTAATAACAATAATCTGTGTCTGTTGTGGAGATGAAGCTCCAGAGAACCATCATCTGAAGCTTTAGAGTGACTTTGATCTGCTTGTTCATCAACTCTACTGTCCTGGTTTACAGAGAAAAGGAAAGGCCTCTGTTCACTTCCTGTTCATCAAACAGCAGACGGACTCCTTCAGAGAGCAGCTGCTGAACGTAGCTTAGCATTTAGCAGCTAACGAGACAGATATCAGTCTCTCAGGAGGAGGAGGAGACCAAGGACGGAGCAAAAAGAGAGAATATTGGATTTAACTACTAGTGCTTTCATACCGTACGCACCGGGCATACATGTTATTTGGTGGTCTTGTGGTTGCATATGGTTATTACGCATAAAGCCCTGATTTTTAGTTGCATCATTACATTTGTTCCCAAAATAAACACATCCGGAGTGACTTTGGGACTTGTGACGTGTGAAGACTTTGATTAAGAGAGAGAGAATCTCACAGCATCAACCATGGGAGAGAAATATCCTCATTTGATCCGTGTGGTAAAGGTTAGCTTAGCGTCACTGTTAGCTCGGGACAATGAGGGGGGGAGTCACCACATTCAGTCACGACTCCGCCTCCCTCACCTGTGAGACGGGACCGAGGGCTTAAAAAAGGCCCACAATGCTTCACACTGACAGTCAGGCAGAAAGAGAGGATATGTGTGTGACTGTGTGTGTGTGTGACTGTGTGTGTGTGTGTGTGTGACTGTGAGTGTGTGACTGTGTGAGTGACTGTGTGTGTGTATGTGTGTGTGTGTGTGTGACTGTGTGTGACTGTGTGTGTGTGACTGTGTGTGACTGTGTGTGTGTGAGTGCGTGTGTGTGTGTGTGCGTGCGTGTGTCTGTGTGTGCGCGTGCGTGTGCGTGTGACTGTGTGTGTGTTGCTGCTGCTAAAAATGACAAGCGTGGGCTCATTTGCATATCGCTCTCAGGCCTCTGCAGCTCTGTAACGCGATTGGACGCATCGCCGGTATGTGTGTGTTTGAGTGTGTGTGTATAATCTCATTCTCCACGCTCCCCTTACCCACACACACACACACACACACACTGTTTATCCTCTCACTCCCCCTGCTTGTCCTTTAAAAGAACTGCAGCCTTCAAAAGACGTTCAGAACTCTGAAGAGGAAGAAACACATTTTAGACGCTTCAGAGGCCCGTGTCCTGCTGATGACTACACATGATTCAGTGGGGCAGACAGACAGACAGACAGACAGACAGAGAGAGAGACAGGACGCCTGAGGGAGAGCGAGACAGACAGAGAGACCTAGAAACAAACTGAACAAAAGAGAGAGAGAAGTGAATCTATGGTCTTAATGGACTGCTGAGTGACTGACCTTGATTCCTAATGGACACACACACACACACACACACACACACACACACACACACACACACACACACACACACACACACACACACACACACACACACACACACACACACACACACACACACACACACACACACACACACACACACACACACACAAAATGTCTGCAGAAGACTGGTTCAGAGTTCACACACTAGTCACTGTTTATGGAATATAAATAATAATCAATAATACAATATTTAATGTATTAACTTTAGAGAAATAGACATTTTAATACCAAATAAATTCATATTAATTAATAAAGATGAAATTAAAGACGAAGCGATGACATAAATAATCGTTTCTCTCTCTCATGTCTTTCAGTTGTTTTTCAAAAACAAACATCTGTAAACATCAAGACACTAAAATAAAGAATAAAAAGAAATAAAACATGGAGGAGACAACATGGAGGAACAAGAGGAGGAACAAGAGGAGGCTGAGCTGCAGTTCTAGTGAAAACCCAGAAACTCTCACAAACTGAGTGTAATCCTAATCCCAGAGCCTCACATGGATTAAATAAACACGCTGCTCTTTGTCTGCAGAGGAACACGTCTAAAGAGAAGACAGAAGAAGAAGAGACGTGATGGAAGAAGCTCTGCAGATAAAACTTAAATACATTCAAGAAGACGAAACAATCAAATGATTATTTAACATTGTTTGTCAATTAATCAAAAATATGTTTTAAAGGATCAAAACCGAAGCAGCAGAACTAGAGAGCGTCCTTTAATCCATCCTTCCTCGTTAAACCTGCCGCCTACATTACCCACAATGCAACTCAAGCGCTAAAACACCTCATCCACGAGATTCAGCATGCTTCATGCTAGTTAGCGGCTAACGTAGCCTGTAGCTGTTAGCCTGCAGCCTCAGAATCTACACGCCTCCAGATCTGATTCATCTTTTAAACTTGTAGTCCTCAACGGACGTGGACTCGAGTGACATCACTTGAGGACATTTATCACACACACACACACACAGATGTGTGAGAGGAGGAGGAAACTACTTCCTGTTGCTCCTTACCGAGTCTTTGAATAATAATTCACGACTTTGAGTCAACCAGGGACAGACTGCAATGTTTCCTTCTTCTGCTTTAGGAGTTATCTTCAGGCTGCAGCTGGCAAACACACACACACTCACACACACACTCACACACACACTCACACACGCTCACTCACACACACACACACACCCCCACACACACACACACACACACTCACACACTCACACACACACACACACGCTCACTCACACACACACACCCCCACTCACACACTTCTTAGGGACAATAACGGATAAAAACAGATCACAGAAACTTTCTCCTCTCTGCAGGTTTTAGTGTCAAACCAACTGCTGAACTGTTAGAGACACACTGAGACATGCGTGTGTGTGTGTGTATATGTGTGTGTGTGTGTGTGTGTGTGTGTGTGTGTAAGTGTTTAGTGGTAGTGTGTCCATGCTGGGCTTATCCAAGTAGAAAATGAGCGTGTGTGTGTGATGCCAGCAGCTTGGCGGTCCACCTGGACGCTGCCCAAGGCTGTGTGTGTAGGTGTGTGTGTGTGTGTGTGTGTGTGTGGATGAAGGACAGTAATCCTGAGTCTGTTTCCTGTTGAGAGATTGGAGGTAAACTCTGTTTCTTTAGTTTCAGTGTTTTAGTCACTCAGGTAAATCAGGTTTGTTTACATCCGTCTGTGTTTTTGTGTGTTTTCAGTTTGTGCAGAAAAAAGAATCAAAACTACGTGAATGAGGTTTTTACTCTCGGCTGAGGTGGGTACAAGTAAAATGCGACAAAGTCACACACACACACACACACACACACACATATATATATATATATATATATGTACATTGTATATATATATAAACACAGTCACAGTCAGCAGTTTGTGTCACAGAGTCATGGTGAGAGAGACTCTGGATAAAATGTGTCAGAGACGATAATACATTAAGCTAGATGTACACACACACACCTACACACACACACACAGTCAGGTCTGCTTCAGTAATCCTGAGGACAAAGATGAGCAGAGTTCTGACATCAGCACCTCTTAAAGGACAGTGTGTGTGTGTGTGTGTGTGTGTGTGTGTGACGCTGTGTGTTACTCTGTGTCTTAAGGGAGTGTGTGTTTGAGCCATTTTCTCTCTCAAAAAGCTTAAAACGGTGGGATGATGTCATGCTCACACTACACACACACACACACACACTGAGTCACACACACACCGTCACACACACACTGAGTCACACACACACTGAGACACACACACACACACACACACACACAGTGATGTAGTGAACTATTACATGAATGTAAGGCTGCAAAAAATGATTATTTTCATCCTCGAAGGTAATTATTTTGGATTAAACGATTGATTGTTTCCTCTTTGAAACATCAAACAATAGTATAAAATGAGTTAAAAGATATTTAGTTTACTGTGATAATCTGAGTCTTTATATTTAAACTATTTCTACTTGAATAACTGAAGAAGCAGCAGATGATTGTGTTTTATGTTCTCTTATCGTCGCTCTACATGAAACCGCTGATTCATCGTTAAAGTGTCTGAAGGATTAGTGACGACATGTTGGGAGAAGGAGGCTCCTGTGGAGGTCTGGACCTGGATCAGGTCTCACTGAGGCCTGGAGGCAGACAGGTGCTGGTCCCTTCTGGTCCCTTCGGGTCAGAGCTCCGGGTCCTGAACCTGTGAAGTCTCTCTGTGGTGAGTCTGTGGAGTCCTACCTCATCATGTGACGGTGACATCTTGTTTTTTATTTAACATGTTAATGTTTATCGAGAGGTGGAAGAATTATTACCATCAAAATATACATAAAGTACTACAAGTAAAGTGCAGAATATCATATTATTGGGTCATAATTATTGAAGCTTTAAAGTGTTTATCGGTACAATTAACATCTAAATTATTGTTATTCAAAACAAATGTTTATGTCAAATATGGATTTTTATCTTTATTTAATTAAATTAAACAAAAGTAATAAAACTGAATTAAAAGCATTAAAGTGATAGAAGTAAAACAAAAGAGAAATGTAATTAAAAATATTTAAATAAAATACAAATTAGATTGATAGACTTAAATAAAATAATAAAATAAAATATTTCAACCTCGATGCAATAAGATAAATAAATTTAATATTGTCAAAGGCTCAATATTCAAACTTTTAAAGTAGAAGGATAAAGTATCATGGAATAGAAATACTTCCTTAAATACTTAAGTGTACTTTCTACTTCCCACTAGTACATTTAACTCCTTGTGTTTTTAGGAGAAGTTATATTTGTAGTAAAACCTTCTGAGATATTCGACTACACAAATATACGCGTTAGGATACAATACTACAGCGTGTCTCTCCTGTTTTTATCTATTATTTACCCGACGTCTATTTTTACTCCCCTGCCTCTGCTCGTCTGTCTCCTTCATGTTTTAGAGGATTATATTATTATATTAATATGTTTGTGTATTAATATATAATATATATTAAACACAAAATGTATATATATATATATATATATATATATATATATATGTCATACTACATAAAAAAACCACATCTTTACTTAAGTACAGGTATTATTATTTATAGTATACATCCTGCATTTAAAATAAGGCAAAAGTATTAGCATCAAAATATACTTTAAATACTAAAATAAAGTAGATTAATGAAGGTTTCACTTTAACGTTACAGCTTTAATAATTGCATGTTCTATAATAATACATCATTAATTATTAGTTGATCATATTTTTATATTTATTTTTTATATTATAATCAGAATCACTAAAGTTGCAGTAGAGTAGAATAAAAAAATATATATAAAAATATAGTAAATAAGTACCTCAAATGTGTATTTAATAAATGTACTGATACCTCTCCATAGTTTACACCAAAAAACAATATGCGATATAACCCTATACCACAAAACTCATGAACATGTTATAATACACTACACCTTACAGTGTTATCTCAATGGAGGGGTGTTACGGAAACAATGGCTGCCAGAAAAACGTTAGAGTCGCGCGGATTTTAACGGTTATAAAGGTTACTGAGAGTGTGGAGCATTAACACCTCACCTGTCAATGTTTAATCAAACCATGACCGGAATGTTTGCCACACCTGACTGACCCCTCCTCCAGCGTCACAGAACCTGAGGGGTCACACATTTCACCGATGGCCGATTTAAACCGTAACCGGTAACCGTTGGTTAGATCGTGCTCTTAACGATGAGCGCACGTGACGTGAAATCACCGTAAAAACGTCACAGTAACCTCACCCGTTGCGTCAGATAAGCACGAGACAACACACACACATATATACAGAGACGCGCACGCACGCACGTACGTACGTTCACACGGTATCAGTTACTAACTTTTACTGATTTCAAGGCAGTCACCGTCTTGCGCGAGCTCCACCAACACGCGCCAACACGCTGCACCGGCGATAATTAGTACACGCGCTCACGCTCACGCTCACACACACACGTATAGACACACACACCTACACACACACATAGACAGGTATGTACTAAAACACACACTCGCCGGTCGGTATGAGCCTGTTCGGTCTGGGGGTCTTACCTCCCTCCTGGTCCGGTTGGAGACAGGCCGGGATGTTTTTCTTCCAGCCGGGCATGATGCACCTCAAGGCGGATAGGGAGTCCAGGGCGGCCCGCTAGCAGACACACACCACCAGCAGCAACATGGCTAGTTAGCTTTAGCTTTAGCTGCTACACTACATAGGGATCCACCTCCTCCTGCACTGTGAGCATACCACTCTCTCACAGGCACGCGAACCTCTCTCTCTCTCTCTCCTTTTCTTCTCTTTGTCTATGTCTCTCTACCCCCTCCCCCTTCTGTAACTCTACCCCTGGAGCCTCGATGTGATCTCTGGAGGAGTGGGAGAGCGAGGTAGAGTAGTGGGGGGAGAGAGAGAGAGGGAGGGGGAGAGAGCTAGAGTAGTGGGCAGAGAGAGAGATGGAGAGACAGAGAGGGGAGGTGAGAGAGAGACAGATGGAGAGAGAGAGAGAGCGAGAGAGAGACAGAGAGGGGGAGAGAGAGAAAAAGAGACAGAGAGGGGGAGAGAGAGAGAGAAAAAGAGAGACAGAGAGGGGGAGAGAGAGAGAGGGAGGGTGGGGAAGAGAGGTAGAGTAGTGGGCAGAGAGAGAGATGGAGAGACAGAGGGGAGGTGAGAGAGAGACAGAGAGGGGGAGAGCTTCTAGCAGTTAATACCAGAAGATGATTTACTGATAAACTTTAAAGTGTTCAAACAATGACACTGAGACAGATACATTTAAGGAGCTTTTCAAAATAAAATACTTAAATATATCCAGAGTTTAACCCTTTCTGTGCCCTAGTGCTCTAGCTAGTCAAATGCTAATCACTAGATTTCACCTTCTTAAAACACGTCTACCTGTCTGAGTGTATGATATTAATACTGTTGTAATCATAAAAATATTTATTCTTAACAAAGATGGTTGTCTGATTAGATGATGAAAGCAACATCATTTTCATTTTTGTTTGTTTAATGCTACAGCTAGCCAGCAGCTAGTTAGCTTAGCATTAAAGGGCTTAAAAGAGGGGGATGAGTCCAGGCCCCCAGCTGTTTAATGCAGCTCAGTATTCACAGTGTTTACATGTATTTAGATAATTAAACACCCTCTTTGAATTAGTGATTAATTATTTATGTTGTTGGTGTTCATAAAAATACACACTACAAAAAGTAACGTGTGCAGCATTTAAAAAAAATACCAATTTATTAAAAAATGTTAACTTTGATTTACATCTTTTTTGTTGTTGTGATTATATCCAGAATATTAAATATATTAACCTGGAAACCACACACACATACACACACACACTCACACACTCTCTCACACACACACACACACACTCTCTCACACACACACACTCTCTCACACACGCACACACTCTCTCTCACACACACTCACTCTCAGGTATTTAAAGGTTCCTGTCCTGACTCGTCTCTGAGGATTCCCCCCCAGCTGTGGATTAAAGGAGACGAACAGACTTCATATAAATATGATCATGTAGAATCATATCATGTTATTAAGATATATTAAGGTATTAATACACAATTATGAAGTATAAATTGATAACAAACTAATACTGCCTAATGTTTCTCATAAAATCTGATTATTTTCACTAAAGTTCTGAATAAAAAGAGAAAATACTCAATACTGGACCGACCCAGATCCTCCAGCAGAGACCGGTCCACCGTGGACAGACCACTACCACTTTAATCTACAGGGAGCGCCAAAATCAACATAAAATGAAAGTTCTTTGTAGTAATTTTAAGTAAAGTAATACTACTCATCACACCTTCATCATATGTTTCATCATCCTCATCTTCATCATAATCATTTCCTGTGAGACATCTTAAAAAAAGACTGAGTGTGTGTTTGTGATGCAGCTGGAGCCTCGTTTCATAGATTACTGTCAAACGCTGTCAATGCATTAACACACACACACACACAACACACACACACACACACATACACACGCACACACTTAAATCACAGCGTGCATATGTCAGTGGCTGTATTATGTGTCAACAGAGAGAGAGAGCCTGGGGGTTTATAAACATCCCACTCAACTGATCTGTGACTCATCCCCCCCACACACACACACACACACACTCTCACACATATACATACACACACTAAATGCATTCAACCAGCATGAATAAAAATCATCCTGAATATCAGGATTCTCTGCATGTATGAAATTACTGTGTGTGTGTGTGTGTGTGTGTGTGTGTGTGTGTGTGTGTGTGTGTGGGTGGGTGTGTGTGAATCGGTGGATAATGTGCTCACTGGCCCTAAATACACACACAGATGAAGAGGAGCTCCATGCAGTGCATCCAGTAAACAGGAAGTAGTTCTGAGGTTCAGTGAATAGACGCACCTGCTGCAGGTGATTCACACACACCAGGAGGAGGAGGTGAGCAAATCAAACAAACCCAAGGAACCCACAGAGATTTAGAGAGAATCAAAGATGAAGATAGTACTTTATACTACATCTCAGAGGTACATATTGTACTTTATACTACATCTCAGAGGTACATATTGTACTTTATACTACATCTCAGAGGTACATATTGTACTTTTTAAATACATGTTGATGATAATACTTGGTGCAGAGCTTCTATACATTCATGTATTAATACTTTTACTTCAGTGAAGGAGTTTCAGAGAGCAGCATGAACATGTTCTCCTCCTGAGGAGCTTCGTTTAGCTTCGTTTAGAGGAATCGATGCTCACGGTCCACTTGAAGAGAAGAATCTCTGAGAAGAGCTTCTTCTTCTTCTTCTGCACAATCTCACTTTACATTTAACGCCATTAAAGAAAGAAATAAACTCCAGAATCCTCTAATGTGCACACGTCCTGTTATTTACTAAACAATGATTATAAGACAGAAGTATCACCGATTATTATTAATAATAAAGAAACAAATAAGAATCTAAGTCATGAAATAGTGCAGAAGTTAAAATAATGGAACAAAATATAACAAATGAATAATGTGGTAAACTGTGATGTAAACAGAAATGTAGTATCTGTGTAGTGAGAACTGAAGTAATAAATATACCAGTAGTGGCTGGTCAATAGAGGGCGCTAGGGCGCCGCCCCACCTTGAGCCACAACAAATAAACTAAAATAAATAATAATAATAATAAACTATACAAATTGTCAATATTTGTGTTTTTGAAATATGGAATCACCCAGTAATATGTGTAAAATATGATATCTGCGGTAAATATATGGTTTTCCTGCACGTCCTCTCCGCGTGCACATCTCAGCAGCTCTGGGGCGCTGGAGAAACTGCCCAAAAGAGGCGGGGCTATGAAGCAGTTTAGCCAATTGCTGATTAAAGATATAATTGTGTGACATACAATTTAGCCAATCAGCGTCCTCAAATAGATTGAGCTTGGGGCAGAATCGATTCTTAAAGTTCTTAAATTCACAGCGTTTGCTGTTTCAAGTTGTGAAAGCAGACACATAGCGCTAATTTACAAAACACAATCTGTGATCCGTCTTCACTGTTTACATGTTGAACAAAATCTCATCAGTCCGATCGGCTGCAGCGTCCAATCACATGACTGATGAACAATGAGTGTCGGCCATGTCGGCCGTTAAAACACTTCCTGGAAGTCTGTTCTCGTAGGTCTTCGCTCATGGCTCCTCAAAGATCCCTCCTCCATCCTCGCTCCTCAGAGCAGAAATAAGAGCTTTGGGACGGCCGTCAATATGGCGGCGCAGATCAACTTCCGGTTCGAGCGAGGATCGAGGAGCAAGGAAATGACAATTAATTGTCATTATTTGTCATTTCCTCAATTCCGGGTGAACTGGTTTCACCCGGAAGCGATCCTCGCTTGAACCGGAAGTTGAAACCGGAAGCCTGTAGAGACTCGTCCGGACGGGAACGCGCAGTTTGGGGCAGAATCCATGCTTCCCCGATTCTGAATCTATTTGAGGACGCTGATTGGCTGAATTTGTCACACATTTATATCTTTAACCAGCAATTGGCTAAACTGCTTCATAGACCCGCCTCTTTTGGGCAGTTTCTCCAGCGCCCCAGAGCTGCTGAGACATGCACACCCGGAGAGGATGTGCAGGAAAACCATATATTTACTGCAGATATCATATTTTACACATATTACTGGGTGATTCCATATTTCAAAAACACAAATATTGACAATTTGTATAGTTTATTATTATTATTATTTATTTTATTTGTTGTGGCTCAAGGTCTCTATTGACCAGCCGCCACTGCATCCCAGAATGATTGAATGCAATAAAAAAGGTATCAAACACGTATTACTACTTTGCAGTTAAATATTTAACATTTATTCCAACATGAAAAAAGCAGTAAATAACACTTTGATAAACACGTCAGGACATCTTATTTTTGTCACCCTCACAGGCAATTCAGTATAATATAATATACGTATTTATTTATTTACTTACTTATTTACTAATTCATTAATTAATTAATTAATTTTATTATTTTTAAAAAGAGCTGCTCAAACTGTGACCTCCGACCCCACAGCGTCCATCCTGCTAACCCCGCCCCTCTGCAGAGAGAGAACGGGAGCTCCATTCAAACAAACCAAACTCCGTGCCCCGGGATGCGACAGTCGCTGTAGAAAGAAGAGCAGCAACAGAAGAAGAAGAAGGAGAAGAAACCGCAAAGACACTCTTCTTCACCTGAAGAATAAGGACCACCGGGACCCGTGAGACAGACAGACAGACACGCAGACAGACAGACACACACACACACACACACACTGAGAGCTAGCTGGAAGCTAATAGCTAACAGCAATGGCGAGCGCCTCGTACCACATCTCCAACCTGCTGGAGAAAATGACTTCCAGCGACAAGGACTTCAGGTAAAAAAAAATAAAAAGCCCGGGAAAACAAACCAACCGTTCGGCTCGCGCGCTATGAGCTCGATCTGTGTTTTTCTTCTTCTCTTCCATCATGCTAAAGACAGCGCTAGCGGTGGCTCTAGCATGCTAACTGCTAGCCAACATGCTAACCGCAAGCCTGCATGCTAACTGCTAGCCTGCCACCTGTCTGCTCATCGTCACGTCGCTAGTTAGCTAGCGTTTGATTTGATTGACAGCGGATCAAACTCACAGCGTTAGCTAGCTGGTTAGCACACCATGCTAATCTGACAGCTTTGAGCTGCAGGTAAATAGTTAGCACCAGTTAGCAGTTAGCTTTGCCCTGTTAGCCGGCTAGCTAACTAACTTTTTTTCAAATGATTTTCATTATGTTTCATTGGCTTCATTCCATTTATTGTTACTGTATTGTGTGCTATTATTATTTTAAAATTATTATTACTGCTTTGATTATTTATCGCCATTGTTTTTCGTTAGCCTAGCTCACTAACTTCTGTCATGCTGCAAGCTAGCGTGATATCAGCTCATCGTTTTCGTTTCTGTTTTAAATGTAATGTTAGCATCGCAGCTAACTGGTGCAAATTAAGTCTGAGAAGCACTTGGAATGTGTTTGTGATTTGTGTGTGTGTGTGTGTGTGTGTGTGTGTGTTAGCAATGCTAACTCGGGTGATAACAACATGTAAACAGACTGCAGGTCTGCAGTGATGGAGGAAGAGTTCAGGTTCAGATGGTTGAACTATTAACTACTTCATATTATTATTATGGGTAAATCTGCTGATTATTGTCTCCATTAACAGATTATTAAAAAAATAGTTAAATAGGGAGAATTTGTGTCACAATGACAGAGTTTAACATTACTACTAATCCATTACCATTAATAACAGTATTACATCTGGAACTGTCAAATGTTTTTACTGAAAAATGACTTCAATCATCAAAACAGAAGACAGTTAATTTTCTGTCAATCGACTTAATGGATAAACTAATTGTTGCAGCTGTATAAACTTTGTAGGACTTTAATTTATAACAAAAACATAATTTAATGAACTCTTAATATGTTTTGAGTAAGTTACTAAAGCTGTCAGATAAATGTAGCAGAGCAGAAGTGTAAAGTAGCATGAAAACACACAAGTATCTCAAATTTGTAGTACAGTACGTATTTACATTCCACCGCTGCTGAGATTTGATTTATTGTGTAATCAATATTGTTTGAGGTGAATAAACAGCTTCGAGTGTTTAGTGTGTTTCACTGTAAAGCAATAAATTACCTTACGTTATTTATAATAGTGTCGTTTATAACGTTTTAAGCAAACATTCACTATGTCTGTCTTATACATATTGAAGATAAGATCAAATAAAACTTTATTGATATTTAGAGGAGAAACTCTCAAAGACTGAAGAAAATTGAAATATATAGTGAAGTAAAACAAATAGTAAGAGGTGTTTATACAAGTAGAATACGAATGGAAGTAAAAATAGAAACTACAAGAGAAGTGAAAGAACACTACACGACAATTATAGTGAAAATAATGTTTCTCTCCAGCTTTAGTAATAACAATATTGTAATAATAGATCTATAAAAGCAGAAACTGATGAATTGAATATAAACAAGTTTTTAATGTATATTTCTCATGTCAGATATTGATCGGGTGTTTTGGTCGGAGCATCAATGGTTCTTATATTTTGTCCTCCGTCGTTGATATAACTGTTTTTATTAGACATTATTTTAAGGTTATTGTTCCCGAAATCATCTCTTTGTACGTTGATTTTTAAAATAAAATATCTGAAGTCACGACTCCAGCAGCCACAACATTTAAAATTATGTTAAAGCAAGTCCTTAATGTTGCGGATAAGATGACCAGAAACGCATCCGATTGGTAACTGACCCCTCGCTAAGCCCCGCCCTGGAACACAGCCTGTCCAATCACAGCGTGTGTTGTCGACTCTTCTGTCTGCTCCTCTCAATTCATTCAGATGAATGTGGTTATTAATTTCTCGTGTTTCTCTGCAGGTTTATGGCCACTAACGACCTGATGACGGAGCTGCAGAAAGACTCAATTAAACTGGACGACGACAGCGAGAGGAAGGTCAGTTTACAACCGAGAGAAACTAGTTTATAGTTATAAATATATAGTTTAAAACTCTGTTTTACTTTGAAACAAACCCAGGTATTGATCCATCGCTGTATTGGTTGACAGGTGGTGAGGATGATTCTCAAACTGTTGGAAGACAAGAATGGAGAAGTTCAGAATCTGGCTGTCAAATGGTAAAAACACATTATTTTAAACATATTATTTAGAGTTCACTGAGTTGTTTCTTTAACGTTGGGTGCGTTTGTTTTCCTCAGCCTGGGGCCCCTGGTGAGCAAGGTGAAGGAGTACCAGGTGGAGACGATCGTGGACACTTTATGCACCAACATGCTGTCGGACAAAGAACAGCTCAGAGACATTTCATCCATCGGACTCAAAACTGTGATCGGAGAGTTACCGCCCGCTTCTAGTGGTACAAATACACAAATACTACTGTATACTACCACTACCACCTGTATCGAGTTGTGTATACTATGTTGTACTGGCGTTGTACTGATGGGTATTCCATTGGTAAACGTAATAACACAGTACATCAGATATTACTCGTTCTCCTACTACAGTGTCTCTGTTTCTGGTACTTTAAAGTACTACTACTACTGAAGCTGTCACTGCTTTAGTTTGTAATCAGCTGCCATTCAAAAGCCAGTAGACAAACCCCAGGATATACTAATACTTGTACCCTCCGTGTGTACTCCGTGTGTACAGGCTCGGCTCTGGCTGCCAGTGTTTGTAAGAAGATAACGGGTCGTCTGACGTCGGCCATCGCCAAACAAGAAGACGTGTCCGTCCAGCTGGAGGCGCTCGACATCATGGCCGACATGCTCTGCAGGTACACTGTCAGTCTGTCAGTCTGTCTAGTGTTTGGTTGGTTTATTGTTGGACTCAGTGAGGATTCAATATGACGATTTATCATCCTTATATAGACTATTTATATATCAATTAAATTAGATTTGTATTCTTGTCCCCAGACATATGGCAGTTAATGGCAGTGGTTGCGTTAGATTTTCTGTTATTTTGACAGGCAGGGTTGGATAAATTCCATCATAATCTGTTAAATCTGCTTTGGTGTTCAGAGGGGTAAAGTAGACGACAGTTAACCGTCTACCTGTCTGTCTGTCTACCTGTCTGTCTGTCTACCTGTCTGTCTGTCTACCTGTCTGTTTGTCTACCTGTCTGTCTCTCTGCAGACAAGGAGGTCTGCTGGTGAACTTCCATCCCTCCATCCTCAGCTGTCTGCTCCCTCAGCTCACCTCCCCCAGACTGGCTGTCAGAAAGGTGCATTACTCTTTATATATATTTATATATTTATTTATTTATTCATTATGTCATTATTTCCTGTGACAGCGGCTGTATTGATACCGTGTGGATGTTTTTCAGAGGACCATCATGGCTCTGGGCCACCTGGTTATGTCCTGTGGGAACCTGGTCTTCATCGATCTCATCGAGCACCTCCTGGCGGAGCTGGGGAGGAACGACAACATGTCGACCACCAGAACCTACATCCAGTGCACGGCCGCCATCAGCCGACAGGCCGGACACCGGATCGGTGAGTCGGCACATTTACTCAAGAACTGTAGTACAGTACACGTCTGAGGTACTTGAGTATTTCTGTATCTCAGTCGGTAAATATTGTACTTTATTCTTAACTATTCATCTGTCCTCTAACTTCCTGTCCTTTAGGAGAGTATCTGGAGAAGATTATTCCTCTGGTAGTGAAGTTCTGCAACGTTGACGATGATGAGCTCAGAGAGTACTGCATCCAGGCCTTTGAGTCCTTTGTTAGGAGGTACTACTCGGAGTAATACTGCCAAAGTACTTCTGTAGCTGTTTGTGTTTTTATTTTATTTGAATGTGTTGTTTATTACAGGTGTCCTAAAGAAGTTTACCCCCACGTTCCCACGGTCATCTCCATCTGCCTGCGCTACCTGACCTACGACCCCAACTACAACTTTGACGATGAGGACGAGGACGACAACGCCATGGACGCTGAGCAGAACGATGAAGACTACCAAGGTACTCCATCATAAACTTAAGACAAGTTGAACTGAATGTCTGCAAGTACAATCGCTGTGGTTCAAAGGAGCTGATTGATAAAACAAACCATCATCTCGATGTAGTCCACCCTGCTGTGTGGGTAGTAACAGCCGGTCTTTCTGTGTCCAGGCAGTGACGATGAGTACAGCGATGACGACGACATGAGCTGGAAGGTTCGGCGGGCGGCCGCCAAGTGTTTGGACGCCGTCGTTTCAACTCGTCACGAGATGCTGCCAGAGTTTTATCGCTCCGTCTCTCCTGCACTCGTCTGTCGCTTCAAGGTACCGTCAAGTTCTGCTTACTCCTTCATCACCTCCTCACTGTGATGTTTTATTTTCACCTCCTCATCACTGAGATCTGATCAACTAGTTTTGACAGCAGCGGTTAAAAAAAGATTCAGACTTGTACTAAGTTTAGCTGGAGAATGTAACGAGTCTGCACCAGCTTATTGATTACCTGGGA
This sequence comes from Anarhichas minor, assembly GCF_050575085.1. Lineage (NCBI taxonomy): Eukaryota > Metazoa > Chordata > Actinopteri > Perciformes > Anarhichadidae > Anarhichas > Anarhichas minor. The sequence continues at coordinate 10,504,907 of NW_027466491.1, read as the reverse complement.
TCGGGTTCTACCTGTCAATGAAAGTAACCTATCACTTTCATTGACACTAATCTCGACCTGTTGTTTTTAAACGTATCAATCGTTAATTGAGATTAATGCTTCTGTCAATTGTCAAAAATGTGTCACTGGTCGGGCCTCTTCTTACCCGACCAGTGGATCGGGTCGATCCCTACGTGACCCTCTGATCCCTGCGTGACCCTCTGATCGGTGTCGATCCCTGCGTGACCCTCTGATCCCTGCGTGACCCTCTGATCGGGTCGATGCCTACGTGACTCGTGGATCGGGCAAATCCCTACCTGTTGATCTAATGTATGTAAGCCATACTTGTCTATCTGACTGGACCCGTCTGTCTGACTGTAGGAGAGGGAGGAGAACGTGAAGGCGGATGTTTTCCATGCCTACCTGTCGCTGCTCAAACAGACCAGACCGGCTCAGAGCTGGTTGGCTGATCCGGACGCCATGGAGCAGGGAGACACACCGCTAACTATGCTGCAGAGCCAGGTAACATCACAAATGATGCATTTATGGATGAGGATGTATTAATTATGCATTCATTCACTAATTGCATCTTCTCAAGTGTGAATATTTGCAGGAATTCTCTCACATGATGTAATATTTTAGGGAAACAAGATGATGTCAACTTCTTTGCAGACCAAACAACTTATCAAGAACATTATTGGCAGATGATTTTGTAATGAAAATAGACATTAGATCCCTAATTTGTGCAGAGAATTGTGTGAGTTAAACGATACCACTAGCTATAATTATCAGATTTGCATTCTGTTATCACTGACAGGAAACACTCTGCATCCTGCTCCGTCAACCACAGAAGAAGAGCTGCTGTGGTGGTCTTTCTGTCTCTCACTCTGTGAACGTCTCTCCGTCTGCAGGTTCCAATGATCGTGAAAGCTCTTCACAAGCAGCTGAAGGAGAAAAGTGTCAAAACCCGCCAGTGTTGTTTTAACATGTTGACTGAGCTGGTGAACGTCCTCCCGGGAGCCCTGACTACCCACATCCCAGTACTAATACCAGGTAGTACTACGTCATTGCTGCAACTACTACGACTAATACTCTCGTTGTTGGGTCTTTAGAAACGCCTCACGAGTATTTAGTTTGATTTTGAACAGAAATGTCTTTTTGGTTTGGTTTTTCACTTTCTAAATTAATTTCTGCCGCCCACAAGAGTCAATAAATGGTGCATAGGTTATGAAAGAGGCGTGGCTAAAGGGTAGGGGGAGGGGCTGTTCTTCTATATCGGAATGTGGCTTCCTGTTTTATGGCTAAAATAGTTTTGAACATGCAAAGGTTTGATACCTTTTTGATCCTTTTTAAGTGTTGGTTGGGAGTCAGAAAGATGTGTAATATATGTACAGTATTATTAGTAGTATCTGTGTTTCAGGTATCATCTTCTCTCTGAACGATAAGTCGAGCAGCTCCAACCTGAAAATTGACGCCTTGTCCTGCCTCCACGTCATCATGGTCACACACCCGGCCCACGCCTTCCACGCCCACGTCCCCGCCCTCGTCCCGCCCGTGGTGGCGTGCGTGGGAGACCCCTTCTACAAGATCACCTCCGAGGCCCTGCTCGTCACCCAGCAGCTCGTCAAGGTGGGAATCAAACCAGTGGGGAGGACGTCTTTGATCTCTCTGTGGCGCGTAACGATTCTACCGTCTCTCTCTTTCTATTCCAGGTGATCCGACCTCTGGACAACCTATCAGAGGCCTCGGACAGCTTCGACCCCTCCCCTTACATCAACGACCTGTTCACCTGCACCATCAAACGGTTGAAGGCCGCCGACATCGACCAGGAAGTCAAAGAGCGAGCCATCTCCTGCATGGGGCAGATCATCTGTAACTTAGGGGACCGTCTGCCGGCTGAACTTCCTGGAACGCTGTTGATCTTCTTGGAGCGCCTCAAGAACGAGATCACCAGGCTGACCACGGTGAAAGGTAAGCCCCGCCTCCAGCTCATTATGAAGATTTAATCTCTTCAGGTCGTGTGTTGGTCGTACATTTATTCTCAGTGAACCAGCTGTGTGTTTGAGTCTCTTTGTACGGTTTTTTTCAACGCCTCAGGGCAATTTGTGCCTTTTTATAAAACTGACTTTCTATTCACTGTTTACTTCAGCTCGTTCTGTGTACACATCTCACATCAAAACAACATTAAATAATTATGAACGAACAGAAACAAGTCTAACATATTTGGTTTTATTGAAAATACACACATTGATTTATCTTTGAGTTTTAGACACGTACGCTATTCATAGGATTAAAAATAGGACTGTCTTTAAATAGACTCTCTAGAGGTTTACCGTCGTAAAGAACGTTTTTATTTCTTCTCCGTGTTGCAGCTCTGACGCTAATCGCTGGTTCTCCGCTGAAGATCGACCTGAGGCCGGTTCTCCCCGACGCCGTTCCAATCCTCGCCTCCTTCCTCCGAAAGAACCAGAGAGCTCTGAAGCTCTGTACACTGGCTGCTCTGGACATCCTGCTGAGAAACTACAGGTAACACACACACACACACACACACGCACAGCCATAGGCTCCGCCCACCCCTCCCTGTCCTAACCCCGTCTGTGACCCTTCAGCTCGGCGGTGACCCCCGTCATGGTGGACGCCGTCCTGGCCGAGCTGCCCCCCCTCATCTCAGAGAGCGACATGCACGTGTCCCAGATGGCGCTGAGCTTCCTGTCCACGCTGGCTGTGACTCACCCGTCCTCGCTGGGCCAGCTGAGCGGAGGGAACATCCTGCAGCAGCTCATCGCGCTGGTTCGATCCCCGCTGCTGCAGGGCGGAGCGCTCGCCGCCATGCTCGACTTCTACCAGGTACAGAGGGAGTTAGTTATTTATTTATTGTTTTTTTACTTTACTTCTATTTTAATGAACAAAAATATATATATATTAAACAATCAGTTCCAGTTTTGCAGCTGCGATTCTGTGAACACTCGTGTTTCCTGTTCTTGGTGTTCAGGCCTTGGTGGCCACAGAGACGTCCGGTCTGGGTTACATGGACCTGCTGAGGATGCTGACCGGTCCGGTTTACTCCCAGAGTGCCGCTCTGCCTCACAAACAGGCCTACTGCTCCATCGCCAAGTGTGTGGCGGCTCTGACCAGAGCCTGTCCCGAGGAGGGGCCGGCGGTGGTGGGACAGTTCATCCAGGTAAACTCACCTGTCCGATCCACCTGGAGCTCTCAATGTAGGAATACATGAACATCTTAGAGCAGGTTTAAATAAAGTTATTTTGTATTTGTAGGACGTGAAGAACAGCCGCTCCACGGACTCCATCAGACTGCTCGCTCTGCTCTCATTGGGCGAGGTGGGACACCATGTGGACCTGAGCAGCCAACCGGAGCTCAAGACGGTCATCCTGGACGCGTTCTCGTCCTCCAGTGAAGAGGTAACGCCCGTCTGTCCCAGCAGGAAGTGCCTCTCAGAGTTTCACAGTAAAAGTCTGTGTGTGATGGGAGAATAACAAGAGTGCTGCAGTATATTTGTGTTTTATTCTGCTCATATTCTAGTTGAATAATCAGTCTCCCCCCTCCCTCTGTGTCTCTCAGGTGAAGTCTGCAGCCTCCTATGCGTTGGGCAGCATCGCGGTGGGGAATCTTCCGGAGTATCTTCCCTTCGTCCTGCAGGAGATCTCCTCCTCTAAGAGGCAGTACCTGCTGCTGCACTCGCTCAAAGAGATCATCAGTAAGAGCAGCTCAAACTGTGTGTGTGTGTGTGTGTGTGTGTGTGTGTGTGTGTGTGTGTGTGTGTGTGTGTGTGTGTGTGTGTGTGTGTGTGTGTGTGTGTGTGTGTGTGTGTGTGTGTGTGTGTGTGTGTGTGTGTGTGTGTGTGTGTGTGTGTGTGTGTGTGTGTGTGTGTGTGTGTGTGTGTGTGTGTGCGCGCGTGTGCGTACGTGTGGACTCTGGTTGTAACCTGTGTGGACTCTGGTTGTAACCTGTGTGTGTCCGTGTGGACTCTGGTTGTAACGTGTGTGTGTCCGTGTGGACTCTGGTTGTAACGTGTGTGTGTCCGTGTGGACTCTGGTTGTAACGTGTGTGTGTGGGTGGACTCTGGTTGTAACCTGTGTGTGTGGGTGGACTCTGGTTGTAACGTGTGTGTGTGGGTGGACTCTGGTTGTAACGTGTGTGTGTGGGTGGACTCTGGTTGTAACGTGTGTGTGTGGGTGGACTCTGGTTGTAACGTGTGTGTGTGGGTGGACTCTGGTTGTAACGTGTGTGGGTGGACTCTGGTTGTAACCTGTGTGTGTGGGTGGACTCTGGTTGTAACGTGTGTGGGTGGACTCTGGTTGTAACCTGTGTGTGTGGGTGGACTCTGGTTGTAACCTGTGTGTGTGGGTGGACTCTGGTTGTAACGTGTGTGGGTGGGTGGACTCTGGTTGTAACGTGTGTGGGTGGGTGGACTCTGGTTGTAACCTGTGTGTGTGGGTGGACTCTGGTTGTAACGTGTGTGGGTGGGTGGACTCTGGTTGTAACCTGTGTGTGTGGGTGGACTCTGGTTGTAACCTGTGTGTGTGGGTGGACTCTGGTTGTAACCTGTGTGTGTGGGTGGACTCTGGTTGTAACCTGTGTGTGTGGGTGGACTCTGGTTGTAACGTGTGTGTGTGGGTGGACTCTGGTTGTAACGTGTGTGTGTGGGTGGACTCTGGTTGTAACGTGTGTGTGTGGGTGGACTCTGGTTGTAACGTGTGTGTGTGTGGGTGGACTCTGGTTGTAACGTGTGTGTGTGGGTGGACTCTGGTTGTAACCTGTGTGTGTGGGTGGACTCTGGTTGTAACGTGTGTGTGTGGGTGGACTCTGGTTGTAACGTGTGTGGGTGGACTCTGGTTGTAACCTGTGTGTGTGGGTGGACTCTGGTTGTAACCTGTGTGTGTGGGTGGACTCTGGTTGTAACGTGTGTGGACTCTGGTTGTAACCTGTGTGTGTCCGTGTGGAGGTTCGGCGTCGGTGTCCGGTCTGAAGCCGTACGTGGAATCGGTTTGGACTCTGCTGCTCAAACACTGCGAGTGTCAGGAGGAAGGAACCAGGAACGTGGTGGCCGAGTGTCTCGGCAAGCTGACGCTGATCGACCCCGAAACCCTGCTGCCCCGCCTCAAAGGATACCTGCTGTCAGGTAATCAATACTCTGATCAATAACCAATAAAATGAACATTTTGATCAATAACCACCAAATCAATACTCTGTAAAGCACTTATTGATTGTTTAAGTCTTATTTTTCTTTGTTGAAACGGTGACAAAAATAAAATAAAAACTCCAACCAATAGGAACGTTGGACATAGTGTTAAGCCCCGCCCATCAGCTCCAGCCAGCCAATCAAACGGCCTGATTCTCCTCAACCTGCATCTCATTGGTTTAAAGATTAAAAAGTGTGAATTAAAGAGTTTTAGATGAAAACTGCTGCTGGACCTGAAGCAGTCGTCTGAGGATTGATGTGATTTATTGATTACTGATGTGCGTGTGTGTGTCTCTGTGTCTGTGTGTGCGTGTGTGTTTAGGTTCGTCGTACGCCAGGAGCTCCGTGGTGACGGCGGTGAAGTTCACCATCTCTGATCAACCACAGCCCATCGACCCGCTGCTGAAGAACTGCATCGGTATGAATGATGTCACACCAATCAATCAATCATCACAATAGTTGCATATTAACTTTGTGATCGACTAATTGATTATTCACCTCATGTTTTACAATGTACCACATTGTACAAATACTCCGTTACAAGTAAAAGTACTGCTTTCAAAAGTTCCAGTATATTAGCATCAAAATATACTTAAAGTATTGATTCTGCAGAATAATGTATATATATATATTATTGTAGTTTTATAATTATGGATGCGTTGATGTGTAGCAGTGTACCGCTCTAGCAGAACTCCGTTCAGTTTATCTTAGACTTAAAGCTCTAACATGACATTTGCTCTTTCGTTTATTTACTTCTGTTATTTCTCAGGTGACTTCCTGAAGACACTGGAGGACCCCGACCTGAACGTGCGTCGCGTCGCTTTGGTGACGTTCAACTCGGCCGCTCACAACAAACCGAGTCTGATCCGAGAGCTGCTGGACTCGGTTCTACCGCAACTCTACAACGAGACCAAAGTCAGGAAGGAGCTGATCAGAGAGGTGAGACCGTACGGAGGGTTAGAGACACTGAGGTAAGGAGGACGGGGAGTCAGTCAGCTGATGGTGATGATGACGGGGGGGGTGTGTGTGTGTGTGTGTGTGTGTGTGTGTAGGTGGAGATGGGTCCCTTTAAACACACGGTGGATGACGGTCTGGACTTGAGGAAGGCTGCGTTTGAGTGCATGTACACTCTGCTGGACAGCTGCCTGGACCGACTGGACATCTTCACCTTCCTGAACCACGTGGAGGACGGACTGAAGGACCACTACGACATCAAGGTCTGACCGCACCCCCACAACCAGAACTACAACAGTACTACTACTACTGCAGTACCAGGTCCTTTGAGAAAATACAGGGTTCTGGTAACCTGATTGGTTCAGGTCCTCTGAAGTCAAAGCTTCATGTGTTAAAGCTGCATTCTCTCTAGTGTCCACCAGGGGGCGACTCCTCTGGTTGTATAGAAGTCTATGAGAAAATGACTCTACGTCTCTCTTGATTTATTACCTCAGTAAACATTGTAAACATGAGTTTATGGTCTCAATCTCTAGTTTCAAGTCTTCTTCAATACAGCATGATGTTCATTTAGTACATTATGGTCCATTTAGAGTCAAACAGACCATAAAGCAGGGGATGCTTTAGGGCGGGGCTACACAGTGATTGCCAGGTCTCTAATAGACTATAAAGCAGAGTATGTTTGATGATGATGATGTCGTCGTCTCTCCAGATGCTGACGTTCCTGATGTTGGCCCGGCTGTCGTCTCTGTGTCCCAGTGCCGTCCTCCAGAGACTGGACAGACTGGTGGAGCCGCTGAGAGCCACCTGCACCACCAAGGTACACCTGCACCAGTAGACCCCCCCCCCCCCCCCCCCCAGTCCTGGTCCAGTCCATGTGTACTGGGACTGTGGGAGGGGGGTTACACTAAATCACTGGAGTGCCTATTTTAGTTTAGTGTATTTATGTCTCTTTTACTTGTTTGATGTCAGTTGAAGATATTTGTGTATTTCCAGCGGTGGAAGAAGTACTCTGATCTTTTAGTAAAGTAAAAGTAGTAATACCACATTGTACAAATACTCTGTTACAAGTAAAAGTATATAAGTATATAATAAGTTCCAGTATATCAGCATCAAAATATACTTAAAGTACTAAAAGTAAAAGTATTGATTCTGCAGAATAATATATATATTTTATTGATGCATTAATGTGTAAATATAGGCAACTTTATATACTGCTGGTAGTTTAATATATAATAATACATCATCGTGTATTAGTTTGTTATATTTAGTTTTAAAGTAACTGAAGTTATCAGATCAAATAAAAGTCACTACGAGCAGTAAATAATCGAATATAAAGAAAAGAGGATAAAACTAGTAATCAGGTACTTGTTGTGTAGTAGAAGTATAAAGTAGTTGACGTCTGGTGTGTTCGTCTGCAGGTGAAGGCGAACTCAGTGAAGCAGGAGTTCGAGAAGCAGGACGAGCTGAAGCGGTCGGCGATGCGAGCCGTGGTGGCGCTGCTGACGATCCCCGAGGCCGAGAAGTCGCCGCTGATGTCGGAGTTCCAGTCTCAGATCTCGTCCAATCAGGAGCTGGCGGCCATCTTTGACTCCATCCAGAGGGACTCCAGCTCCGCCAACATGGAGTCCATGGACACCAGCTAGGAGAGAGACGGACAAAAACACATTCCCCCATGATGCAACACGCCACCAACCAAGCCCCGCCCCCCCCTCCCCCCCTGCTGCTGGAGCACGTACCCTGCAGCATGTTTCCATGACAACAGGACACACACACACACACACACGTAGTGACACACCCTGATGCATTGCACTGAAATCAGAAGAAAGGAAGCAGACTGATGTACGGACAAAATCTAAGAACAAAAAACAAAACAAAAAAAAGTTCCATATGAGGCTTGGAGGCTCCTCCCCCTTCCTGTTTGTTTTTACTTGCGAGGCCGTCTGATTGGCTGATCTCCCTGTTCATCATCATCGTTCTTTTTTTTTTTTCTTTTTTTTTTTGTTATTTCCATAAAGTTCCACAGGTACTGTGCTGTAACCTGATTGGCCGCTGCTGAGTGACTGACAGTTGGCGTGTTATCGAAACCGACCAATGGGGAAACGGCCTTTTATTGCCTGACGGTGGTGACCAATGGGAGAAGAGCTCGCTCTGGTTGTTTGTTTTTTGGATGATGTAGGCAACCAATAGGATGCTTAAGTGGGTGTGTGTGGGGGAGGGGGGAGGAGTCAGATGACGGGTGGGTGGGGTTTTACCGTTTGTGGACCAATCAGCTTTCTTTGTTTCCCCCTGATTCAATAGCCCCGCCTCCAGTCCCTTCACTCCTCTGAAGGGAAGAGAGGACAGATTATTGGTCCAACGGTTTTGATCTGGTGAAACCGGGTCTGGTCCGGTCCGGTCCGGTCTAGTCCGGTCCGGTCTGGACTCTCCACTGTTGTTTATCGCCCAATGAAAAGAATAAAAGGGTTCATTTCTGCCTGCCTTCATACTTCTTTCTGTGTCATTTCTTCTTGTGTCGCTTCAAACAAACACAAATCTGCTTTATTTTTGTGTCTGAACATCTTCAGAGTTGTAACTCATTTAAATATGAACACATATTATATAAATAAACATATAAATAAACGTAAACAAATACATAAATCTGGAAATCGAAGAACAAAGATGCCTTTACTTCAGTTTCACAATAATCCAGTTCTAGTTATTTGTACATTTAAAACAAAAACTGCTCATTTATAATTCAAACAAACATGTGAAATACTAGTGAACAGTTTTTCTGTTCGCTGTAGTTGAAGTACATTTGAAGCAGCAGAGGGAGCCAGAACACAGTACTTCATTAGTAGTACTAGTACACCTGTGATGTGCTAATCTACAGGTAGGAATCAAAATAAACAACTTCCTGTCCAGACGGCTAAGCTCTGCTCTGATTGGCTGTTTCAACGAGGCAGAGAAACCAGACGAGTGACGCTCGTTGGTCTCGGTCTCCTAGCAGCAGCTGAATTGATGAGTCGGTATCATTGACTTGCTGATGATTTGTTTCCTCTTTGAAGTTCAGTAATGTATTCTGTCCTCTGTGTTCAGAGCGCCGCCGTCACCGGACCTCCGAAAAATAAAAATATTCTCTTCACTGACAGGAATGAAGAGAAAAAAACTGTCGAATAAGATTTATCGGCTGAATCTGAAGCTTCGTTTGTCTTTAATCGTCTTTTTTTCTGCTTTATATCAAATTATAATACATTTCCTTTAGTGCCTTTATTCTGAAACGCTTATAACATCTACACAGCAATACTTTGATTATATTTTTTAAGGTCACAGAAAGGCCTTTATTTTGAAAATTAGGACCATATATGTTTTTTAATTAGTCAAATACAGATTTTAATTTATTTCAAGTCCCTTTATCACCAGTGTTATCATTTTATAAATCATTTTTTGTGCGTTCAAACTATCATAAATACTTTTCCATAGTGCCTTTATTCTGAAACACTCACTGTAATGCCTTTATTTTGAAAATTAAGAAGAGCTATTTTTCAGTTGGTCAATTTCTTATAATTATTTTCTGATACTTTACCACCGGTGTTCAGTTTCATTGAGTCGTTATTTTACAAATCATCGCAATTTAGAAATTAAACATTTCCCTTAGGGCCTTTATTCTGACAAACGGAGGCGGATATTCCGCTGTTAATTGCACATGAAGTGATCCTTTATATGTTGAATGTTTGTGATAAAATGAAGGCTGAAGTGTTCCTTTATGTGTTGATGTTGAATGTTTGTGATGAACTGAAGGATGAAGTGTTCCTTTATGTGTTGATGTTGAATGTTTGTGATAAAATGAAGGCTGAAGTGTTCCTTTATGTGTTGATGTTGAATGTTTGTGATAAACTGAAGGATGAAGTGTTCCTTTATGTGTTGATGTTGAATGTTTGTGATAAACTGAAGGATGAAGTGTTCCTTTATGTGTTGATGATGAATGTTTGTGATAAACTGAAGGATGAAGTGTTTCTTTATGTGTAGATGATGAATGTTTGTGATAAACTGAAGGATGAAGTGTTCCTTTATGTGTAGATGATGAATGTTTGTGATAAACTGAAGGATGAAGTGTTCCTTTATGTGTTGATGTTGAATGTTTGTGATAAACTGAAGGATGAAGTGTTCCTTTATGTGTTGATGTTGAATGTTTGTGATGAACTGAATGATGAAGTGTTCCTTTATGTGTTGATGATGAATGTTTGTGATGAACTGAAGGATGAAGTGTTCCTTTATGTGTAGATGATGAATGTTTGTGATGAACTGAAGGATGAAGTGTTCCTTTATGTGTTGATGTTGAATGTTTGTGATAAACTGAAGGATGAAGTGTTTCCTTTATGTGTTGATGTTGAATGTTTGTGATGAACTGAAGGATGAAGTGTTCCTTTATGTGTAGATGATGAATGTTTGTGATGAACTGAAGGATGAAGTGTTCCTTTATGTGTTGATGTTGAATGTTTGTGATAAACTGAAGGATGAAGTGTTCCTTTATGTGTAGATGATGAATGTTTGTGATGAACTGAAGGATGAAGTGTTCCTTTATGTGTTGATGTTGAATGTTTGTGATAAACTGAAGGATGAAGTGTTCCTTTATGTGTTGATGTTGAATGTTTGTGATAAACTGAAGGATGAAGTGTTCCTTTATGTGTTGATGTTGAATGTTTGTGATAAACTGAAGGATGAAGTGTTCCTTTATGTGTTGATGTTGAATGTTTGTGATGAACTGAAGGATGAAGTGTTCCTTTATGTGTTGATGTTGAATGTTTGTGATAAACTGAATGATGAAGTGTTCCTTTATGTGTTGATGTTGAATGTTTGTGATAAACTGAAGGATGAAGTGTTCCTTTATGTGTTGATGTTGAATGTTTGTGATGAACTGAATGATGAAGTGTTCCTTTATGTGTTGATGATGAATGTTTGTGATGAACTGAAGGATGAAGTGTTCCTTTATGTGTAGATGATGAATGTTTGTGATGAACTGAAGGATGAAGTGTTCCTTTATGTGTTGATGTTGAATGTTTGTGATAAACTGAAGGATGAAGTGTTTCCTTTATGTGTTGATGTTGAATGTTTGTGATGAACTGAAGGATGAAGTGTTCCTTTATGTGTAGATGATGAATGTTTGTGATGAACTGAAGGATGAAGTGTTCCTTTATATGTTGAATGTTTGTGATAAAATGAAGGCTGAAGTGTTCCTTTATGTGTTGATGTTGAATGTTTGTGATAAACTGAAGGATGAAGTGTTCCTTTATGTGTTGATGATGAATGTTTGTGATAAACTGAAGGATGAAGTGTTCCTTTATGTGTTGATGATGAATGTTTGTGATAAACTGAAGGATGAAGTGTTCCTTTATGTGTTGATGATGAATGTTTGTGATAAACTGAAGGATGAAGTGTTCCTTTATGTGTTGATGATGAATGTTTGTGATAAACTGAAGGATGAAGTGTTCCTTTATGTGTTGATGTTGAATGTTTGTGATAAACTGAAGGATGAAGTGTTCCTTTATGTGTAGATGATGAATGTTTGTGATGAACTGAAGGATGAAGTGTTCCTTTATGTGTTGATGATGAATGTTTGTGATAAACTGAAGGATGAAGTGTTCCTTTATATGTTGAATGTTTGTGATAAACTGAAGGCTGAAGTGTTCCTTTATGTGTTGATGTTGAATGTTTGTGATAAACTGAAGGATGAAGTGTTCCTTTATGTGTTGATGATGAATGTTTGTGATAAATTGAAGGATGAAGTGTTCCTTTATGTGTTGATGATGAATGTTTGTGATAAACTGAAGGATGAAGTGTTCCTTTATGTGTTGATGTTGAATGTTTGTGATAAACTGAAGGATGAAGTGTTCCTTTATGTGTTGATGTTGAATGTTTGTGATGAACTGAAGGATGAAGTGTTCCTTTATGTGTTGATGATGAATGTTTGTGATAAATTGAAGGATGAAGTGTTCCTTTATGTGTTGATGATGAATGTTTGTGATAAATTGAAGGATGAAGTGTTCCTTTATGTGTTGATGATGAATGTTTGTGATAAATTGAAGGATGAAGTGTTCCTTTATGTGTTGATGATGAATGTTTGTGATAAATTGAAGGATGAAGTGTTCCTTTATGTGTTGATGATGAATGTTTGTGATAAACTGAAGGATGAAGTGTTCCTTTATGTGTTGATGTTGAATGTTTGTGATAAACTGAAGGATGAAGTGTTCCTTTATGTGTTGATGATGAATGTTTGTGATAAATTGAAGGATGAAGTGTTCCTTTATGTGTTGATGATGAATGTTTGTGATAAACTGAAGGATGAAGTGTTCCTTTATGTGTTGATGTTGAATGTTTGTGATAAACTGAAGGATGAAGTGTTCCTTTATGTGTTGATGATGAATGTTTGTGATAAACTGAAGGATGAAGTGTTCCTTTATGTGTTGATGATGAATGTTTGTGATAAATTGAAGGATGAAGTGTTCCTTTATGTGTTGATGATGAATGTTTGTGATAAACTGAAGGATGAAGTGTTCCTTTATGTGTTGATGTTGAATGTTTGTGATAAACTGAAGGATGAAGTGTTCCTTTATTTGTTGATGATGAATGTTTGTGATAAACTGAAGGATGAAGTGTTCCTTTATGTGTTGATGTTGAATGTTTGTGATAAACTGAAGGATGAAGTGTTCCTTTATGTGTTGATGTTGAATGTTTGTGATAAACTGAAGGATGAAGTGTTCCTTTATGTGTTGATGATGAATGTTTGTGATAAACTGAAGGATGAAGTGTTCCTTTATGTGTTGATGATGAATGTTTGTGATGAACTGAAGGATGAAGTGTTCCTTTATGTGTTGATGTTGAATGTTTGTGATAAACTGAATGATGAAGTGTTCATTTACGTGTTGATGTTGAATGTTTGTGATAAACTGAATGATGAAGTGTTCCTTTATGTGTTGATGTTGAATGTTTGTGATAAACTGAATGATGAAGTGTTCCTTTATGTGTAGATGATGAATGTTTGTGATAAACTGAATGATGAAGTGTTCATTTACGTGTTGATGATGAATGTTTGTGATAAACTGAAGTATGAAGTGTTTCTTTATGTGTTGATGATGAATGTTTGTGATGAACTGAAGGATGAAGTGTTCCTTTATGTGTTGATGATGAATCTTTGTGATAAACTGAAGGATGAAGTGTTTCTTTATGTGTTGATGATGAATGTTTGTGATAAACTGAAGGATGAAGTGTCACTTTATGTGTTGATGTTGAATGTTTGTGATAAACTGAAGGATAAAGTGTTACTTTGAGTTCATTCTGCCAATAATACTTTTACTTCAGTCAGGCTTCGATTGGAGGACTTTCACTTGTAGTAATGTGAACTCTTACTTAAGAGGAAGTGTGTCAGAGAAAGGGAAGCTGGTTGGGTGAGGGGGCGACGCTATTCTTGGTGACTACTTCCTGTTTAGGTGTGGCTTCACAGCACTGTATTGAACACTATGTGTGTGTGTGTGTGTGTGTGTGTGTGTGTGTGTGTGTGTGTGTGTGTGTGTGTGTGTCTCGAGGCGTGTTCCCGTCAACATGCACCGACACGCTCAGTTGCTCGCTGACTCTGCAGTAACACACACACACACACACACTCACACACACTCTGTATTTAATGTTTGGGTTTTCTTTGGTGACCTCATGAGTTGCTTTGACCTTCGACCTCCAGTGTGAGCAGATAGGAGAGGAAGCGACTCATTAACACATTTCGAGGGTCACAGGATCATTTTGACAAGTTTGAGACGTTTATATTTGGTCGAACAGGTCAAAGTAATTAGTTTGTTTAAAGAAGTATTCAGACTCTTTACTGCAGTAAAAGCACTTATACCACACTGGGAAAATACTACACTGTAGTAAGTAAAAGCCCTGCATTCAAAACCTTACTTAAGTATTCAAGTATTATCAACTAAATACAGTTAAAGTATTGATTGATCAGTAAAATGTTCCTATAAGTAATGCAGAGGAGTAAAAAGTACAATATGTATCTCTGAGATGTAGTACAGTAAAAAGTACAATATGTTCCTCTGAGTTGTAGTGGAAGAGAAGTAAAAAGTACCATAACATGGAAATACTCAAGTAAAGTACAAGTTTAATTTGTACTTTAGTACAATAGCCAAAATAGTATTTGTTTTCATGTTGAAGATTGTCAGTTGTACATTTTTTCTGAGTTTTTGTCATTTTATTTCAGTAAAAATAGAAACCACAATAAAAAACAAAGTACTTCTAGTATTGCTACTCTGCAGGAAGCGGGAAGCAGCTGAGAGTGAAGCTGAGACGTCACAAGAAAATAAGATCGAGCCAAAAAGTGACGAAGTTAGAGCAAAACCGGATGTAAGTGTAGACTGTCTTCAAAATAAATGCATAACATTAATGACTAATTGTCATAAGCGATATCTAGTCTTTGTTAAGTGTCTGACTCCGGGACTTTACATTTCTTGGAATTGGTGCAACTTGGAAGTCTTTTAAAAAAAGAATTTATAATTTTACAAATAATTTATTTTCTTTTTTGCTTTGTACTCACAAATTATCAGAATACATTTCCAAGGTGCCTTTATTCTGAAAAACTTGTGTGGGTGTCCGCTGTTAATTGCATATTAACTTAGCATGAATTAATAACTTTCATCACCTCAATTATATTATACTAGTAGTAAACTTATCTAACTTTCTACTCTCAAGACAATTCAACAGTAAATGTATCAATGCAAAGCCTTTATTTTGAAAATAAGAACTAAAAATGTATTTGTCCAAAATTGTGAAGAAATAATACATTTTAACGTGAAAATTCACTCACACTCATTACTTCTGTTTTTTAGAGCTTTCAACCACGCACACCACTCTTCATCAGTGTAAATTATTGCAATTTACAACCAGTTTAAAGCCAACATTCCCCCCCCTTTATTCTGAAAAGATTCACAGGAAGCACCGGCGTTCACCACGTCGAACTTGACGTCAGCAGCGGCGACAGGAGGGAGCGGCTCTGGTAGAGCGACATAGACAGAGAGCGAGAGAGAGAGAGAAACAGAGTGTGTGTGAGTGAGAGAGAGACAGGGACAGAGAGACAGACAGAGTGTGTGAGAAAGAGAGAGAGATACAGAGTGTGTGAGAGAGGGAGAGAGAGAGAGAGAGAGAGAGAGAGGGAGCATTGGAGTGGACGTGTGGATGACTGTGAGTACCGCTTGATTTCTCTCTTCTCCTTCTTTTCCTCCCTTTTCTTTTTTTTCTTCCCTCCATCATGTAGATGTAGCTTAACCCGGGACGGATCGTGACACAGGGTAAGGGGGTGAGACAGGCTGGTGCCGTGCCGAGCCGAGCTGGGCTGGGCTGGGCTGGGTTTGCGGAAGCGACCGGCGGACAGACAGACAGGAGCTCCGTTACTCCGTAATACTGTTGCTATTACACGCAGACAGACAGACAGCCGAAGGAACAAACATGGCGGCGGTGTGTCCGTCCGTCTTCACGCCTTTTTAAAGATATCTGCGTTCCAGTTCTCCGGCTTTCCTCCAGCGGGGCCTGCCGCCAGATCTGGCCGGGTAGGGAGCATTCTGAGGCGGCCTCAGAGCTGCGGAACTCCCGCTGCTCTGCTGGAGGAAAAATAAATAAATGAAAAGAAAGAGAGGAAGTAAAGTTATTGCAGACTGCGGAGTTTAGGAGTTTTGGAGGAACCTGTCTGTCGCTCTGCCTGTCTGTCGACCTGTCTGTCTGACTGTAGTGTATAGACAAGGCTTGGTTTTATTCTGTCAGTAACACACACACACACACACACACACACACACACACACACACACACACACACACACACACACACACGCGCGCACATACATATGCATTGAGTATTGACAGGCCCCACCTAGTTGTGGTTGACTCAGGGATCTCTCTGTGTGTGTGTGTGTGTGTGTGTGTGTGTGTGTGTGTGTGTGTGTGTGTATGTCCATCTTTCTCCTCCACCAACTTTACTTTAGTAGATTAACATCACGCTGCATTCGCTGCCTGTTGGAAAAAGCAGAACTACACACTTGGTGCACATAGCAACACGCGTATAGATCAGAGCGAGGTGATATTTCATTATGATATTAATATTGTGATCGCTAGAAACCACTGAGTACCTGTTTGATTGTCTGTGTAAATATCCTTTGAATGCACCAATAATCATCTGGAAGAGCAGATTCCTACCTCTTAATTGAAGCTACGCCTAAAATTAATTGGTGACAGAAATATTCTGATGCTTCTAATAGAAAAAGCCCAAAAACGTTCTCTGGTTTCAGCTCCTTACACGTGAGAATTTGCAGATTTTCTTTGTTGTAAACGGAATATTTTTGTAGTTTTCGCCTGTTTGTCGGATAAAATAATGAATTTGAAGTCATATTTTTCATCCTCTCAGATTAATTGATATTTTACAACCTCGACGTTGGGATGTTGAGCATATAATCTCACTATAACTCATACGTATTAATATTAAGTTACCTCATCGATATCAGCCTCATAACCATGTGGTTGAGATTTAGGTGATGTAGTATGTTATAACAGGAACAATATTTAGTTTAAATTATCAATCTCTGCACTATATTATTAATATAGTGCTCTGTTCACTACCTGATCAGGTACTCTGTTAGAGTACCTCACACTGATGTAGAGACATTGAGGTGGAGACACGGAGGTAGAGACATTGAGGTAGAGACACTGAGGTAGAGACACTGAGGCAGAGACACGGAGGTGGAGACATTGAAGTGGAGACATTGAGGTAGAGACATTGAGGTGGAGACATTGAGGTGGAGACATTGAGGCAGAGACACTGAGGTGGAGACACGGAGGTGGAGACACTGAGGTGGAGACACTGAGGTGGAGACACTGAGGTAGAGACACGGAGGTGGAGACATTGAGGTGGAGACATTGAGGTGGAGACATTGAGGTAGAGACATTGAGGTGGAGACATTGAGGTGGAGACACTGAGGTGGAGACACTGAGGTGGAGACACGGAGGTGGAGACACGGAGGTGGAGACACTGAGGCGGAGACATTGAGGCAGAGACACGGAGGTGGAGACATTGAGGTGGAGACATTGAGGCGGAGACACGGAGGTGGAGACATTGAGGTGGAGACATTGAGGCGGAGACATTGAGGCGGAGACACGGAGGTGGAGACATTGAGGTGGAGACATTGAGGCGGAGACATTGAGGCGGAGACACGGAGGAGACAGGTGTAGGAGGAGTCAAACTCACTTTCTCTTCTTCTTCACTTTGTGACTTCCTGTGATTCCCTGAACTCGTCAGGACTTGTTTCATCAAACTGAAGACAGACGTAGTGAGACGGTCCTGTTTAGACCTCCAGGCTCTGAAATCCTCCTCTGGTGATGCGTTCACTTGCACTATGCAACTAAAACACAGTGAGATGGTGCCCGTTGATGGTGAGAAGTGACAGAGTTCACACTTATTCACTTACAACAGGAAGTGAAAGTATGAAGAGTTGAGACACCCCATCGGCATTCTGGGTAAAATAACAAATGGCGGTTAGAAATGAGAGAGAGAGATGTTAATATTGGCAGACCCTTATTAACAAGAGAGATGAGAAGTCTGTGTGTGTGTGTGTGTGTGTCGTCTCCGTCTTGTTGCTTCTTGTTGCTGCAACGATAAACACACGGCGAGGCATGACTGGTATGCAAAAACACACACACACACACACATGAGGGTGCATAGCAACAGTGACCAGGAAGGATTCCACAGCTGTGACTTCACCACCAGCTGTGTGTGATCACGTGACCTCGCTATGTTTTTAATAAACACACGCACCCAGATGCATGCTGGGTAATTATGACCTCCCGGTGAGAGGGAGGAAACGTTGCCTGTGTGTGTGTGTGTGTGTGTAGATCCTTCACTCTCCCCCTCTGACTATTTTTCACTTTAAAGCTCATTAAACTCTTTGAAATCTGTTGAATTTGTCGAAATAAATGTTCCTTATTTCATTAAATGTTTTACATTTTAGTAATCTGTCTCTCTGTCTGTCTCTCTCTCTCTCTGTCTCTCTCTGTCTCTCTCTCTCTGTCTCTCTCTCTCTCTCTCTCTCTGTCTCTCTCTGTCTCTCTCTCTGTCTGTCTCTCTCTGTCTCTCTCTGTCTCTGTCTCTGTCTCTCTCCCTCGCCCCAAGCAGACAGACAGACAGTCAGGATGCGTGAATACAAACTGGTAGTTTTAGGATCAGGAGGAGTTGGAAAGTCCGCTCTGGTAAGTTATGAAACCTCGTTACTGTTTCCATTAAATCATAAAGTAAACAATATTCTACATGTTTGTTATTTTGAGTAAACCATCTTCCTCCTCTGAGCCATAGACCTCCATTAAAACAACGAGCCTCACTGTCCTTCATCACCATCTACACATGAGTTTGATAAAAACTACAGCGGCCATCTTTGTAGGCGATTACAGAGCGTCTTTAAACCCTTTACATTACATTACATTACAGTCATTTAGCAGACACATCAACATGCGACTAGCAGAGCAGGAGCCGGGGATCGAACCACCGACCCTCTGATTGAAGGACGGCCCTGCTATCCACTTAGCCACAGTCGCCCCCACACTTAAACCTCTTTAAGTAGCTTTAAGCTTGTTGGAATCTTAAATATTTAACACATTTATTCATTTTATTATCTTTGTAAACAACCGATGTTTCAATGCATGAGAGGAAACCACTGCTTTACACATAAATAAACTATGTATTTGGTTTTTGAGAGTCTTTTAATAAGATTTATTGATAATAATAAAAACCTTTAGGATCACATGAGAAAAGATGATGTAAATTATCAAATGGATCTCAGTTTATTTAGTTAATACATTTATTTAATTGTTGTTTTCTTCTCACTAAAACTACCTTTTCATGAACAACAACACAAAAAAATCACTATTTTGCAGATTTGATTTTATGTTTTAATTTCAAAATAAAAGCTCAAACTTGTCACACACACACACACACACACACACACAATGAGGTGCTTCAGTGTAGATGGTATAATGGAGACGTGTCAGTGTGTCACATTAATTCCATTCTAATGACTTCCAATGAGAACAGAACAGAGCTCCATTAACATGACTGGCCTACTTCTCTTTATCTGTCTCTCTGCCTGTCTGTCCCTCTGCCTGTCTCTCTGTCTCCAGACCGTCCAGTTTGTTCAGGGGATCTTTGTGGAGAAATACGACCCGACGATAGAGGATTCCTACAGGAAGGTAAGACAGGCTTTCAGCCCGTCTGTCTCTCCCGATGTGATGTGAGACCATTTGTAGTCACTGGTTCCCAGAGGACAGACTGGATGCTAATGCTAGCTGCTAACCGTCCGACCACATAACACAAAAAGAAGAAGAAGAAACGGGAGGAAAGAAGAACGGAAACAAAAGATGAAAATTCAAACTGATTAAATAATGAGTCCAGATGTGTGAATATTAAATGAAATATAATAAACTTAGATGATTTATTTGAGTTTGTTTGTCTCTTTGCAGCAAGTCGAGGTCGATGGACAACAGTGTATGTTAGAGATCCTGGACACAGCAGGGACAGTAAGACCTGTCTGTCTGTCTGTCTCACTGTCTGTCTGTCTGTCTGACCAGCCGTCTTTCTCCCGGTCCAACTGTTTGTCTGTCTATCACTCGCTGTCTCTCTGACACATGTCTGTTTCTCTGACCACCTGTCTGTCTGTTTGCCCACATATCTGTCTCCCTCCCCACCTGTCTCTCTCTCACCACCTGTCTATGTCTCTGACCACCTGTCTGTCTCCCTCCCCACCTGTCTCTCTCTCACCACCTGTCTATGTCTCTGACCACCTGTCTGTCTCCCTCCCCACCTGTCTGTGTACAGGAGCAGTTCACGGCGATGAGAGACCTGTACATGAAGAACGGCCAGGGCTTCGCTCTCGTCTACTCCATCACGGCTCAGTCCACCTTCAACGACCTGCAGGACCTCCGGGAGCAGATCCTCAGAGTGAAGGACACCGAGGACGTACGACACACAAACACACACACACACGCACGCACACACTCACACACACACACACACACGCACTCACACACACAATTATTAATGGATTTAGTCTTGTGGATCTATTGTCTTTAAATCAACTATTTTCTAAATTCATTAACTGTTTCAGTGCTATAGTTTAACTAGTATCTCTCCAAACCATTCAAACACACTGAATGAGAGGGTTGATTTGGTGTAACTAGTGACATTGGCTGGCCAGCTGATGGTACTGCACCCATCTGTAAAACCTCATAATGGAGCAAATTAATCAAACCTCTGGTGTTAAATATGAAAGTTAAAAGCTCATAAAACTGATTTCACGGCTATTTATGATACGAGTACAAACACCAAGCAAATTATCGCCAAAATAACGGCATCATCATGCAGATGTGTAAAAAGTCTGAATTCTTCCTCTGTCAGGTCCGCAAGACGACAAGCAAACGACTTTTAAAATGCTTGTTTTCTGCATGGAGTCTGGCTTGATCAGTGCTAGGCTATGCTAACAATGTACTTGTGGAGCTAGGCTATGCTAACAATGTACTTGTGGCGCTGCAGGTTCCCATGATCCTGGTGGGGAACAAGTGCGACCTGGAGGTGGAGCGGGTGGTGGCCAAAGAGTCGGGCATCGGCCTCGCCCGCCAGTGGAACTCCTGCGCCTTCCTGGAGACCTCGGCCAAGAGCAAGATCAACGTCAACGAGGTGAACGCACACATTACAGCTGGTGGAGCTCTGCACCTTTCTAGTTGTAACAATTTTTATACTTTTTCTTTAGCTTTAGATATTGAGCCTAAAATACATGTTTCTATATGTTTTATTTATGTTTGTGTGCAGATCTTCTATGACCTCGTGCGACAGATCAACAGGAAGAGTCCAGTTCAAGGGAAAACTCGCAAAAAGTCCAACTGCCAACTTCTCTAATAACAGGTACGTTATATACGTATATTAATAGACACAAACACAAATACTTTACGAATATTTAATTAATCTTCTCTTTCCAGTTTCCTGCTCACCTGACCGACAACCAACCAACCAACCAACCAACCAATCACAGGACATCTTCCAGCTGGCCACGCCCCCCCCCCCCCCCCTTTTTAACACAACCACGTCATCATCAACATCAGCCACCTCTGACCTAACAAACATCGAAAGACTTCAGCCGGCGATGATGATCATGACGATGATGAAGATGATGATTCTGCTGTTGCAGGAATGGGGGGGCTGTCCAAACAACTGCCCAAATTTAAACTACGGTTCCCATCATGCTCTCTGCTAGGCCACATAGCGCTGGGGGAGTGGCCTCTTGCTTTTACTTTTAAATGTTCTTTTTACTTGTTTTTCCAGCAGCTGGTTGAACCTGTGGATCCATTCAGTGATTATTATTATTACGGTGGTTATTATTATGATTATGTGTGAAAAAAAGATACAAAAGTCATTTAATGTTTTTAATTTTTTGGGGCGGGAGGGGGTAGCGGGTGCAGCAGGTCACACGGTTAGCTCGCCGCGCTCCGCTAACTAGCCGACAGATTTGGCAATATTTAGAGAAAATGCTAACTATCCATGTATGCTAATTGTCGGGTCATACATTTTTAAAGAATGTGGACAAAGCTTACATAGCTTTGGGCTACCTTGTTAGCATAGCAGCTAGCGCTCATGTAAACATATTGTGCGCAAATGATGCCGTTTGTGAGGTGTTAGCATTATGAATACATCCAAACGAGGACTGAAGGCTAACTATGCTAACACACTACTTGTGTGAGTGTTAGTATATTCACAAAGAAACAAAAGTGATCGCCGTGAGTTAGCTTGACAGCTTAGCTGCCAGCTAGCTTGCCGATAAGGAAAAGCTAACAAAGCTAAACATGCCGTTTGTAAACAGCGATGAGTTTCAAAACATCAAAATAAAACTAGCGCGATAGTAAATATCAGGCAGCGCTAACAGCCAATTTAATATATATTTATTATGTTTTAAAGGGAAGCTAATAATGCCACTTTAGCAAATAAATTACAGTAGCTGCGAGCTAACTTGTTAGCGTAGCAGCACGGTGAGCTGACTCTAGATCTGCTGCTCAGGGCGGACACGTTGCCTTTAGACAGCAGACTCACACTGGTCCAGTAGGCTACCGTGTGTGTTTTTGTGAGTGTGTGTGAGCATATTAATGTTGTTAACTCCTCTGAGAGGGAAGCGCTGAATTCTCTGTTCTTTACGTCTCGACTGATGTCAACTGTCCCTCTATGGAGGAACAAACTTCACCGAAAAAAAAGTTAGAGCTGGTCCTCCATGTCCCTGCATGCTCAGATCATCCAGTGTAATACTTCATGCTACCACGTTAGCATACACTGGGTGCAGTGGTAGCAGCTAACATGCTAAAGTGTTAGCATGGATGCTCTCATCATTCGACGAGAAGCTAAAATCTCAGTGTCTTTTTAACGGTAGCGCCGGCCGAGGTTCAACACCGACCGGAGGACGTTGGGCTTGAAGCGGAAGCCCCGCCCCCAAACATATTTTGGGGGCGTGGCCTGTGAAGCAGCAGCCACATATAAAAAAAAGAAGCCTTTTTCTTATATCCGTCTTTGTTTGAAATGTGAGTGCGTTGGACTCAGTGACCTCTGTGAGTACTGCTGTGCACAGTGTTGTACTACCGGGAGTACTGCAAGTACAGTGTGGTACTACTACTGTTCTCCCGCAGTAGTACGTTCAGTCATGTAGCATGTTGATGTTTCTGTCAGTACTCAGTCTGACCTCCGGGAGGTGCCGCGAACAGTTTGCATGCCGAGCGGGTCGAAGGTCTGTTTGCAGCTGCAGCGGATCATCATAAATAAATGTCATGCTAACGTGCTAGCATGCTAACAAATAGGAAAAGCCAGTGTTACGATAGCACTTTTAGATACATTTCAGATCAGCACTTGGCAACGCCGCCGCGGCTACAGGCAGACCTTTCTGGCTTCTGAGGTGCATTCGTCATTTTATGAGACTTCTGTGGCTGTAATGATTGACAGCTCAGGCCAAACTCATACAGTGTGTGTGTGTGTGTGTGTATGTAGACGTTTTGGCAGATCTAAAGGCCTCAGTATGCATACAGAGGCCTTAACGTCTGGGATAAATTGAGGTGTGTTTTTTCACTTTTTTAGAGCTAGGCTAGCAGTTTCCCTCTGCTTCCATTATTTGTGCTAAGCTAGGCTAAAGGCATCCTGGACCTATCTCTGTGCAGATTAAACTCATTGTGAGTTTCTGTAAAAACGAACAGAAGTCGCACCAAAGTGACGAGTGCAACACACAGCCGAATGCAAACTGAGTCATTCAAAGAAGAAATTATTTTACATTACTGAAATAAATCTGCTTCTTTTGTTCTCTGTATGGCATGATGACCAGTGAAATGTAAAAGGAACCAGTGCAGCCAGTTCAAACACCGGGTTCAACTTCTCCGTTTCCATTCTGCTGAATCGTCTCGGTTCAGCCATCGTCGGGAGTTTAAAACTGGTCTTAAAGTTGGTCTGAACTGGTTTCTTCCAGTACAGAAACCCACAGCAGCAGCGGGTGGAAGGGGGGGTGAAGCCAAATGTAAAGTAAAAACTAAAAAGCCTTAAATGAATAAAAGTGGTGCAATTTTGTAACAGCAACAGTGATGTGCACTCATTCTGGATTAGATAGATACGCTCACATACACTATAGACATATTTATGCATAATGAATGCATCCAGCGTATGTGACAATAATGTAAATATAGTTTGACAAAAACAAAATATTTCTTTTCAGCTCAAAACCTCAAGAAAAGACATTTTAATGTGGTCGAAAGCTCCATGAGTTTATTTTGTATTATTGTTTTTGAGCGGTTATTCATATTATTATTATTTTTAAGAGGGTTTATTATTGTTTTTGAGGCCTCGTTATTATTAACGTAATTATTAATTATATTATTGTATTATTGTTTTTTTCTTCTGGGGTTTATAATTATTATTTTGAGGGGTTATTATTATTATTACTGGGTCATAAACAGAACGAAAACACAGTGACGTCAACCCGTCTACGCGGCTACGTCAGACGCTGAGCTGCCATGGCAACAGCGGCAGCTTGTTCCTGTAACTAAAGCAGGTGAGCAGACAGTTAGCATGCTGGTCAAATGACGAAGAAGTGAGTTCTCGCGTTGGTTCGTCGGTGGCGAGAGCGCGATGACCGTCCGCTTCAAGGTAAGCAACAGGTTGTCAGGTGTTAGCATAGTTAGCCAAACAAACGGATGCTAACGAACCCAGCTAACGTCACATAGCTCGCTAAGTCATGAATATTCATGAACGGTTTGTGACTAAAAATTGGCAGCTTTAGCTCTCGTGAACGTGTCACGAGACTGGTGTACCGGACAGAATCGTGCACGAGACCGCAGAGTCAGGATAAGTGAGACGTAACCCGGATGTAATGAGCTAATCCAGCTAATCAGTTTCAGTTTGACATGCTGTAGTTAGACGGCTGTACTCAGTAGAAAGTACTGTTTACCTCTGAGATGTAGTAGTAAAAAGTACAATATTTACCTCTGAGATGTAGTACAGTAAAAAGTACAATATTTACCTCTGAGATGTAGTACAGTAAAAAGTACTGTTTACCTCTGAGATGTAGTACAGTAAAAAGTACACTGTTTACCTCTGAGATGTAGTACAGTATAAAGTACATTGTTTACCTCTGAGATGTAGTACAGTAAAAAGTACAATATGTACCTCTGAGCTGTAGTACAGTAAAAAGTACAATATTTACCTCTGAGATGTAGTACAGTAAAAAAGTATACTGTTTACCTCTGAGATGTAGTACAGTAAAAAGTACACTGTTTACCTCTGAGATGTAGTACAGTATAAAGTATACTGTTTACCTCTGAGATGTAGTACAGTAAAAAGTACACTGTTTACCTCTGAGATGTAGTACAGTATAAAGTACATTGTTTACCTCTGAGATGTAGTACAGTAAAAAGTACAATATGTACCTCTGAGCTGTAGTACAGTAAAAAGTACACTGTTTACCTCTGAGATGTAGTACAGTAAAAAGTATACTGTTTACCTCTGAGATGTAGTACAGTATAAAGTACATTGTTTACCTCTGAGATGTAGTACAGTAAAAAGTACAATATGTACCTCTGAGCTGTAGTACAGTAAAAAGTACACTGTTTACCTCTGAGATGTAGTACAGTAAAAAGTACACTGTTTACCTCTGAGATGTAGTACAGTAAAAAGTACACTGTTTACCTCTGAGCTGTAGTACAGTAAAAAGTACAATATGTACCTCTGAGATGTAGTACAGTATAAAGTACACTGTTTACCTCTGAGATGTATGTATTCATGTGTTTCAGAGTCGGAGTGAATACCAGAAGAGCTTCAGGGTGTTCCGGTCCAGAAGTGTGTCTCCTCAGCGCTGCGTCCCATTGGCCGGTCTGCGCTCCGACCAGATGGGTGAGAACCCTGAGACGAGCTCTGATTGGACAAACCTTAGTCTCTCTTTCTTTTGTTCTTTGAACCGAAAATTAAAAGTTCCAGCTTTGACATCAAATACATCTTTGTCTCTCAGGTATCAGCAGAGAACCAGGTCTCCAGCAGCGGAAGAGGCTCGGTCATGGTGGTCTGGCTCAGTCCTGCAGGTCTCTGCTGTGTCCTCCAGATCCACAGAAATCCCTCGCTGAGCCGGCTGCACCCAGAACAGCACCCCCTGCTGGTAGGAAACCTCTATTACAGACCTCTCTTCTTAGAAATACACGTTTAGCATGCTTGTATACTGACGTTAGCGTGTTAGCATCCTACGTAAGATAACAAGGTGTTCTTCAGACGTCCCTCTTCTTCATCACCAGCCTCGAGGAGTCGCTCGGCTCACAGGAAGGAGACGTCCCTAGGGCCAAATCCTCCAACACCTCCCGGAGCACGAGTTGACCCCGGATCTCCTGCAGACCCTGGACCTCCGGCAGGACCACATCCCGCTGCAGACCCTGGACCGTCAGTTGAACCAGGAGCTGCTGGAAAATCTGGTGAATACACATCACATATCTGCTTTCATTATCGTCTTACCTTTAATCTTTAAACGCTTTGATTCTGAGTATTTATTTGTTTTTCTGTCTCCTCAGTGAAGCCCCACCCCTCCAAGCTTGTCAACCAATCACAGCTGAGCCGACCCTTGACAGCAGCGCCTGATGGACAGCAGCCCTCGGCCAATGAGGTGAGCCGATATGTAGCCTTATACAGATTTACTGCTTCCGCCACAGGTGTGTGTCTCTCTGTTAGGTTCACCTTCATTTGTGACGCAGGTTCAGCATGCTCTGCGCTGCAGGGCGGGGCTAGAGGCGGGGCTAAGGACGGGAGGTCACAGGTCAGAGTACCACAGGCAGTTCAGCTGGAAGGAACCTGCAACCGCTGCTTCTCCCATTCTGACTGCAGAACAGGTACACATCCACCTAATACACCAAATACTACTACATGTTGTACTACTGACTGTACACGGATAATACTGCAAATACAAGAACTTAACATTATCATATAAGAGGGAGGTAATGTAGTATGTGTCATATATATCTGTACTATCATCAGTAGTAGTAGTAGTAGTAGTAGTAGTAGTAGTACTGCTGTGTGTCCGCTAGATGGAGGTAGAAAGTCATAAATATCAAATATAAATTCACAATAAGAGGAATGTAAACAGTACGAATGATTGCTGACTGCTGACCTCTGACCCCTGCATGTAGATGATCCGCTCCAGCAGGTCCGTGCCGCCCTTTAAGAAGCACCCCGTTCCCCTGGAGACAGAGTACCGGCGCAGCTTCCAGGGTCTGGCCCCGCCCACCGAGCCCCGCCTCCAGAAACACCTGGAGCATCATCAGAGAGCACCGCTGTTCCACGTAGACATGGTACACACACACACATACACACACTCTCTCTCACACACACACACACACACGCGCTTGTTGTTCCTGCAGTCATTTGACTTTTCACAATAAAAGTCCTGACTGAACTGTCTTCATCTACAGACCAACAAAAAGAGGAGGGAGGAGTCAGATAAGAAGCCACGCCCCAAAGTCGATGTCCCCGCTCTCAATAAAGCTGAAACCACGCCCCCTCGTCCACCTCAGGTTCAGAGAGGACACAGGTGTGTGTGTGTGTGTGTGGTGTGTGTGTGTGTGTGTGTGTGTCGTGAATGTGCATCACGTTCCTGACCGTCTGTCTGTCTGACAGGATGTTGACAGCCTATGAGAGCAGCTTTCGTTCTCCCCTCCACAGGATCCCAGAGGGAGGCGGAGCCACGGACGGCGACGCCCGTCAGGTCAGAGTTCAGACTCATTGTGCCACGTCATAACGAGGGGGCGGGTTCACGTTCTGTCTCCGTTACATTTATCAAGATGAGAAGTTGATGCTCGTCTGTAACCTAGCTTAGCATAAAGGCTGGAAGCGGGGAGAAACTGCTAGCCTAGCGCCATTTAAAAAAAAACAAAAAAAAACTTGTTAACTAACAAGCTAGCAGCGGTGCAGGAAGTAGTCAGATCTTTAATTTAATTACCATATATTAAAATACCACATTGTAGAAATACTTCTTTTACTGAAGTAAAAGTTCAAAAATATTAGCATCACAATATACTTGAAGTATCTAAAGTACTCATTATGCAGAATAATACATAATATTTTATTGTGTTTTAATCATTAATGTATAGCAAGCTAGTATTGGTGGAAGAAGTAAAAGTAGAAATACTACAGTGTAGAAATACTTCTTATTTTACTGAAGTAAAAGTGGAAAAATATTAGCATCAGATTATACTTGAAGTACTTAAAGTACTAAAGGTAAAAGTATGCATTATAATACATATTGTAGTCGTATTGCTGCATTAATGTGTTGATCACGTTAATGCTCCCTGGAGGTGTGACCACCTGACTGATGTAGAATCTAACGGGACTGAAGACTGCTGAAGTGACGGATCGATGTTTCCTGATCACTTCCATTGAAGTGTTATTTTCGGGGGATTTGCACACTGCCCGCCTGCTCAACTGTGTTTGTTGCTGATCGAAAACCAGAGTGCTGAGTGTCAGCTGTGAAACCACAGAGCTTCATTTCAGGGAAACAGCTCACTGCACGTCACGCACACGCGCACACACACACACACACACACACACACACACACACACACACGTAGGTTCCCACCAGTCTTGTGGAAAGTGTTTGAGGAGGGGGGGGGGGGGGGGGGGGGGGCAGCTGCTGCTTCTGCAAGATGAAACACTTTTTCTGCCTCAAATCAGCAGATTTCTGCAGAAAACATGAAACCGCTTCATGCAAACAGCGTAAAGTAGATCCCCTAAAGATGTGCAGGGAAAACATTTTATACAACTCCACATGAGCGCCGGGCGATTGGACAAAGATATCTTTTTATTTAGCCAACACGGTAGATAATGAAGCTGTAAAGTGTGATTCAAAGCGTGCACGAAGAAGAAGCATCAGTTAGAATGGATCCATTTTATGCAGCGATCTCTGATGAGTCTCGACTCTTCTAGTGGTGGCTGTTCCATCAACTTGTGCTGCAAAGCGTCGTCAATTCATGAATCATATCTGAGAATTAGTCTAAAAACTGTAAACAAACAAAACACCCGTTTGTTCATTTGGAGGCTGTTAAACGAATAAAAACCAATGAAGAGGATCCTCTAACTTTACTAGTTTCACACTCATTGCCGGTACAAAACACTAATATTGCTCCTTCCTGCTATTATTATCTTATGATACAATTATTGACCAAAGGATATGAATTTACACATAAAGAAAATACAGCTTGTATCATAAATCACAGGGTTGAGATCATCTGTAATAACTCTTCATGAAGCTTCACGTCGTCGTGTTCAGCTGATTGCTGAGCAGAGATCTCACTTGTGTCCCGATTAAAACCCAGATCAGCCCAACGAGGTGATTATCTAACGTTACTCACTCTGTACTGTTCCGTCTATAACGAGTGAGAGATATTCCTGTTATTTAATCTGCTCTCATTTTTAACTATAATCAAATGAAGTATATGCTGGAATTAAGCATCAGTTGACGTTTTACAGAGACATGGATGTAAACTGATGCTTGACTGGTCGGTGTAGGAATATAAACCACGAGGAGGTTATTCTAGTTTATAATAATCTGGTTCGAAGCGGCTCTACGTTTGTTTTTTTGTGTTTCTTTTTCCTTTAAAGTGTTTGTAAAATAGTTTTAAAGACTTCTATAATCACTTAAAAATGTAATAATTAGACTTCTGTTGTTCCTGTTGTCATTTAACTTTTCACAAATAATAGTCCTGAACTGTGTTTCTCAGGTTTAGTGGATTCATTATGTAGTTTAGTATAAATGTGTGTAAATAGTAAGGACAGACTGGACTGATCTGAGCCAGGTGAAGCTAATAAACTGTAGATTAATTTACTCATTCATTTAAACTAATCACGTGATCTCTTCTAATGAGTCTGAGAGTTTAAATGTGTGCCGACGTCAGCAGGAAGCGATGAGGCGTTCACTGGTTCAGCGTACAGATGTGCAGCATCAGGCTGACGGTTGGTGTCGTGGGGGTTGAGGTTTAGCTTCAGAGACACGCTGAGGTTGCGTTTGAAGAGGAGGCCGGGGTTATCCGGGGTCTGGACCGGGGTCAGGTCAGGTTTACCAGAATCTACGCCTGAAACTCAGACGATGAGTCTTTAATCTAGTTTAACGGACAAAACTTCTCCCCTTGAAACCCGTCGTTCAGCATTTCTGCCTCTTGTGTTTATTCTGTTTTATACGAGTCGATCACAAACATTGCACACGTGTTCTTCCTCCTTTCTCTTCTGTTTCAGTGAAGATGAAACGTTGAAACTTCACACTTTCACACTTGTGAATCTTGTTTTGTCATGTTGCTGCTTCCTGAACACTGAATGTGTGAACTCTGTTCCTGCAGCCCTGATATATATATATACACACACACACACACACACACACACACACACACACACACACACACACACACACACAGGTATATACACACACACACACACACACACACACACACACACACACACACAGGTATATATATATATATATATATATGTGTATATATATATATACAGTATATATATATATACAGCTATATATATACAGTGTATATATATACAGCTATATATATACAGTATATATATACAGTATATATATATACAGCTATATATATACTGTATATTGATCAGGGCCACTACGAAGGACAAGTCAGTGTTCATGGTACTTTAAACTACTTCTACTTTCAGGACCAAATGAATCTGACCT
Source organism: Anarhichas minor (assembly GCF_050575085.1). Taxonomy (NCBI): domain Eukaryota; kingdom Metazoa; phylum Chordata; class Actinopteri; order Perciformes; family Anarhichadidae; genus Anarhichas; species Anarhichas minor. The sequence continues at coordinate 10,474,487 of NW_027466491.1, read as the reverse complement.
CCTGGTGGCGCTAGAGCTCATTGAGACCACAGACTGTATATCAGAAGTGGACGTAGTAGTGTGGCTGTAGACTAATTCCTGTGGATTCTTATCTCCTGGACTATTGTGACACAAAGGTGTTAAAGACTCACTTCCTGTCCAGGTGAAGGAGTTGAGGCAGAAGGCCTCGTCGTACCGCCGTCGAGCCTGGGGAGCTAACTTCGACAGAGACCACCTGAGCCAGCTGCTGTCCGAACACAACGCTCTGTGGGAGCCAACGGACTCCACGGACTCTCCCACGGACCCCCCCACCCCCCGCCTAACCTTGAACAGCCGCGGCCCTTCCCCCCTGGAGGCCCTGGACCTGGCCAGGTGAGAGACGGAGAGACGGAGAGAGAAATCAGCTCAGAGAAGCTTTCAGACGACGCTCTAAGTCTTTGTGTTTTATTTCTAGCCGCTCCAGTAGCTCCAGTAAGAGGTCTTCTGTTACGAGCTCAGGAGACAAAAACAATCAAATAAAAGCACAAACACCTCCAAGTCCTCCTGCTGAAGGCCGCACGGCCTGGGGAGAAGAAGAAGAAGAAGAAGACACAGACGAGTAAGTGTTTCAGATTCTGCTGTGAAGAGTTTAAGTGTTAAACCAGTGTATATATATATATATAATATATTATATACACATATATATTATATATATGTTATATATATATATATATATATATATATATATATATATGTATATGTATATATATATATATATATATATATATATATATGTATATATATATATATATATATATATACATATATATAATATATATGTGTATATAATATATATGTGTATATATGTGTATATATGTGTATATATGTGTATATAATATATGTGTATATAATATATGTGTATATAATATATTATATATATATATATATATATATATATATATATATGTATATATATATATATATATATATATATATGTATATACACGGTGTGTGTGTGTGTGTGTGTGTGTGTGTTTTTAGTGAGGAGGGAAGGTTACCGACTCCGAGGCTGAAGATACGACCGGTTCAGAGAACTCACCATGACCTCACCACACCTGCCACTGGTACACACACACACACACACACACACACACACAGTTTGGACCACAGTGTGTGACCTCTGACCTCTCTACCAGGAGGAGCTATACTGGTGGGAAAACTGAAGAGCCGTGATGAATCTTCTCCAAACAAACGGGTAATATTATAATTTAACACATATAATATTGCCATATATTATGTTATATTATATTATATTGTATTATTTCAGAGGTGTGGGGCAGCTGTAAAACAGAAGGAGGCGTGGTCAGATATTAGCCACACCCACCTCCCTTCCTCCTCCTCCTCTGTCTCCTCCCCCAACCACAAACCAGCCGCCAGTCCTGCCTCTAAACCAATCAGGATGAAGCAAACGTCCCCTGTGGCCCCGCCCCCGCTGGCCCCGCCCCCTCAGCACTGTATCCAAGGAACGCTGAGAAACGCTGACTTCCAGCACAACGGTGAGATACTCGTGTTGGTCGTTAATCAATTAATCAACCAATCAATCACACACACACAGGGACTCCCCCCTTCTCTTCACTTCCTTCTCATTTTCTTTTCATCCAGTTTTTCTCAACAGATCAGATTTCATATTTTCCAACCGGATCATTTTATTCACTGAGTTGATTTCATCATCACGGGAACGTTAACTTTAACATCTCCGGGTGTATCGAGTGATCGGGGGAAGTTTGAGGATGACACCTGTACATCAACACCTGTTGGGTGGATTGAACTGTAAAAACGTTATTGATCCTCTGACTCAGGTCAACGTGTTAAATATGATAAACATCTTACACCTGCAGAACTGAAGAGGTTCACAGCGTTACCGATACACAGAATATATATATATATAATATTTAGTGTGATCAATAATCAATAACCGGGCTTCACCTGTGTGTCCTCAGGGGAGTTGGGTTTGAGGTTCAGGGAGCTTCAGTGTCCAGCAGGAGGCTGCTGCTCTGATGAAGGTGAACAAGACGACCGTCTGTCGGTGATGTCGTGGCGTTCGGCGGCCTCGTGCTCCGCGGCGTCCGCCGTGCTGGAGCGCGCTCAGAAGAGACGGGAACACTTCTGGGGGAAGAGATGATGTTTAGTCTGTAGTCTAGAGTCTAGATACTGGAGTCTGGAGTCTGGAGTCCGTCGAGCTCTGTTGTACAATAGTTAGTGAGAATAATGTATTTTATATAGATGAGTAATGTGACTCATAAACATTTTGTTATCAAAAACAACAATATCTGTTTGTGTTTGTTGAATTTTGACCTCTTCTCTGGTTCCTCCTGAAGGACAGAAGTTTAGAGGAAGTTTCCCAAAAAACTTGACGTACTTTCCGTTTCTTCTTCCTCTAAATAGTTTCATCGTCCGGCTGAATCTCCAGTAATAAATACATACGCTGAATTAATAATTAATAAATACATACGCTGAATTAATAATTAATAAATACATACGCTGAATTAATAATTAATAAATACATACGCTGAATTAATAATGAAATACATAAGATTAATTCATATTTAATGAATACAGCAAGGAAGGACTATATGCAGCAAACTCAAATAATACAAGTTTGTTCTACTGTGAGTAATAAAAGCTTTGTGTTCACGATATAAAATGAAATTAAAATAAATTAAATTCAGAAGGTCAAAATGAACAACAAGGAGCAGAATCAAGTTCTATGAACTCACAAGTTAATTATCAAAGATATTCACACATTTGTAAAAATAATTCATATGAAAGACATTTAATAAACACAACTTTACCTGACTGATTTGTCTAAAGTACGTCAGAACCAGATGTCAAGACTTTAAACCAGAGTCACACTAAATATCATCTTTGGTACAAATGGGTTAAATTTCTCATAAAACAGACAGAACAACATAATTATTAGAAAAGAAGAAAAGATCAAAACAAGCTTGTGAACATATTAAAACATTTATTTGTTCAGTTTTTAGATGAATATAGTGAAGTATAAAGAAAAATATTTACCTCTGAGATGTGGAGTAGAAGTACAAATATAGAAATACTCAACGGAAGTACGAGTACCTCTGAATTATACTGTACTGTACTGTACTTCCTCTAATGTGCCGTTTTCTATTTATAGTCGTCTTTATTAATTTGGGATTTCACAACAAAGTTCCAGACAATATTATCTTTATTATCAGTCTTTAAAATAAATGTTGATGCAGTCGGATGTCGTAGAGGAGGAAGAACAAACATCGTCATCACTTCCTCTGGACACGGACCGATTACCTGGCAACAACTCTCTCACACACACACACACACACACACACGCACACACACACACACACACACACACACACACGTGAATGACCTGGAGCTGAACCAGCTGACTGTGAATTCCCCTCCTGTGGATTTACGTGTGCGGGGGGGGGGGGCTCTCCTGGGACAACATTTCATCAATGTGGAACACAGACAAAAAAAGATCAAATAACAATGTTTAATATGTGCTTTATGTCTAAAGATAGATTTAAAATGTCAGTAATGTTTAAAATACATTAATATAGAAAAATGACTACATTTTTAGCCCTTAACAAGGAACGATCTTTTTTATTAGTTACGAGCACTAAATAATAATTACAGACCTGTAAAGTGAAGTCAAAGCTTCATGTGTTAAAGCTGCATTATCTCTAGTGTCCACCAGGGGGCGACTCCTCTGGTTGTATAGAAGTCTACGAGTCTCTTGATTTATTACCTATTTATTACTTTTCGTCTTACAACTTTAACTCTTTTCACTGTTTTCAGTTCATGAAAAATTTATTGTCAAATTTTGGGCCCCGTAAAAATGTCTTATTCTCAGTTTTGGGTTGTACTTAGCTCCGCCCTCTCGTGGCAAAGAATCAAATCAAGATGGCGACGGCCTAAATTAAGATAAAAGCCAACATGCTGAACTCACGGCTTCAAAACGTTTGTCAACAAACTATAAAATATATATATATTTATATACTGTATATATATACAGGATGTATGTATATGGAGTCAAAAAAATAAAAAATATATGTATATATCATATCATAATTTCTAACCACACTTACGTCTGTATATATAGATCTATAAACACAAACTGAATGCATCAAGGTGCTTAATATGGAAAATAGTAGCACTTAAAGTACAGAGAATTATTGAAATAAAAGCCCAAAATACAATAAAATAAATAAGATAACATGTTGGAACTAGAGAAATAAAGCTTGTCGATAACGGCTGATAATAATAATAAATAATACCTAAAATAAATCTCAATGGCTTCTGCTGGAGTGACGGCACTCTGTATACTAGATCACATCAAATATCATATTATTTATTCATTATTATTGATTTGTTCCTACTTTTGAACAGTCACAAGAACAAATACAACAAAATGACATGTTTGTTATTGTGAATGAAACCTCCTCTGAGTGAGATTATCTTTATCTTTATTATCTTTATTAAAACACGTTTTTTGGATTTATCTCCAGACTTCCAGCCGCTCTGCTCAGCTCATCATGCCGCTGGTTATTTCGCTCTGCTCATGTCGCTGGTTATTTCCCTTTCTTTGTTAACTGGGTGTTCCACTTCACTCCTCTTCTCACTACGTACAACGTGTTGCAACATGTCATGACTAACGTCTCTTTTTGTGACGCACTAGACACATAAAACCTCATTTGATGAGTTCATGGAACCCATTTTTTAATAATTAGTGCAATAGAAGCAGCATTTTGATGAGAAATGAAAGACGAAGTCTCTTTTTCCATTAAATAGGTCTGAAGTGTGACCTGATATCACTTGGATATCTATCTAGCCGTCTCTGAGGGATTCACACACCCACAACCAACACAATAAATGAAAATTAGAAAAGAAAAAGCACCCGGACACTTGATCCTTTAACTTCACACCCGTAAAATCATAAGCTGCCAAGAAAATAACTGCCTGATGGGAAAATACTGGCGTTCTACAAAGAGAGTGGAAAACATTGGCATCGATCAACGAGCCCAGCGTCTAGTCTTCCTCTGTAGTGGCTTCAGGTTGAAGTGGCCCGCTGTGTGGTGGAGTCCCACAGGGGTCAATCCTGGGTCTTCTGTTGATCTCTATTCAAAAGCTTCCCTCTGGGGAAATCATCTCCAGTACTGATTACAGTGCTGATGTTCACTGTTATGCAGATGATACACAGCTGTTACATAAGATCTTGTGTTTCCTTATCTCTTGAAATGTACTGCAGATTGTCCAACAGTTTCTACCAGTTGGATCATGAGGTTCTTATGAAGTCGGCCTCTGGTCCTGGTAATGATATATTATACAGTATATATATACTGAAAATAATCCGAGCTCCTCTCAGCTTTACGCAGCTTTAAGCTTGGTTTATACTCTTATATAGTTCACTGATAAAAACCTTAATAACATTTCTGAAGATTTTACAAAGACGTTTTTAGATGATTTAGAAACATGAAGTCTTAAAAATCTACATTTGAGTAAATATTTTGTCAGACGAATCAAACTGATATTCAACCTTTGTTTCATTATTTTAATACTTGACTTCTTTCTTTAGAGGGTTTGCATAAAGGCGATGAAGTATGCATATTAATTTGACATCATTTATTCTCTGAGCAGCGCCCTCTAGAGGCATCTAGAGGCGCTGCAGCATAATCATGGATTCAACCCTCGGCTATGATGTGCAAAAATCAAGTGTTATTTCTCATAAATGTGCCGTCGATTAGCACTTCTTTCTATTGTTTTTATTGAGACAATCATAAAAATTATTGGTATTAATATTTAAAAAAGTAAATCTTGCAGCTGAAAACAAATCATAAACGACTGACTCCATATTTGTTTTAGTTATTGCATCATGAAAATATACAGTGTTACAAAATTGTTTCCTCTTCGACATTGTTTTACCTTGTCATCATTTTAAATGCCATATAATTAAAAAACAATAAGACTTAATTGAGGTTTGTTGACGATTAAATGTTGCGTAACGTGATGAATCTATCAGAGCTGGTTGGACGAGTTTTTCTCTTCAACAGAGGGGAAGTTTATACAACAACTTCCACACACACACACACACGCCCTGATAAAAAAGGAAGTGATGTCACCGGAGAAGTACAATTAAAAATACTCTTTTAGAGAATCGAGTTTGTCGTCACACCTTGCCGATTCATTTCCTCTGTGTAAGTGACAGTAAACACAGATTGTACCAGCTCAGCACTGACCTGTGTGTGTGTGTGTGTATGTGTGTGTATGTGTGTGTGTGTGTGTGTGTGTGTGTGTGTGTTGTGGGTTTTTGGATGGTTACCTGTCCTATATTTGAGCAGCGGTGGGCGGAGGACTGATCTGTATAAAGAGAGGAGGCAGAGAGACGTCTTCACTACAGCATCCACTGACAGGTGAGGAAACACACAGATGCATCAGATTAATAGTTTCATGTTTTATTTAATAAAATTTATAAGTGATTTAAAATCTGTTTTCTGTCTTGCAGTTGAAAAAACCTCTCTGACTCTGACTGAAAGTCGTGAAGATAATTCATCCACCTGAACCATGAAGCTCGTCGCCGCCACACTCGCCTCTTTCGTCCGTCCGACCGCCGCCGTGCTCATCCTCCTGCCGCTGCTTCTGATTGGCTGGGCCGGGGCAGCAGCGCTCCCATTGGACCAGCCGCTCAGCCAGCCGCTGAGAAACAGGGAGACGTACCAGGCCGTCCGGGACGTGTCGCAACACGTGAGTGGCCAATTAAAAAAAAAATATTTGAATTGTTAGTTAAGTCTGGGTATTTTATTGTGATGACAAAGAAGTATTTCATAAGTAAAAGTAACAAAATACTACAAGTAAAAGTCAAAATCAGATTTATGTTAAAGTACAAAAAATATACTTAAAGCAGAAACAACATTGTCTACATTAATGATATATTGTATGAGTATTATTATTTGTAAGCAGTATTTTAATGTTGCAGTGTGTAACTACTTTGTATATTGTTCGGTTAATTGTGAAACCTGAACCTGTAAAGTAACTAAAGATAGTGAAGTATTTGCTTCAGAATTCAGGTGATGTAAAGGTATCATGTCGCATGAAGTTTAAACACTTTAGTAAAGTACAAGTACATTAAAATTGTACTTAAATAGAGTACTTGAGAAGTTGTTTATAAGTTACTTTTAATTCTAGAAGTTTAATTGTAGAAAAATGGATTTAAATCTCAGAATTGAGGCTTTAATCGTATTAACTTTTAAAATATTGTTTTGCTTATCAAAGCAGAAGAAGAAATAAAATGTGACGAATCCAAATGATAAAAACCTTTTAGAGGTTTTATTTTAGGTTCCTGGTCAACGTTTGGGGTTGAGCAGCTTGTTCGCATTATTGATGCTAATGTGGTTTCCTGCCTCTCCAGGCTCAGAACGCGCAGACGGAGGACGAATCCAGCATCAGACTGATGCCCAGAGTCAACATCGACCAGGTGAGAATCATCCCGTGATGTTTACCACAAATAAACAAATCATCAGCAGAACATCGAGGTAAACGTTCGACCTCTGACCTCTCCGTATCCTCCAGGACCACCTGAAGATCTGCTGCCTTCACGCCAACATCCTGGACTTCTACCTGAACAACATCCTGCATCAGCGCGACAGCATGCATCCCAACATGCACCGGCTGAAGACCGACCTCACCCGCGTCAGCGAGGACCTGCAGTCCCAAGGCTGTGTGAGTGTTTTATTCTGCTGCTGATGTGAAGCTGGTTAGCTTAGCTGGAAACGGGGGGGTGGGAAGCTAGCCTCTGCAAAGTTAAGAAATGCTACAATTTGCTGTTTAGGTGAAAGATAGATAAGAAGATTGATACCACAGTGATTACGAATCTGCAGCTAGCAGCTGGTTAGCTTAGCTTAGCATGAAGACTGGAAACAGGGTGAAATCTAGCCTGGCTCTATCTGAAGTTAAGAAACACGCTTTTTTACTTTCTTGGTTAGAGTTAGCTGAAAATATTGATACCGCAGTGATTAAGCATCTGCAGCTAGCAGCTAGTTAGCTTAGCATAAAGACTAGAAACAGGGAGGACAGCTAGCATGGAAACAGTTATATTATGTCGTTTTATGGGGGAAACGTGTCGGACTACTTCTTGTTTTCCCTTGTTTTCACTCTTTATGCTAAGCTAAGCTAACCGTCATCATTCATATTTAAGCAAGCAAAGCCCAAAATTTAACAGCTGCTAACCTGCGCTATGCTAACCTGCGCCTCCTGTCTGTCTCTCCAGAACGTGACTCACTATCACGATCATCATCACGCTGTGGAGTTTCGCAGGAAGCTGAACCAGGTGAGATTTCACTCCCTAAATAATGACACTTTATTAAACTATGTTTCACATCTATATATATATAACCTGACATTATCTCACGATAACAAGCTTAACACACCAAATATGACAAGATAGTTATTATATTGCTTCATTTTGTGACACATTTAATCAATCAGTTGATCGACAGAAAGTTAATCGACAATTATTTTCATTATGAATTAACATTTACGACTTTAATTCCAGAATTTTGACTTTATTGTGAGAAATCTAGTTTTAAATCTTAAAGTTATTCCGTAATTCTTCTATTATTTTCTGACATTTTATCGACCAAACTAATTGATTAATTGAGAAAACAATCAGCAGATTAATCGACAATGAAAACAACTATGTTATAGAGCGTCATGAACTCCTGAAAACAGCTGTTTATCAAACAGCTGTTTATCAAACAGAAACAAACAGAAAGGAAATAGCGCATTAATCGGGGACTATTTTCAGCGGCGGATGAATCCACATTTGGTGTTCTAGTGAGTTTTTATGGCAGCAGGACGTCTAATAAACCACAGAAGAAGAAGATAATCGGTCCTTTGTGTGTGTTTCTATTGTTTCTAATGTGACTCTGTTGTTTTCAGATGGGAGGAGAGCGAGGGATGAACAAAGCTGTGGGAGAGATCGACATCCTGTTCACTTACCTGCAGGACTTCTGCATCCAGCCCAGAAACGACACCGCCGTCTAACGCCCGTTTCTACTGTTTCTACTGAACTCTATTTATCATATTTATCCCCTTTTATAACAGACACTTTCATACTTTTATTTATTATGGATCTATTTCATTTGAGAACGTATTTAACTGTGTTTTTTGATACAGTATTTATTTGTGACTGGATTAGTTATTGATCTATTTATTGATCAGAGTTTCGATGCTCTGGTTTTGACCATGTTGCCATTTTATGGCTCATTAATATGAAGGAGTTACAGTATTTAAACGTTACAATGAATCGACTGTGTCACAAGATTTACTTGAAAACAAATAAAGTTTGGTTTTGAATGTGAACGTTGGCTCGTCTTTCTGCTGGTGTAGTACTAGTACTAGTAGTAGTAGTAGTAGTAGTAGTAGCAGTAGTAATAACCCTGATATTCAGACTGAACTGTCATTTTATTTTCATTTGGAAGCTTTGGAAACATTTAGTGGGAGCAGTTAACTTCATATTAGTCACGTTTATTCAATTTATGTTCTTATATTTTTATATACAACTGTAAACGTCTCATCCAGTTGAAGACATTCTGAGGTCGTTATTGTGAAGAAGACGTTCTCATCATTAAGTGATTAAAACGTCTTCTCTCAGACTAGAGGAGATAAAACATCCCAAATACGTTCAGTGAGTTTAATCAACACTTCTCATCTCTGACCATTTGTGGTGATTTTAACAAACAGTGTGGGAGTTTGCAGTGACTCATATGTCACATGTGTGTGTGTGTGAGTGCGTGAGTGTGTGTGTGTGTGTGTGTGTGTGTGTGTGTGTGCGCTCTGGGCAGTAAGTACTTTTTATTTTAATAAAAGTAGCAACATGTTACTGAGTTATGCAGAATGAAATCACTTTAATTAAGGTGGAGCTCATTTTAATTTAATTTAATTTAATTTAATTTAATTTAAAAGACATTAAAAATACGACATTTATGTTTTATTTTATCTCTGAACAATTTGATTGCACCTAATAAGATGAAATAAAAAGAAGTGAAATAATAAAGTGACATTTAAACAAAAGTGTTATCAATGAATTTTATTCTGAAATGAATAAAAAAGAAACAGACATGTCCATGATAATGTTTCCTATCATATATACCTATACATCGCTATCGTTATGATCAGTTTTATCAGATCAAATTAGATCTTATCTGATGACACACACACACACACACACACACACACACACACACACACACACACGATGCCCTTTATATCAAACTGGTGCAGAAACCTGCAGAAACCTCAAGAAGACGAGACCTACTTACCTACTTTCAATAGTGTAGGTTTGTTCTCAGCTCACTGTGTGTGTGTGTGTGTGTGTTTGTTGGGGGGGGGGGGGGGGGTTCCTGTCCCTTTCATGACCAAAGAACAACTTAAAGACAGATTCATGTTCTTCAGTCACGAAAGGTTGCGTCTTGTAAAAGTCAGTCAGTTTCACAAATCACAAATGTTTTTAAAATTAATTTACTTTTAGAGCTGAAATAAAACAATCAATCTGCAGACAAACACACAATGATGTGTTGATGAGGATTCAAATAAATAAGTAAGTAAACTGACTTAAACTTAAAGGCGTCTCTAAGATGGACATTGAGATTTCCATTCATCACATTGTCATCTTCCACCTGTCCACCAGATGTCCTCACCCCCCCCCCCCCGCCACCTGTTGGCCCCGCCCCCTCTACTCACCTGACTTCCTCACCAGCATCTCATTCCCTTTGTCAGCCTCTCACTGCAAACTCCAGACCATCAAAGTTCCCCATGTGGTTTATTGTGTTTGTTTTCATGAACCAGAACCAGAACCAGGACCGCTTAGCAGCAGGTCTACCTGGATGTTCCCTGCTCCGTTCCTGTGGATTTAAAGGAACAGTGCAGCTAAAAACGATTTCATTCAACACGGTCCCTCCAGAGACTCTCTAAAGTTATTAAAGAGAGCGGAGCTCCTACAAAATAAAAGCATATAAGTGCGACCAGACTTCAACGGAGCACGGACAAAAGATGTCAAAGGTTATAAAACATTTGGGGGAAACTTTAGGAAAAGTCCGGTGCAGCAGAAGATTCTTTCACGGGAGGACGTTTTGAAAAAAGAGCTTTGTTCAGCAGGAGCTCAGGTGTGTTTGGATTTCTCCATGAGAAATACGGCCTTACCTGTGTGACGTCATCACGGGGATTTCCCCACACAGGTGACAACAGGAAGTACAGTAAGAACAGCAAACTTCCCACTGTGTGTGTGTGTGTGTGTGTGTGTGATAAGATCTATATTTAGCCGAGCTCTTTGTGTCTAGACAGAAGCAGGAAACAGTTTACATGAGCTGCACAAAGACGTCTGAGGTGGAAGCCCCCAAATAACGAGCAACAGCTCGAAAAGATGCCTGTTGATGATGTAATATGTACAGAGCTAATTATATACTAAATAGGAGTATAAATACATAACTTCTATGTACAAATAAAGAAGGAAGAAAGTAGGAAAATTCAATAATTTAAAGAGAATAATAAATAAACATTGATAAATAAACTATATAACAATATTCTACCTTATAAACCAAAAATCTCAGCTGGACAATTTCCATTTTCTTGTCATATATCATTTGATTTAATACATATATTTTGCTATCGGTATGAATTTAGTTACTCTAGATTTGGGGAATAATAATGCTGCATGTTTAGGAACTAGAGTTCCCTTAATTTGGGGCTTTTAGGATTTAGTGTAAACAGGAAGTACATTGTTGCATGAGGTCAAGTTAGCAATGTAAGCTAGCTGTGAGCTAATACAACAGGAGCCTAGTTTATTTACCTTTATTTGTTTACATTTTGTCAACTTGGCAACATTAAACTTATGCCGAATTATCAATTAGCAGTTCATGTTTGTAATGTACTCCTTGATGTACAGACAACTATCACGGGATTACTCGGGCATGTCTGTAACTTTTTTAAATATGTTACTATGATTAAGCAGACTTTTGTACTCAGTGGAGGTTGGACGTAAATATATATTCAGGAAGTGTAAGTCACACCGATTATAGAAATTTGTTTTTCATTTCTGTGTGATATAACGCAATTTTAGGTAATGGTGCGAAAAGGGTTTTGGAGTGCTGTTTGCCTAGCCGCCGTTAGCCTATCCGCTGTTAGTTAGCCGCCGTTAGCCTATCCGCTATTAGTTAGCCGCCGTTAGCCTATCCGCTGTTAGTTAGCCGCCGTTAGCCTATCCGCTATTAGTTAGCCGCTGTTAGCCTATCCGCTGTTAGTTAGCTGCCGTTAGCCTATCCGCTGTTAGTTAGCCGCCGTTAGCCCAGCTGCCATTAGCGAGGATTGAGACTAGTGGTGGTGTTAAAGGCTTCTTGTTAAATCAGCTAAAACAATGAAATTATCCAGTATTTATAAATACTCAATTATCATTATCATGTTATTGCTATTTATAAATGTGTGTAAATAAATAGCTTCAATCTATTCAGGTGATTAGCTTCATATTCACCTGTAGGCCTTTTCACTCTGCTACATTTGACTCTAATAATAGTCTGTGATTGTTTCACTATCAGCTCTACAATTGAAACAGGAATGTCTTTGTTGTTTCTGGTATTGTCCTCCTCACCTGTAGGCTGCTACAGGTACATTTTATTTTCTGAACAATGATGTATGTCACAGCGTTCAGACAATATCTACCAACCAAGTGGGGAAAAAACATTTCTTAATTCTGGGTCGGGACTTTTTGACGTCTACAGTATCTCACCATCGGCAGCAGTTCAAGGTAAAAAACTAAATTTTATCTCTAATAAAGATGGTTAAGTGATGTAAATGGACGTAATTGTTGCAGGTTGTGTGTTTACACCTAATTTAACCAGAAATACGTAGCTAGCATACTATTTCTGTTAGCTATTTTTTTTTTTAGGCTATTCTTAATGTGTTTTTTTGTGTAAAAATAGCTACATTTATCACAATGTACCCTCTTGAGTTCTAATGTAACTTAAACAGCATCATTTATGTTATCATGCATTGATTAAAGGCCCTGTGCTAGTTGGCAAACATTAGCATGCTAACATGCTGAAGTAAACACTGGCTACGTTTACATGTACAGGAATATATATTTAGTTTGTTTACATGTAAACAGTTCAGTGGGAATATTGTTTTATTTCGTGCATGTTAACGTAGTTGTCCCGGCTGAACATGAGCATGTCTGCCTCTGACATACGGCCTCACAGTGTGTTCATTTACATTAATTATCTTTTCATTTGTCCTGAATATGATAAATACAGTTAAATGTAAGAGTTGATGCAGTGTCCTTCCACTCTGCAGGTTCGTCAGTCTTCGTGAGACAAAGAGGAAAACTCTCACTTCCACTTGCTCTCAGCTCCGGTTCAGTCACATATTTTTGTGCATCCATGCATTTAATAAATCTCCTGCATTCAACGTTTATGTCTACAGGCACTTCAGAGTCACCTGGACTGTTGGAGGAAACTGGAGCACCTGTGTGTTTGTGAAACAGAAGTGTTGGACGCCGCCTGTCGACCAGCAGACAGAAGGCGTCCCGTTATGTGGGTCGAACAGCGTCTCTCTCAAATCTGCTGCGTGGGGGAAAAAACAAAACCCTGCACAGTCACCGCTTCCCGGCTAAGTCAACAAAACCGTAACCTACTTTTATCTGACCGCACATCTAAAACCTGCTTACCAAAATAAACGCCGCCGACGTCATCAGAGACAGTGAAATCTGATTTATTTACTAAGGCTGCAACAAACTATTATTTTTAACTGTCATAATAGTGACGCCTGCCCTTCACAATTTCTCAGACGCTTTTTAAATGTCTTGTTCTGTTTGTTCAGCAGTCCAAAAGATAAATATAGTCAATTTAAAGTGATGTAAAACAGGGAAAAGCAGCAAATTTGATCAATCAAGTTTGATTAATTAAAGACTTCTGACGAGTGCTGGAAGAATCACTCCTCCGCCATCTAAATTCGGTCACTTTCATTCACTGGTTGCAAATCCATGATGGCGACGGCCAAAACGACAAACTCGAGGCTTCAAAACGTCCACAAACCCAACAGGTGACGTCACGACGACTTCGTCCACTTCTTATATACAGTCTATAATACTGTCTCCAATAGAAAAGTCTCTCTCTATGTGAAACACATTCACTCTACTGCACTTTCAACCAGTTTTAGAGGGTGCTGGTGCATTTCCCAGCATGCACTGCACGGGCTGATCACTTGTCAATCAACCAAAGGATGATTCGACAAAACAATAATTCTTACAGACAGTTTATCGTCAGTGTGGTTGCTTGACCTGGTTACTGTTCTGACTTCCAGGAAGTACCGTCAACACACACACACGCACACACACACACACACACACAGAGACACACACACACACACACACACACACGCACACACACACACTTTGTCATTGCCTGAACTTTTCTGTATTTGACTCAAACATCAAACATGTATTCATCGTCTTCTTCTTCTTCTCCTGCGGCGCCGGCGTGCTGACATCGTCTTTAATCTGGGTTGGACACAGAGCGACTCGGCGCTTTCTGAAACTCTCCAATTGGAGGGAAACAAATTCGCTGAGTCAAAGTTTCATTGGCTGCGTTGAACCGAAGCCGCAACCTAGTTTTATCTGACTGCAGATCTTAAACACCAAAACCAGGTTTTTACCAAGAGGCGACCGTTAAAACCGATCAGGAAGTGACATCACAGGAGGAGAGAAGGAGAGAAGGAGGTGAGGAAAGAGGAAAACCAACAGGTGGAGATAATGAATAAAACAAGGGAAGATGAGGAGGAAGGAGAAGAAGGAGGGAAGGAAATCAAGAAAGGAGGACTGGAGGAGAGTTGATAACAACGTTAAATAAAGAGAGGAGAAAAAAGAGGAAGGGAAGGAGACAACAGGAGGAGAGGAGGAGAAAATGTTAAGAAAGGAGGAAGGAGGAGATTAAGGAAGGAGGCTAGCAATGAGAAATAGAGGAAATTAGAAGAGAGGAGGTGAAAGAGGAGAGAGTAAAGGAGGAGAGTAAAGGGAAGGTGACATCAGCAGGGACAGTCCATAGATATTTGCTGCAGTGAGTCAGTGATATTAGGAAGTTTCTGAAACACGAGAGGAGGCAAAAGAAGAAGTAAAGAGGGGGAGGAGGAGGAAGAGGAGGTATAAATGTGGCAGAGAGGGGACAACCTGCTACAGTTGAAGATGTCGCTCCTCTTCGTCAGGACGTCTATTCTCTCTCTGCTCCTCGTCCTCGTTGCCGCCAAGCTTGTCGCCGGCGAGCTTGTCGCCGGCGAACTCGTTGCCTCGGCTGAGCGAGGACTCACCTGTCGACAGGAGATCCCCGCCGAGCTGATCCGAGACCTGTGGAGTCGCACCAGACTGCTAATCAACAAGCTGCCGGTAAGATCAATAACTGACCATCAATACCTCTGATTATTACAATCTATACCTCTGATTATTACCATCAATACCTCTGATTATTACAATCTATACCTCTGATTATTACAATCTATACCTCTGATTATTACAATCTATACCTCTGATTATTACCATCAATACCTCTGATTATTACAATCCATACCTCTGATTATTACAATCTATACCTCTGATTATTACCATCTATACCTCTGATTATTACAATCTATACCTCTGATTATTACCATCAATACCTCTGATTATTACAATCTATACCTCTGATTATTACAATCTATACCTCTGATTATTACAATCTATACCTCTGATTATTACCATCTATACCTCTGATTATTACAATCTATACCTCTGATTATTACAATCGATACCTCTGATTATTACAATCGATACCTCTGATTATTACCATCAATACCTCTGATTATTACTGTCTGTTAGATTAACTGAAGATCAATCAGTTTACTAGCACTTACAAACGTTAAGTGTTAATAATAACTGTTATTGATTAGCCTATCAATATATCAGTTTACTATATCATACATTGATAACGGTTATCGATTAGGATATCAATATGTCAGATTATTACTTTTATAGATCAATAATTCTGATTTATTCGTCTATTAATATGTTGGTTTACTAACTTTGTATGTCAATAATAACTGTTATTGATTAGCCTATCAATATTTCAGTTTACTACCTTATAGGTCAGAAACATCTGTTATTGATTAGGCAAAGACAGAATCCATTCTTTCAAAATAAAAGCAGTTCTTTCAAAAATAAGAAAACACTTTCGTTGAGGGTTTACCACATTTTATCTGATCGTTACAGATTTATACACAAAACAGTTTCACATCCGATCATGACATCATTCATATTGATGAGTCATGCTGTGAATCAGCTGTTCAGTGTCAGACAGGAAGTGAACGTGTGAAAAACTGCAGTTTTTAAACCAGATCAAAGACTTTCTGATTGAAGCTCTTTTATTTCACTACCGGAGTAAAAATAACATCAAAGAACATCATTTACATACAATAATACTACTGATGTTATTACTGCTACTACTGTACTACTAATACTAATACTACCACTGCTCCAAAGTACATTCAAATACTCACAAAGTACAGTGTTTCAGTGTAATTTGAGTTACTTTATATTCTTGTACTACATTTGCAGTTTCTATTCCTCTCCTGTAACATTATGCATAATGAGTGCTTTCAAAGTACATTTTGCTGATAGTACTTCTGTACTTTAACTTGTACTGGAGTACTTACATGGTGATATTAATACTTTTGCCAAAGGAACTCAGTATTTCTTCCATTGATTAATAACCATTACTTCAACTACTACTACTAATATAACTAATAATGAACATTGGTTCATTTGAATAAAAATGTATTTAACCATAAAATATTTTAAATAAAAAAGTAGATTATGTTTATGGACAAAAAAAGGTGTTTATTTACTTTTCCTGAGCTTTCAACTACATCCCATCAGTGTCCTCATCATGAGCTTTATTTAATGTATAATTGTGAAAATATTCCTGATGAGGTAGCTTATTTGACCTTTTGTGTATTTTATGGATGAAGTTGTATATTTATTGTGATATTCTAAATATTGCGGCCTCCCTGTTTGGTCTCATTAATATTGTATATTGTTTATGTTTCTTAATATCATTGTAAATTATTTTCAAGTATCTTTGTTAAAGGTCGATTATAATTGTATTTCTCATGTTTCTCTCTTACTCTTAAATACCAAAAAGATTTCAGTAACTCTCATTCACGTTTGAAAAAAATATGAAAAATTATGTAAAAGCAAATATAAGACTCATGATTTTGATATTTGTATCTGCAGAAAGAAGAGAAATTCTCCAGGAGACGGAGACTTCTGCCCAAGTTCTGCACCAACTGTCCTGAGGTCAGTAAACCTGTCTGTCTGTTAACCTGTCTGTCTGTTAACCTGTCTGTATGTTTACCTGTCTGTCTGTTGACCTGTCTGTCTGTTGACCTGTCTGTCTGTTGACCTGTCTGTCTGTCAGTAAACCTGTCTGTCTGTTAACCTGTCTGTCTGTCTGTTGACCTGTCTGTCTGTTGACCTGTCCGTCTGTCAGTAAACCTGTCTGTCTGTAAACCTGTCTGTCTGTAAACCTGTCTGTCTGTTAACCTGTCTGTCTGTTAACCTGTCTGTCTGTCAGTAAACCCGTCTGTCTGTTGACCTGTCCGTCTGTCTGTAAACCTGTCTGTCTGTTAACCTGTCTGTCTGTTAACCTGTCTGTCTGTCAGTAAACCTGTCTGTCTGTTGACCTGTCTGTCAGTAAACCTGTCTGTCTGTTGACCTGTCTGTCTGTCAGTAAACCTGTCTGTCTGTTGACCTGTCTGTCAGTAAACCTGTCTGTCTGTTACCTGTTTACCAGTATTGTCTTTGTATTTCGTGTAAAAATGACCCTTTTTCAATGGAATCTGGTGCTGGAGAGCAAAAGTGGAAGTAAATCTTTCGGCCTGCAGCCATAATAGTACCTGCTCGGTTTACCTCGACCTCAACCACAACCGCATGTTTACCATCACCAATCTAATGCTGTAACTCTACAGAACCAGGTCTAACCAAAACCCTGCAGCACCACCTCTCCTTCTGCAGCCTTCTTCTTGACTTCTGTCTCAGGCAGCAGCTGTGATCTAGCCTCTGGTGTTCTCGTCGAGGCTTTCTGAGCTAAGTGAGAGTCCTCCTCGGTAGTGGAACAAGTGAAGTGTTACTAACCGCGCTGCCAAGCAGATAGCGCCTTGTTCCTCCTGTGACATTTGCAAATCATTTATTTAGGTGATATGCAGACGTTTGCCGCAAAATGTTCCCGTTTCTATGCAAATAAGCGGCATTGCTAATTTACCCGTTTACACACCGAAGGCATTTTCGTGAAAATAGTTGTCTTTGTCACGAATACTTTCACACAGAACGTGAATATTACACGCCGAAAAAGTACAGATGGGAACAAGGTTGATCTCATCTTATGTTATTATGTTTTACTTAATTGTATTATCTTTTATTTTATGTTATTATCTTATTTTTTATTTTATAATATCTTTTATTTTGTTTTATTTTATTTGTGTTCAAGAGAAGCTGATAATAAAGTAACACCTACTGATGACGCTGTGTGCTCTGTCCTCCTCAGCGTATGATTGGCTGGCTGGAGATGCGGGAGTTGATTGACGTCTACCAGACGACTGTGTTCAGCAGAGGAGTCGTCCAGAAGCTCCTCCCCCTCCACTACAACGACCTGCTGTACCGCATCCAACACACACTGCAGCACTGTGTGAGTACACAAGTACACACTCCACATGCTCAGACACACACACACACACACACACACACACACACACACACACACACACACACACAGATTACTTATGTACACTGACTAATGTGTTTTGTGTACTTTGCAGGTTTCTACCTCTAAACGTTCAGAATGGTTCAAAATCATCAAGAAACTGGAAAGAAAAATTAAAAAGGTAAATATTGACAGATTGTACAACAACTACTACTACAACTACTACTTTTTATTATATAGTAACTGCCGTTGCTACTACTATTACTACCAATAACACATTTACTACTACTACTGCATCTACTGCTACAGATATTACATTTACTACTACTGCTACTACTAATATTGCTACAATTAATACTTTTATGCAAATGATTGTATTACTACTGGCACTAATGCTATTACTGTTGCTACTACTGCTATTAAAACTGCTAATACTACTAGTGATGCTACTTGTATTAGTACTGTCACTAATACTACTACTGTTGCTACTACTACTGTTTGTATGTATTTATATTTATACCATGTACTTATAAATATACCTCTAATACTACCTGTACCCGTCTGCTGCAGAGGAGGAGAGACGAAGGAGCGCTGAAGGCTGTCGGAGAGTTCACCTTCATCCTCAGGTGGATTGATGAGCTGACTCAGCACCACATCCTGTAGAGCATCTTCATCATCGTTGTTAACCTCATCATCTTCATCGTTATCAACAACCTCATCATCTTCATCATCGTTGTTAACAACCTCATCATCGTCACCATATTCCCAATCTCATCTTCATCGTTATCAACAACCTCATCATCTTCATCATCATCGTTGTTAACAACCTCATCATCTTCATCTTCATCATCGTTATCAACAACCTCATCATCTTCATCATCGTTGTTAACAACCTCTACACCGTCATCTTCATCATTGTTATCAACAACCTCATCACCTTCATCATCATTGTTAACAACCTCAACATCGTCATCTTCATCATCGTTGTTAACAACCTCAACATCGTCATCTTCATCATCGTTATCAACAACCTCATCATCTCCATCATCATCGTTGTTAACAACCTCATCATCGTCATCTTCATCATCGTTATCAACAACCTCATCACCTTCATCATCATTGTTAACAACCTCAACATTGTCATCTTCATCATCGTTGTTAACAACCTCAACATCGTCATCTTCATCATCGTTATCAACAACCTCATCATCTTCATCATCATCGTTGTTAACAACCTCATCATCGTCATCTTCATCATCGTTATCACCAACCTCATCATCTTCATCATCATCGTTGTTAACAACCTCAACATCGTCATCTTCATCATCGTTGTTAACGACCTCATCATCGTCATCTTCATCATCGTTGTTAACAACCTCATCATCGTCATCATCATCATCGTTGTTAACAACCTCATCATCTTCATCATCATCGTTGTTAACAACCTCATCATCGTCATCTTCATCATCGTTATCAACAACCTCATCATCTTAATCATCATCGTTGTTAACAACCTCAACATCGTCATCTTCATCATCGTTGTTAACAACCTCATCATCAATGTCATCATCATTATTTTTAACCTCAAAGTTCTTGAATCTTCATTTTTTTAAGTATTGATCCGGCGTTTGAATATTATATTTTGTATTGATATAGTTTATTTTCAAAATAACTTATTTTTTCAGAAAATATTTATTGTATCTGTGTATTCACTGAAGAAGTGTTAAAATTACTTGAAACTTGTGTGTATTGAATTTGGATGACGGAAGATATTTTTATATGAATTATTGTTGCTTTATTTATGTAAATTTTTCAAAATAAAACTAGATTTTAATCTTCATCACTGTTGACTGGTGTTGATTTCTAATCTCTGAAATAATCTGTAAATTTGGAGTGTTGTCTCCCTCTGCTGGTCGAGATCAGGTACAACACGTGAATATAAAGTGGGTGTTGTAACGAGGAAAGGAAGGAAGAGAAAGGAAAGGAAGCAATGAGGGTAATAGAAGAGGAGTAAAGGAGTAAAAGAAGAAGAGTAGACAAGAAAGGAAACGAGAAAGACAAATTAAAGGAAAGAAAAGGTGCAGAACCAAATATTAGAAATGGAAAGAAAAGTAAAGTTTCATAAAAGGTGAGCAGAAGAAATGAAAAAGGCAAAGAAAGAAATGCGGAAAGCTAGAAAGAGAAACATTTTAAAAATAAAGAAACGGTATTTGGAGTTTGCGGTTTCGGGTTCGTGGAAGAACGAAGAATTCAAATAACGGTTTTACCCAAAAAGCAAAACTGAGTCACGATCCGCTCCCTCAGCGGTCAGTGGAAACTCCGCCCCACAGTGATGACGCAACACTGAACTGAACGCATCAGCAACGCTGACTCAGCTCGACGAGAGCTGAGTCATTTTATTACTGCGGGATAAAATAAAAACGCTTTAAAAAAACTCAGAAAACGAGTTAAAAACGTGCAAAATTCTGATTAATGCAACAGAAACATCAGATATGATAGAAAACATTTTACTGATCAATCAATACTTTTACTTATTTAAAGTTACTGTGAGGAACTTTTAACTGGTTCTGAACCAATCTCAGTTTAGTCCTGATCCTCTATATGAACCAGTCTCAGTTTAGTCCTGATCCTCTATATGAACCAGTCTCAGTGTAGTCCTGATCCTCTATATGAACCAGTCTCAGTGTAGTCCTGATCCTCTATATGAACCAGTCTCAGTGTAGTCCTGATCCTATATATGAACCAGTCTCAGTGTAGTCCTGATCCTCTATATGAACCAGTCTCAGTGTAGTCCTGATCCTCTATATGAACCAATCTCAGTGTAGTCCTGATCCTCTATCAGACCTCCATCAGTAAAGAGACCATCAGAGAGAAGATGGTCTGTTTCTATAGAGTTATTCTTAATGCTCGTCATCAGAGCCACCGGGTCGGATTCTGGTGAAACCAGATGAACTCATGCAGGTTCACCAGAAACTCCTTCAGCTCAGACTCCAGCAGAGACCGGTCCACCGTGGACAGACCCAGATCCTCCAGCAGAGACCGGTCCACCGTGGACAGACACAGATCCTCCAGCAGAGACCGGTCCACCGTGGACAGACCCAGATCATCCAGCAGAGACCGGTCCACCGTGGACAGACCCAGATCCAGAGCTCCGGAGGGAGGAGGAGAGCTCAGCTCCTGGCAGCAGCAGCAGCGTAGCATAGCTTCTCCTCTCTGGGAGGTTTTCTAAAGGGACTCTGGTGCTCAGAAACACTACTTTCGTGCACAGGGACCAACAGAATTAACATATAAAAGAAAGTCCCTTATAGTGACTGTACTACTTTTACTTCAGTAAGGTTTTGAATGCAGAACTCATTCTTGTAGTGGAGCATTTTCACAGTACATTTACTGCAGTAAAGGATCTGAATAGCTGTTGTGACCAATTAGCTCTAATGCTAACTGCTGCTAAAAGCACAATACCTCTGTTTTGCTATTTTTTTATTTTTTTATTAATATACACATATTGTCCCCATGTTGCCTCAACGGGATCAGAGGTCATGGGGTAGTGAGGCTCATGGATTATCCAATCTGAGTGTGTGCTGCGTTTGCTGTAGGTGGGAAATTCAACCCTCCACCACACCGGAGAGGATGTGGTGTGTGTGTGTGTGTGTGTGTGTGTGTGTGTGTGTGTGGTGCTTATGTTGACGGTTGGCCCAGAGGAAAAAAAACTGTCTGGTTAAGACTTCTAGGAAACATAGAGGAGATTAAAATGTAGGAGACCACCAGTTAGTTCCAGTTGATTAACATTTACTTAGAAAGCCAACCGCCAGTGTGTGTGTGTGTGTGTGTGTGTGTGTGTGTGTGTGTGAGAGTGACAGACTGGCAGAAATTCTTCTTCTGGTGTACAAAAAACAAAGCCCTCAAGCATTTTAGCATTATTTAGTTATTTAGGATTTTCAATTCATGCAAGAAATGTTTGGTTATGTTTAAATAAAACCATAAATATATATATATAATAATACAGGTGATGGTCCAGAGTGGTGCGCTCTCTTTTATGTCTTTGGTGATGTTACAGGAGCTCTCCTGAGTTCAGGTGGACCTGGTCCAATGGGAGACCAGGATCTGAATTCAAACCAAATCTCACACTCAGATGAGACCTGCAAGATGTGACCGGGTTTTTGTTCCATTGTTTAGGCTTTTAAATTCTCAGGCTTTAGATTCCACATGAAGTTTCTCCACCTAAATAATACTACAAATGAACATTACTGTAAATGCAAAAGATCTGCATGCACAAACTAAATCAAAATCAGGTGCAAACATGAACACTGATCCACGGATTGTTTATTCAATCACCTAATATATTACAATATGCAGATGACACACAATTTTACATTTGTGTTCAGCCAGACGACCCCCGATTGTTAAAGTTGCAATCGACCAGTTTACGACACAAAGAGAGCGCGTCAACCATTGTTCCACGAAAAGAGCAAGAGGGTAGCGCTTCTGTTTCTCCCCCGGTAGCTATCGGTACATTTAACTTGAACTCTGCATTGTGCAGCTGTATGATGTTGGAAAATATAAAATATAAAATATATACTCATGTTGAGTCTGAATTAGTTTATCGGGGGAAACCCTAAAAATATGCTTTCTACTCATAGTAATGGCATTTCTACCCGCAGTGATGATTCAGGTTTCGCTGAACGCCTCGTGGTGGCATTTCCACTAGCAGCAATGATGCAGCGATGGTTCTTCTTCTTCCTGCTGTGATGACATTTCTAGTCTCAGCGGTATCACTTTTACCTAAAGTCATCACATTTCCACCTGTGTCCACAACGGTGAATGCACTTCTACCGCCTACGGACGTGATTCAACCTGCCATGTTTCTACAGCTCAAGATTACCAAAAAGCATGCGGACAAACGAACAATACATTTATGTGTGATAGTCGAACATGTCATTGCACTGCTACAACAGCCTCCGCTCTTCTGGTTTCAGGCTTCCCACCAGGTGTTGAACCTGACATCAGGGATTTTCCAGCCTGCTCTCGCCAATTGGTGAATGAATGTCACGACAATTTGTAAATCGTTATGCGTGCAATAAGAACGTAGTAGTCTGGGCTGACTACAATGCCAACTTGCCAACGTGAGGTAGAATGAAATGTGAGAGAGACCTCTTATGGTGGGGAGGTGGGGAACAAACCAGGAGACTTAAAGTGTTGTAATTTTTATGTTTATTTGAAGTTACGTGAGCGTTGTTTGTGATGTTAGTTACGTTTTTGACGTGTTTTTCTTACTTAGTTTACAGACTTATTTTAAGTCCAACCATAATGTTTTTCCTGAACCTAAATCAGGGTTTTTCGGCCTAAGCATAACCGCAACTGTTTCACAACAAGGTGGTGTTAAATGACATGCAAAAAGCCTAAAATGTGTAACAATGACACGTGGAAATGTTGGAAATGTGGTTCTATTTATACGCCTTTTCTCTGTGAGATCGGATTTGGATTTCCTCCCGTTGAGCCTCAAGAGCATCATTGAGGTCCAACTGATGTTGGAGATCGGCTCTGGCTCACAGTTGATGTACCGGTTCATCCCCCAGAAAGTGTTGGATGGTGTTGAGATCACGACTCAGTACAGACCAGTCTAGTTTTTCAGCACCAAACTGGGGGAAACATTTGGTTTAGAGCTGGTTTTGTGTTGTGTTGGAACAGGAAAGGGACAAACACCAACTGTTGATATAAAGATGGAAGAACACTTGTCTTAAACTCGGGTTCCCAAATGTTTTCACTTGTGACTTCTAGGTTGGGAAGCACTGGTCTAAAGTCCTCACACTTTGGCCATATAATGAGGGTACAGCGATACGACCTGCTTTTAACGTGGATTTCTATACATTGTACCCAG
The DNA here is from genome assembly GCF_050575085.1 of Anarhichas minor. NCBI lineage: Eukaryota > Metazoa > Chordata > Actinopteri > Perciformes > Anarhichadidae > Anarhichas > Anarhichas minor. The sequence goes on along the minus strand of NW_027466491.1, from coordinate 10,449,830 downwards.
ATCCAAACATCTGGATCCGTTTCATGTTTCAAGGTTCATTTTATTGATGTATAAAATCATGTAAATTGCAGTGCTACCGTCGTAACCAACCAACGCTGACTACGGAACATAAGATATTATTACCAATATAATAAAACCAATGATACATACAACTATACTCCACAAAAATAACGTTAAAAAGGGACCCATTCAAACAAAACATTAAAAAACTCTTGATCAGTTCCATCTCTGTACATCCATTACAAAGAGTCCAGCATGTGTTTAGCCTAGCTTAGCACAAAGACTGGAAGCAAGGGGAAACTGGTAGCCTATCTCCGTCCAAAGAGGAAGAAACAGGCACTAAATCTGTCTGATTTATGTATTGTTTATTGAACAGGTGTAGATGAAGAACTGACTCAGCATCCCTCTACTATTACAGCTCGTAGAGATCACATCTTTGGGGGTCCACAGGCCTTCTTACAACATCCACAACGTGGTCTGCGTCTTCCCCCTCTAACTGCATGGGTTGTGCACAGATGACTGTGCACTGAAAGACGTTTTGACGTGGTGACACACTTTATTTATTCAGCGTTGGTTTTAGATGGTGCGATAAGGCCTCTGCAGCTTAACCTGCTGAAAACAAATGAGAAAGAAGAGCTCGACCAGCTGCAACATCAAAACAGTGCATCAGTAATAACAAAGCTTTAAAATGATGTACAATAATAGTAATAATACACAAGCCATTCTGGTGCATAATGAGTACTTTTACTTTTGATACTTTAAGTATGTGATCCTGATAAAACCTCTAGATTTAAATATAAATTAGCATGCAGGCCATTAACTTCTATTGGAGTATATTTATTTTGGCGCATTGCTACTATTACTTCAGTAAAAGATCTGAATACTTCTTGCACTACTTTAAGCCATCATTCTAATTTTTGGAATAATGTACTGCGCAGGAATGCTTGATTTCAAATACATGCAGATGTTAAACACTGCAAGCTGCTAATTATTTTCTCCTTTCATTAGTTAATGATTTGTTTAATAAAATGTCATAAAATAGTGAAAAATGGCAATTTACTATTGGACAGACATTTTCAAATCTTGTTTTGTTTAATCAAAGCCAAAGATATTCATCTCACACTAATAAAATACAGTGAAAATCTGCAAATACTCCGATTTAATGCTCTTCTAGGCCTGTATACTTGCAGACACCGCAAGCATGTACATGCAGAAAAGCTTGCATACAAAATGCAAACAGGACTGTAAAGTTTCATTAAGTTAGATGTGGTTTTTATGCACTCCTTGAACCACACGCACACACACACACACACACACAGCGTTGATGTTACTAGCGCATCTGGTTAATCTAAGGGTAGCTTGTTCTGCACTACACACTGAATTCTATGTAAAGTCTGACTGGTCTGCCTCCAGTTAAACCACTCTGACCATAGACCCCCCCCCCCCCCCCCGTCTGTACATGTGTATGTGTTCAGTGAATGGAAGTGAATGGAAACCTGACCAGGGAGACTCCTGTGTGTGAGAGTTTAGCAGCAGCAGAGTGACTTTTAGAGGAAAACTGTCGTCAATGCTGCTGTTTGTGATGCTGCTGCTGAAAGCCCACAGACCACAACGATGCACAACCACACCGACACATAATGAGACAGGCAGGGATGCAGACAGCTATATATATAGACCCACAGGTCAACAGAGAGCATCATTGACTTGACATCACATCATCAAACTCTTTAACTCAGCCCTGTTCGGAGGACGCTCATTTTTTTGCAGAACAATCTACTTTTTTTTTTTGTTGAAGTTCGTGGTCCATCATGTCTTGGTGCTGTGGTTCACTGTGTCTACTGGTCCTGCTGGGAGTTGCGGTGGCATCTAGGATTCCTTGCCACTTTGTTTCTGACGCAATGCAACAAAAACACGAGTCCATCGCAGGCCTGCTGGTGAGTTTACCTGGTGGTGTCCCACAGGGCACAATTTTAGATCCTCTATAGTTTTCTAGGCAGCTTAGCCTCTGCTTCTGATTAAAGGGTTTAAATGCCACATTGTAGCTTTATTTAAGGAACTTGTCTTTTAAGATTACACAGAAGTTGACATTTGAGTTCTTATGAAGGGTTATGTGCACAAATTTATAGGTGAAAAAGGCTTTTCTAAAGTGATATTTACACTCTACTACAAGGCCTCTATGACCTCCTATGTGATAAGAATCACATACATCCTCTACACTGATATATGCTTTTGCTTTCATTTATATATGATAACAAATGACTTCACCTTTTGCCAGTCTCATTATTTGCATGTGTTACTCAAACTAATAAGATATTAACCCAAACAAACCGAGGTGACTGAACGTTGACTGTGATGTTTCAGATCAAGAAGGTTGAATTAAAGCAGTTAGTTTGCTGGTGGTTTGGTCTGATGTGTTGCTCTATCTCTGACCGCAAATATCATCAGCAATTATTTTGAACCTTTTGGAGATGCAACTGCACACAGAAAGTCTCTGTAATAATCATATAGAAAGTGATGGTGTGTCTGTGGTTGTCAACAGCTCAGAGTGACCAAAATTATTACTGTAACATTTCTACACATTTATATCACAACTTCATATTTCTTATTCAGTGATTACAATAAGACACTGGTAACAATTAGAACTAACTCATCCTAATTGCATTATATAAAAAAATAACTTTTTTAAAAACCTTAAATCCCATTAGGTGTCCTGGTAATTATGATGCATGCAGCTGGGAAAATATTTGGATCCTTGTATCATTAAAGTACCTTAATAAGTGAAACACTGAATAAAATGAAGATACAACAAAAGAAAACATAACCAAGTGTTCACTGCCAACTTTCAGTATTTGACAGTTTTCTTTATTTCCAGATAATAACTCTGGATAGATTATGTTGTTGTGCTGGTTAACCCTTTGAACAGAAATATAAATATTCAAATGTGTTTCTTGTTTGTGTTTTAGAAGTTGAAGGAGCAGGAGATCGGCACTAGTCCTCTCTTCAGTTCAGCCATCAAGAGCATCAACGCCTCCTGCCAGGTACACACAACTCTGTCTCTACTACCTCTACTGTACGTCTATTAGTATTAATATCTTAGACAAATATTAGAAAACCATGCGTCGCCACATGTGGTGATTTTGAATCTTTTTAGTTACATTGAAGAGTTCCTTAAAGGGTTTGTGAAAAGTTGTCATTGTGGAGATACGTGTTTTTCACAGGTCACCGATAATATGTGAATCCACACTAAAGACACGCAGACATTTAGAAACAGTATTCAGTGTTGATGCTGATTAACGAGGCAGAGAGGAATCCTCGGAAAGGGAAAAAGAACAGGACCCAGAATGGAGCCTTGAGGAACTCCAAACCTGACTGTCAGTGATGAAGGCAACGCTTCAGCTGTCAAATCAAAAATTTATATATATATTCTTTTATATTGTAATACACAAAACTATCTGGGAAATCACATGAGAAACTGTTTTATTATAAATAGAATAGCCACACAGGAATGTTCGCACTGAATTCAATACAGGAAATATCAAGATATGGCATGGATGCAAAATCATATAAAAATCCAATATTGCCATGAAACAGAAGCTCTCATTAATTTCCGACATATCATAAAATGGCGTTCTATACAGTATATAATATATCACTGTATATATCGTCAAATTAGACAAAATTATATTCAATTTTAGACTTTTTGGACTAATTTGACTTTCTATATTTTGTCCAAGAATCCGGACTGAAGACCAGAGTTGCTGTTAGAAAAGTTTATTTTATTACAACAAGACTCATTTTAGTGAACCGTTCCCTCCTCTCGTCCACAGAGAAATGTTCACGTGATGAACGCCACTCTGGACGTCTACATCCGAATCTTCTCCAGCATCCTGCAGAGCGACCAGCACCAGCTGCGGTCCGACGCCGATAAGTCCAGAGTGAAGTCGGTCGTGACGTTGTTCAAGCAAAAGATGGAGGAGCTGAGGAGACACCTGGGCCAGGGGAACGACAGAGACGACGTGCTCAGCAAGCTGAAGGGAATAGAGGTGAGCGTCCGTCTGTCTCGTTGAATTAACGGCATTTAGGGTAATTTCAAGACTTTTAAATGATCATGACAGATCACTTTCACTTTCACTTTTATTTTATTTTATTTTATTATTAATGAACTGTCTCTCTCTGCAGGTGGACGACGCCTTGGTTCAGAGACAGGCTCTGGCTCAGTTTAAAGAGGTCTACCAGGCGGTCTCTGTGATTGTCTCCCCCCGATGTGGACACGCCCACTCCTCTGCTGAATGACGTCACCATTATCAATAGCTCTGACTAAATTAGGTGCTGGGAATTAGTTTTCATGTCAAGTAATTGTCTGTCATTAGCATAATGTAATGTTTTTTGTGTTTATTTTCTTTTATCACACTTTCAGAGTTTGAGATATTTATTTTGTTATTTAAAGGGTTTACATAAGGTCAGGTCCCAATCCAGTCACTTCACTGAGTTATATTTATTTTGTAATCATTTAATGTATTTTTTAATTTATGGTTAATTTAACTTAATTTATTTTTCTTGTTGTCGTTTTAAAGGTGTTATGTTGTTCATTTGAATAAAAGCAGAAATCAGCACCAAATAAAAGCTTAATTTTTCATTTCTTACACTTTAAAATACTTTTATTTCTGCTTACAACAAAAGAATATTACGGCCTCCTGTGTTGAGTTTTCACGGTGAACAGGATTTCCAGAAAGCTTCGTACTGCACAGTTTCATACCTTTTACGCCAAACATACAGGCTGGTACCAGTGATGAAGATGATGAAGATGATGGTGATGACGCCATTCTTTTTTTCATCATCTCTTTACTTCCAAAGAGCGTACAATAATCAGCAACTCTCATTTAGTGTTGTTTTTGTCGCCCCCTGTGGACTAAAGTGGTAGTGTCTCTGAGCACCAGACTCTTTAGAAGCCTCTCATGTTACTGCAGCAGGTCTGACAGTCTGCCCCTCTCAGTCCTGGTTCTGGTTCTCTCGTGCCTCCCTTCCCTCCAGCGGGTCCAGCAATATGTCCTGGTCTCCAGCACCGTGGTGTCGGTGTCGACTCCCAGAGAGGAGAAGCTCTGCTCCTGGAGGAGGAGGAGGAGGAGGAGGAGGAGGAGACGACGCTGCTGCTGCCGGGAGCTGAGCTCTCCTCCTCCCTCCGGCTGCAGGCTGCAGGTGAAGCCGGATCTGGGTCTGTCCACCGTGGACCGGTCTCTGCTGGAGGATCTGGGTCTGTCCACGGTGGACCGGTCTCTGCTGGAGTCTGAGCTGAAGGAGGTTCTGGTGAACCTGCATGATGTCATCTGGTTTCACCAGAATCCGACCCGGTGGACCTTCACATACAAGAATAAATCATAATTTGGGGCTCTATGTTGAGTGTCTTTTCTATTAAAGTAAAGTAAAGTAAAACTTATAATGTAGTTTGGATGCTTTTGAAGAGAGAAAATAAAGAGAAAGAAAGAAAAAGACAAACAGAGGAAATAAATAAAGAAAAACTGAAAGAAAGAATTAAAGAAAGAAAGAAATGCAGAAACAAAAGGAACACAAAGAAAGAAAGAAATAAAGATTTTCTGTGTGGTAATTCCTGTGACATCACTCTGACATCACCGTGTTCCCCGGCTCCTGCACCAATCACAGGGAGGGACTTCCCCTCAGGCAGCGGTGATGTAATGAGACACTCTCAGGACGTTTTGTCATTATTTGTTGTATAAAATGTCTCAAATCTCCATATTTAATAAAAACAGATGAACTAAAAGTCTCCAACATGTGAAATTATTAAAAGTGTTTTAAACCCAATTCATTTCAGAAGAAGTTTAAAACAAGTTGTTTTTCCTTATTTAATAAAAGAACGGGCACATTTTACACTTTTCTGTATCACATGTATGTTACATATATTAAAGCTGTCGGTGTGTTTCATGATTCCACGAGTCGCCTTCTGCCTCATTTTAGGCACATTCAGCCGGACATGTTTGGTATCTTTAAAAACGTTCATATCTCCACTTATATTATAAACAAATAAACAAAGCTTGAGTTTTTACTGACTGATCCAACGGTGCAGAAGTCAGAATATCTCAGAATATCTGAGGATAAACCTGGTAAATATCTTTGTTCTCTGTCAATTTGTCTCCTTTGTGTTCCGCAATGTGTTCAATAACATCTCAGAAATATGGATATAAATGACATTTTATCAAACAAATATACAAATGAGAAGAAATAAAATGACAAAAGAGGAAAACAGCATTTCAGAAATTCTGATGTTTTTCTTTCAGATGTTTGAAAGCTTTTGCTTTTCCTCAAACATTCACTTGTGATGCTTGTCTTTACCTGCACTGAGTGGATTTGTGACTCAGGTGTGATGTGTCGAGGGGTTTCCCCCCCAAACCAAAACCAGAGGACGGGGCTTTTCTCACAACAGGTGACATCAGATAGTAAAAGAAAAAGAAGGAGTCGAGGTTTCTCCAAAAGTCTAGAAGAACTGAATCATCAGTGAAGTTTGGAAAAGTTTATTCCACTTTGTTTACACCAACTCAGAAACTACAATAATCATGAATGTAACAGCTGGATATAGAGCTTTAGTTGGGAACTATTTTCAGCAGCAGATTAATCCACATTAAGTCGATCTGTCTGTGAGCTCCAGTTTTCAAAATACCAAATATTTAGTGTGTGTTTAAATACACAGTATGTCAAAAATACCAGGATGTTCTACTACATCCTGTCGCGTTTTGAAGTTTGCAAGTCAGCAAGCTTTTCTGACCCACAATCCATTGCGTTACCGAGCAGTTAAATGAGTTGTAAGTCCCAATCAGACGGCAACCTCCGGTTCTTTAAAGAGAAGCCAAAGCTTCATGTGTTAAAGCTGCATTCTCTCTATATTTCTACTACTTTAGTTACTTTCTAACAGTTACTAAAAACACTAACGATGGTTCAGAGCCAATGAACATTTTAAACTAAAGTACAAGAAGCTGAACGTCGATGAGGATGAGGACAAAGACTCCAACAATAAGTGACATTTACCAGGTTCGTCCTCATATCTGTTTAAAGTTAAAGTAGTACATCAGAGAAGCAGACTTTAGGAGCTAAAGTAGAAATTCAGCAGAAATTCAGTCAAACATCATTAAAGTTCAGACTGATGTTTAAAAAGAAACTGCTGCAAATTCCTCAAAACAGAAACAGAAATCCACGTGTGAAACCTCTTCCTGTGTGTGTGTGGGGGGGGGGGGGGGGGGGGGGGGGGGATACCCACGTAATGTACGAACAACACCAGAATCTACCTGCCTCTCTTCCTGCTGAGCTCAGCATTAAATTCACTTTCTCTTTTTTAAGCTGAAGAAAAGTGAAATGAAGACAAAAAAGAGTTTTATATGTTATATAGAATTCAACTTTCTCTGTGTCCTGACAGCAGAGATGGAAGAAGTATTCAGACTCTTTACTGCCGTAAAAGTACTAGTACCACACTCTGAAAATACTCCACTACAAGTAAAAGTCCTGCATTCAAAACCTTACTGCAAGAAGTACTTCTGATCAGCTAAATGTATTTGATTAAAAGTACTGATAGTTCCCCGTCAGTGTTTTGCTTGCTTGCATGCTTTGAATCATGACGATAACAATAGAGAGTATCCTCTGTTGTACTAGGGGTGAGCTGGAAAATAAGGTTTTTAGTTTTTTAGTAATTTGGTTGAAAAGAGCTTTTAATTCCTGTTACTTTGCATCCGGTTCTGTGAAGTCAGAGCTTCATGTGTTAAAGCTGCATTCTCTCTAGTGTCCACCAGGGGGCGACTCCTCTGGTTGTATAGAAGTCTATGAGAAAATGACTCTACTTCTCTCTTGATTTATTACCTCAGTAAACATTGTAAACATGAGTTTATGGTCTCAATCTCTAGTTTCAAGTCTTCTTCAATACAGCATGATGTTCATTTAGTACATTATGGTCCATTTAGAGTCAAACAGACCATAAAGCAGGGGATGCTTTAGGGCGGGGCTACACAGTGATTGACAGGTCTCTACTAGACCATAAAGCTGGGGATGCTTTAGGCTACTGCCAAAAAGACTGAATGATTGTGGCCCGAGAAACCAAGATGGCGACTCTCCTCGAGTGAAATGTGAATGACGTTCGTCCACATTTCTCTCGTTTACTATAAAACTTTTTCTCTGAAGTTCAGACCCTCTGGTTTCACTTTCTTCCGTTATTACCTTTCATGCAGCTTGCTGAAGGTTCATCCACCTCCTGTCTGCTGCCCTGCAGTTCATTTCTATCTGTTTCCAGATAATTACATCACTCTCTCACTCTGTATGTGTATATGTGTATAAATAGTTATGTGTAGCTGACAAGAAAAGTCTCTTATTTAGTTTCCTTTAAACTAAAGTGGGGACTGTTCTGGGCATTAGAAACACTTCACACCCAGCCAGGGTGTCAGCTTCATGACATCATTTCCTGTCCTCATCTGGCCTAGTCTCTGCTGTGCTATTATTCATTTACACCAAATAGTTCAATATCATCTACAGTTCAGGCTGTTCTCACACAGCGTTCACAGCTGTGCCTACGACAAGACAATGTACTGGAATGTGTAGACTTCTCACGTAAGAGAATCATTCATAATCCTGAAGGAGGAAGTCTACGGACCACAGAAACCCTCAGCGGGTCAGTGGAAGGTGAGGTGATGGTTCAAACACACAGGTCTGTCACCCAGGAGACCGCTGTTCATGTCACTTTTGATTGTGTCAACAGTGATTAAGTATTTCACCATCTTGTCAAACAATATCAACCCTGAAGGTTTACTTTGAGTACAACTATTAATGTTATCCATTACTTTAATCAAGCTGTTCACCTGCATCTATTACTGTTTGCTACTAACTGATTCAAATGCTCACTTTCTAAGTAGTTTCATGTATTGTTCTGTGGCTCAGCGGTTGAGCGGGTCGTCCTTTTAACCACAAGCTTGGCGGTTTGATCCCCGTGCTCCTCTTGTCCAAATGTCCTTAAGCGAGACACTGAACCCCAAGTTGCTCTCTGCTGCTGATGCTGAAGGGTTAGGGTTCGGCACAGAGGTAAAAGGTCATGCGTGTGACGATGAATTAATAAAAAGGGTTCGTAACGGTTTCCATTGCATCTCTACTGGATGGAATGATTTCCGACGCCGGCTGCGGCATCTCTTCCACTCAAACTTCTCTTCACTACGCTGAGGAAAGAACAGGCCTCCAATCAGACACCATCAGTGTTCCCAGTGTGACCAGTAAAAGCATTAATTACATTAATAAACATTGAGTGATGTGCATTTCTGCAGGAGCAGATGATTGGTGTTTGACATGCATGAGTGGGAGACCCCTCACCCTCTTCTATGAAGTTTGGTGATTTAAAGGAAACTGCACGACCACATTTTCACACCTAGATCATCGCTGCATCACACGCTCTCTCTGCGCGGCTCGTCTCTCTCCTGAGTTATAAATACAAGGTTTCACGTCAAGTCAAACAGTTTGAGACAACTTCAGGGTGAGAGACACTCGACTGTGAGACAGTCAGACCATCAGACCATCAGTCAGACAGTCAGACAGGTGTTTCGTCGCTTCGTCAGGGATTGAAAAAAAGGCCCACAGTCGGGCTTGGGAATCGAACCAGCGACCAGCACGCAGGAGTGTCACTGTACAAGCGGTACGATACGATGGTTGCCACAGCGAAGGCGGTGGTCTGTCTGTCCCTCTGGTTGATCGTCTGTCAGGTCCGAGGCTCCTACATCCCTCCGAAGATGAACAGGACCATCCATAACCTCCTGCAGCACTATGTGAGTATTTCACTGAGAGTACTACTACTGTGCTTATACTACATCAGTACTGTGCAGTACTTCAAAATCTGTTTCCTCCTGCTGCTTTCACACTCACCACAAACTTTTTGTTCCATTTACTTTATGCATGTTTTAAGGACCTTTTAACTACAAACAGTCACTATTTAAATTTTTAGAAATGATCCAACTGTGCACTTCAGGAGCAGGGATACTGTTCCTTGATGGTGCATTCAAGGACACTCCGACTTTTGAGATTCAGCAGACAGACGCTGAAGGCAAACTTTTTTTAAGTGCGAAACGACCGCATTTCCGTTGTATTTTAGGGTCGATTTTTTTTCCCTTTGTTTTGCAACAGATGACACATAAATATGAGATGTCGGAGTGTCCTTGAACGCACCAATAAAAACAATAGAAAACCACTAAAATCTCTTTTTCTAACGTGTTTAATTATTATTTGTCTTGTTTTTGATCATCATTACCTTCAATGTCTCTTAAATCTGAAATGTCAGACTGTCCTTGAACTCACCGTATGATGCTTTTAACATGAATGTTTACGATCTTTTTAGGATTGGATATTCAATATACTTTAGCGCATCAATTTAACGCTTTGCAACAGACGGCTCTGACACGCCCAATGTCCGACTGTCCTTGAATGCACCAGTAATTACAATAATTTGTCTTTATTAACATGAAACTTGACCTGAAAAAATGTTCTTTTTTTTGCAGAAGATTCCACCGAGAGAGAGATTTGACGGGAAGCCGGTCTTCTCCAGAGATCCACTTGCCGGCAAAATGGAGGTAAATAAAAGTCAATTAAACAATTTAACTTCTATACATCTACAAATATGAACATAAAGACTAGATTGGCTTTTATATACATGATTCATCTGTTCATCTGTGCACCTTTAAGCTCACAGTCTCCTCTCTTTAAACGTCCATAAAATATATCGGATATCGTTCGTGGTTCATAGAAAATTAACGGGAACTCAACTGCAACCTTCGAAGCAATAGTTCAATATTTCAGGAGATGTGTTTCCGAGATCAGAGGATTGAAAGCGCTCGTTAAGTACAAGCTTTAGTTGCTTAGCTTAGCTTAGCATAAAGACTGGATGCAACAGCATGGGTCAGTCCAAAGTGGAAGAAAATACACCTCCCAACACACAGCTGACTAATTAACAGGTATTTGTACACAAAAAGAAGTATACGTGATTTCATGGAAAACATTTCTTAAACAACAACCATCCGCTCAGTACTTCTGTGCACCAAACAAGACTTTTAAAGGCGTTTGTTGGTGTATTTTTTATTTATTTTTACTTTGGACAGAACCAGGCTAGCAGTTTCCCCCTGCTTCCAGTCTTCATGCTAAGCTAGGCTAATCGCCTTTGAACTCATTGAAATTCATTTAAAATCAGGTTCTCCTGTCGAGCTCCGCCATCTTTATTTCACTATTAATCACTGAGTCAGCAGCTGGTTCTTCCTTTAGGTGTTTGTCTTTCACAATGCAGTCTGACACCCAACAGTTTCTTTATCGCACCGTTGAGGTTTTCTTTGTTCCCTGCTTGCTCTGCGTTGTGTGCAACACTGTGTGCTCAGAATGAAACTTTCACTCTTCACCAACAATTATAAAAAGCCACTTCATGGTCGGTTTCGAGTGCTGAGCACCAACACAACAGTCTTTCCCTGTTCATGTCTGCGGCCCTTCAGTCGGTTGTTTGCTGCTTGTTGTGTGGTTACGAGATAAGATCGAGGCTTTGCTAACTAGGCTGCGGTATTTGGTTCATGCTGTTTGCGTGTCTCTATGAAAACAAACATGTTCATCTAGATATGAAGGTTTTAAACTGGACCTGAACCTGTTTGTCCTCAGCTATACAGAACACGAGGTAACAATGTAAAGATAATCAATAATTAGATTGTTCATATAGAGGAACATTTTGTTGCAACAAGATTTGGACTTTGTTGGATCCGCTTATTGTCCCGTTTTTGGAACCGGCATCAGCAACGTGATGTCGTTGCCGTTTGTTGGTTTAGAAATAAGGTTGGGCAAGTGTCAAACAAATGTCATAAATGTCGGAAACATGTTGATGTCAGGATGACTTTTAATCATATTTAGGTATTCATGGTGGTACAGAAACTCTTTTAGCATACAGGTCACCCACCCAACACGCCCTTCTGGGTTTTTCCATTTAGTTTCTCCCTCACCACGACGACACAGGCGTCAACTTTTGAATTTTTTCCAATCCAGCCTCCTCAGTAACTCATCTGAGGTGAAACACTGCTTTAGGAAACAATGAACCTGTTGGGGGAAGATCTCATATGTGCATGCTTTAAGGATTACATGCCTCCATGTAAGAAATCCTCAACAGTCTTATACTCATTGAAGAGAAATAGTCTTGAATCTAAACGACCCGTTCTTCCTTGCCTAAACCTAACGAAGTTGTTTCCTGTGAAGACAGAAGTATATTTTGAAAAGACTGTATTCATGTAAATTGTGTAAATGGACACGTGTTGCTGGACTTTTGTAGGCAAACGAGTAACTTTACATAAGATTTCATACGAACCCTGATATGAGGATACGGTGACTTAAATTACGCCACATACATAACGTATCGCTAACAAAGTGTTTAAGTCTATTGCACTACCCTCAATGTTGAAAATGTACACCATTATGCCGCTGCGGTGCTTTAAGTGACAATAGGTCCAGAGCAAAGAGCTGGGTTGGTGGTAAGAATGTGAGACCAACTTGTTTTGGCTTCTGGCCTTTTGAAAATCCATTAATAAATATATGACAAAGTTTAACACTTGGCTTCTGCAATTTGACAAAGTTTAAACCTTAAACCTGCACGGGTCGGACATTTAATGAGTCTTCAACTTGCGTCTTCACTGATTAATAAAATGTCAGACTTTGTTGACCTCTGACCTCTTTCAGTTTTTGCATCCTAATGAGTTTAAAACCTGTTGAGCAATGTTGGAGGATGACATTCATGTTTAGCAGTCAATGAGTGGCTTTCCCCTTCAAGCGCACCCTGCTCTTAATTTAACTCCTGTGTGGGAAACCACAGAGCTTCTTTCCACTGTGTAGAAAGGTTTTCAGCACCTTGAGGCCGGTACAAGTTTCTCAAGACAGAGAACACCAGCTTTGTTTTGTTAAACGGACTATTCCACTGATTTTATATGGTTTAGGAAAAAAACTACAAATATATACTTTTATATTTCATACCATGTTTTAATGTTCCCACTTTTTTAGGAGTTAGATTTCATTTAATTTGTTAAAAACTTGCTGCATTTTTGCTCAACAAAAATATTCGGGATGCTTAAACTATCAAACCGATATTTGTTTCTTTCTCAGGCAAAGAGGGTGTTAATGGGTGGCGTTTTGGAGACGTACGAAAAGCTGCTTGGCCAGATGTTGAAGGAGCTGCCCACCCCGACTCCCCAGACGGCCGGGAGCAACGAGATTCCCGCCGCTGCCGTCACCGCCAGTGGTGGTGAGGTGGGAACGGGCGAAGACGTCAGGACGGAGCTGAGCTACATCCTGAACAAGGTCCAGGAGCTGAGGAAACACCGTTACCAGGAGCAGGAGAAGCTTCTGCACGAACTGAGGGCTCTCAAACACATCCAGGTAGAGTGACAAATACTCACACTGAGCAAGAGAGACTGTTGGGTTAATGGCGGGTTTATGTAGAGCGTACAAAGGCCTTAAAGTCGGGCTTATTGAAGGTTTATGTAGAGCGTACAAAGGCCTTAAAGTCGGGCTTATTGAAGGTTTATGTAGAGCGTACAAAGGCCTTAAAGTCGGGCTTATTGAAGGTTTATGTAGAGCGTACAAAGGTCTTAAAGTCGGGCTTATTGAAGGTTTATGTAGAGCGTACAAAGGCCTTAAAGTCGGGCTTATTGAAGGTTTATGTAGAGCGTACAAAGGTCTTAAAGTCGGGCTTATTGAAGGTTTATGTAGAGCGTACAAAGGCCTTAAAGTCGGGCTTATTGAAGGTTTATGTAGAGCGTACAAAGGCCTTAAAGTCAGGCTTATTGAAGGTGTATATAGAGCGTACAAAGGCCTTAAAGTCAGGCTTATTGAAGGTGTATATAGAGCGTACAAAGGTCTTAAAGTCAGGCTTATTGAAGGTGTATATAGAGCGTACAAAGGTCTTAAAGTCAGGCTTATTGAAGGTGTATATAGAGCGTACAAAGGTCTTAAAGTCGGGCTTGTTGAAGGTTTATGTAGAGCGTACAAAGGCCTTAAAGTCGGGCTTATTGAAGGTTTATGTAGAGCGTACAAAGGTCTTAAAGTCAGGCTTATTGAAGGTGTATATAGAGCGTACAAAGGTCTTAAAGTCGGGCTTGTTGAAGGTTTATGTAGAGCGTACAAAGGCCTTAAAGTCGGGCTTATTGAAGGTTTATGTAGAGCGTACAAAGGTCTTAAAGTTGGGCTTGTTGAAGGTGTATATAGAGCGTACAAAGGTCTTAAAGTCAGGCTTGTTGAAGGTTTATGTAGAGCGTACAAAGGTCTTAAAGTTGGGCTTATTGAAGGTGTATATAGAGCGTACAAAGGCCTTAAAGTCAGGCTTGTTGAAGGTTTATGTAGAGAGTACAAAGGCGAAAAACCTTCTGTAGGGTTTAATGTTTGTTTAAAAAGTCTATGTAGGGTTCATTAGAAAATGTATGAATGGATTAAGTGAAGTGGATTAAGTGAAGTTTACTTAAGGTTTTGTGGTGCTTTTAATGGGATGCTGTTGTGGGAATTACGTTGTTTCTGACTGTGTGGTTGAAATAATTTAAATAAAATGTCTCTCCGCTTTCTCCAGATGGATAACCTTAAAGTCCAGAGCAAAGCATTGTGGGAGCTGCCGCGGCTGTACGAGGAGGCGAGCTCATTATATGACATCAAGATGGAGAGGAGGCAACGCCGGCGGCGGCAAACACGAAGGGTCAAAACCCATCCGAGTGCCTAAAGCACCAACAAGATGTCAACAATAACAGCAACAAGCAGATTTAATGACATTTTGAAAATGGATAAAATATGTTACAAAACCAAAATATTCAATTTAAACCAGCTTGCAAAGTTTTAAATGTTTTTCTGTATTAAGAGGTTATTTATAAATAGATAGATATTTATTACAGTGACAATAAACCAGCCTAAGCCTAATAGATATTGTAATTTTGTAAAATTCATATATTTTCTCAAGAGGTTCGGAGATTCGTACTTGAAAGAAGAGAGTTGGCGGTTTAATCCTGTGAAATGTTTATAAAAACTAATGTATTCAACATGGAGTTTAACTCACTTAATCAATCAATTATCACCTGGAAATACTTGATTTCTTGATTTTTACTTATTTAAAAACGGCAGATGATTTAATGCTCAGAAGATTTGCCGAATAGAATTATGATTTATTTAATTGTCGGTGATGTCATTACTCGTATGGTACAAAGTACACAAGGGTTAAATACTGACATACTCAAACATACTACAAGTCCTCTGAACATTCAAGTGAAGTACTTCACTGCAGTACAGGTACTCTGCAGCTGTAATAGAACTACTATACTCTTCAGGGTTTTTTGTATTTTACTGACATGTCGTAGTTTTCTATATTTATTTTTGTATTTAATGCATCTATTTAATGATCATTCTGCTGTGACTGTTTATTTATTAATTGTATTTATTGATTGGCACATGCAGAGCAATGCAACTGAATTAAACAGAATTAACTTCACTTTCTGATTGGTGTGATGATTTTAAAGGACGATAAGATGCACTTTTTAATTGTTGTGCTTACACCAACATTTCTGACTTGTTTTTTGTTTTCTAAGAAGGAGAATCAAGATTGAGCGACTCTTAGTCTGAATGACGCTCAGGCAATCATTGATTCGGCAAAACAATCTCACCTCAACGTTCTGCTAAAAGAAACTCACGATCACATCACATAATTGTTTTTCTTAATTGTCCGTTGTTGTGAAATTGTACATGTTCAAATCTATATTTGTTTCTGAGCCATTCACAGATCAAAGGTTCATGAAGGGCACATCAAAATCATCTACGCCAACTGGTCTTGTGGTACGATCGGTCTTTACGATCGAAAGTGAGATTGTTTCGTCAAAGTTCAAGAGTCAAGTTTGAAACTCAAATCGTTGGCGTCGTTCAGCTTGCAAGATTGCAAGACTTTGCATGGGTTTCTGTGGTAGCGACGTAGGCGTCGGTAACTACTTAGCTTCGCTAGTGACATGACTTTCTGATGGGGAAGTATGAGAAGGAGGTCCATCGTTTCGCCCTCTGTGCAACCAGAACTCCAGGAGGCTGGTGTACGTTGAGATGAATGTGTGACGATGGATTGTTGTAGCCTCCATAAAGCCCTCCGCTGGTAGCACCTTTGATTCTGCTCAGCACTTGCGTAACTGTTTGTCACATAGAGGGGGAAAGACACTTTGAAATCCACCGGCAAATGTGGTTTGGATCAGATTTGCAGAAACCACATCTCATTTTTTACTGTCCAGATATTATAAAATGAATCTGGATATGCCAAAAACTAACTTCAGCTGGCAGTCTGAAGAAGGCCGTTACATTCCAAGGCCTGTAGTTCTTTATCAACCCTGCTAGGTATATGTGAGTGTCATCTGCATAAAAGATGATCTTATTGTTTCGTATATTTCATATATGTCTTTAACAAATGTATTTAATTTATTCTACAAAACAAAAGAGGCCCAATAATTGAGCCTTGCGGAACTCCGCATGTCATTTTGGTCTGCTTAGAGGCAGAGTTGCCAAGTAGGACAAAAAACAATTGTAGCATTTCGTCCACTGCTTTCATTCCGTAGATGAAACGCACAAGAAGTGGCCAAAACTGTCAAATATTTAGTAAGCGGATTTAGTATTATTTCCTAATTTCCAACGTCAACATTTAAACATTCAAGCTCAAAACCGCTCCCATCCTGCAGACAGAATGTGAATCACAGAAGTAAAAGTATAATGAAACGTATAATGAAACGTGTGATGTTGCATTAAGTGATGGTTTGGGTTCAGTGTACTTTGACATGCGGAGAATCAAACTACCAACATTGTGGTAGGACAACTCGCTTTACTAGCAGACCTAAAGGGAGAGTCAACTGTTAGAATGATGTATTTTTATCATTCTGTTGCTTCCCAGTGGTTTTCTGTATGTGGTCAAAATATGTATGTTTTAGAGTCAAACTGCTCAAACTGTTGTACTACTGGATACATCTTTAAGATTGTGTTGTAATTTATAATCTTACGTGTGTTTTATGTGAACTAAATATCTACTGACTATAGCTGTCAGATAAATGTAGTTGAGTAGAAGTAGAAAGCACAAGAAAATGGAAATAGTAAATATTAAAGGGTCACAATAATAGCAGAATAAAGATAAAATGACAGAATAACGATCCTGCTCTTGTTGTGTTGATGATCTTCTGCAGCAGACAGACGGGTCGGGGGTATTTCTGCAGAAATTCAACCCTCCCTCCAACCCACAGCTGTGATGTCACTTCCTGTGACATCCCTTCTGGTAAACGGCAGGTGGCCTTCTTTTACTGTAACTACATGCAGCCCCTTTACCCACAATGCACCCCGGTCGCTCTGCTTCTAAGAAGCGGCGCTGTGCTTCCCCAGTCTGCAGAGCTGTGTTTGTGTGGTCAACAGACAGAGAAAGTGAAAGATGAAGAATGTTTTTATTTCATGCCACACTGAAGATGCAACTCTTTAAAAACACTCCACAAATACGTCAATTCATGACTTTGTTATTGAACAAACAGGAGGAAGTATGTTGTGCATTTGTTGGGGACTATTTAGCAGTGAAGTACTCAATTCTTTACGTAACTTTACCAGCAAAACTCTGCATCAAAGTAAAAGTATACATTATGCAGAATGGCTCCTTTATTAGAGATTATTATAATATTCTGTTTTCATCACTAACAAATAAAAGTAAAAGCATGTCGCAGTTCGTCAATGCGAGAGCCACATTAAATACTTTATATACTACTGTGTGGATTAGTAGTAGTACTGCATCATCGTACAAGTATAGACTTAGAAAACTTTAATGTGGAACAGCATGTAAACAATAAACACATTATAGACACATTTAAACATGCAACAATAGAGACAAGAGTCATTGATCATGATCGATCAGTGAGTGTTAGTGTGTGTGTGTGTGTGTGTGTGTGTGTGAGTGTGTGTGTGTGAGAGTGTGTGTGTGTGTGTGTGAGAGTGTGTGTGGAGGTTTCAGTGTGAGTCAGCATGTTGCAGATGCTATTGCAGAAGAAAGGAAACAAGTGTTTGCATGTTTATGAGTGACAGATGGTATGAACTCACAGCTCTGCTGCTGCTGCAACCTAACACCATATGTATATGTGTGTGTGTGTGTGTATGTATATGTATAATTAGTACCACAGCTGTTATTTATAGCACTATATGTTGTATATGGTGGTTTTTATAATAATATAACAATAATAACTTTATTTATGAAGCAGTTTTTGAAAGTGCTCTACAATAAAAACACGATAAATCATTTAAGATCACGATGTAAGCGAGATAGAAATCATTAAACGAATTATGAATCGATACAACGATCAACCATCAGTAAATAAAACGCTAAAGAAGTGAGTCTGAAGAAGGTGCTGCTCTACTCTGTGGTTTGTTTAACAGACTGAAATGTTACTCATTTAATTAGAAAGGGTATCTATTTTAGATTTTTTATTAAAAAGCATCAAAGAGATGAAATCTAAATGAGCTTCAGTGTTGTGTTCGTATTCTGAGAGGAAGTGAGTCTGTCTCACACTCAGACGCTCAGATCGTTATCTCACCGCTGAGAATATGAAAGGATGAGCGGAGATAAGAGATGAAAGAAGAGAATAAATCTGTCAGGCTGCTCGTCTGGGACCTTTGACCTCTTCAGAGCGAGCAGGTTGTAGAGCTATGAATACATAAATATATCAATATTCAGAGTAACGTGGAAAGTTTGAATACGATGCATTGATGTAGATTAAACGAGTTAAAAACATGCAGCAGAAACATCAGAAAACATTTGACTGATAGTACTTTTACTTCAGTAAGGTTTTGAGTGCAGGGCTTGTACTTGTAGTGGAGTATTTTCACAGTGCGATATTAGTACTTTTACTGCAATAAAAAGTCAGAATACTTCTTCCATCTCTGGGTGAAGTGAATCGGGGGAACTGGCCCTTTAAGGGAACCTGAGTTCATGTGAATTAAATGATGATTCAGGCGTAACGTTTGTCCTCCAGTGTTTTAACGTTTCAGTGGAGATGCTGACTGTAGTGGCATGAAACACACACACACACACACACACACACACACACACACACACACACACACTCTCTCTCTCGGCTCATTAACATGTCAGACAGAGATGCACTGTGGCATTTCCATGAAGTTACGAGTTGTTTCCTGTTGCAAAGGAAGCTCTGAGTGGGTTCACAGCAACCACACAAGCAAGAGAAATAAAAGAGGAGACGACGTTTATAGAGCCAGAACAAAAAATCGGACTAAATATTAATTTGTAATATTATTAAACAAGAATCGTTCATAGTTTTAAAAAACGTTTTTTTTATTGATTTAAAATTGTTCTCACTATTATTTCTTATAGATGAATATCAGAGATATGCTGAAACTAAGCAGAAATTTGAATAATTCTTATTCATTTAATAAATTCAGTTACACTGAATAATGCTGAAAGTGAAAAAGTCAAAGCTTCATGTGTTAAAGCTGCATTCTCTCTAGTGTCCACCAGGGGGCGACTCCTCTGGTTGTATAGAAGTCTATGAGAAAATGACTCTACTTCTCTCTTGATTTATTACCTCAGTAAACATTGTAAACATGAGTTTATGGTCTCAATAGAGGGATCAATGTGAAGTACTTCTTATTAAGAAGCAGTAAACAATATAATATATATATATATATATATATATATATATATATATATAGAGAGAGAGAGAGAGAGAGAGAGAGAGAGAGCTGAGAGACGAAACACTTTTTACATCATGTATCATTTCATTCAGTCACGTGAGGCTGTTCATTCCTGATTGTCGGGTTTGATGAGTTTTATCATTTAAGAGAAACAATAATCATATTCTGGGTTATTTAATAATGACGCCACAATCTGAATTTCAAAACGTACAAACGCAAATAATTCATAAATAACACGATCGCATTCCGCCGGTAGAAATGGATCCTGAGCTTATAAACAGAACACAGGACAGTTTGTTAACAGACTATAGAGAGAAACACCTCTACAGTGGTGATTACTGTCTTTATTAGTTATTAGGATTATTAGTTAGTATTATTAAGTACAGTGATCATGTGAACACACACTAACTTATCAAAAGTCTCTCCAGCTGTTAAAGCCGACTGACAGCTGATCCAGCTGTGATCAGCTGATCCTCCGTCATCAGAAACAGACGTCGCTTCACGTGACGCAACTGAGGAAAGGACGTCTCATGTCTCTTAAAACATATTTCCTTTTTTCCTCTCTCCTCGCATTATCTTAATGTTTTTGCATTAAATCATTCTGGGATGTTTGCTGACATTGATTGGATGTGGCACAGCCCTACAGAGAACATGTTCCACCAGCTCCACTGATACTTACCTGTATTTATGTAGTTGATTTAATTTTAAAAGTGCTGTCAAGGTGCTTTACATTTCGAACACATGGACACACACTGGGTGTAGTGACTCCTTCTACTCACTAGATGGCAGCAGAGTACTCAGATAAAATACATATAACAGAATTCCAGAGGTGGCAGTACTTTGACTGTAGTATTCGAATACTTTAGTATTTAAAGTGATCCTTCAGTAAAAGTACAATCAGGATAATGTAGTTAAAGACTGTGACTGTGCTGCTGTTATTTATGAATGAATTGATGTGAGGTGTAATGGAGAAGTATTAGGTAACATGACAAGAAAATACTCACGTAAAGTACCTCAAAATATAATGATAATCATAACAATAATGATAATAACTATAACACTGAGTGTGATGGCAGCTTTCTACCACTAGGTGGCAGCAGAGCAGCTCCTGACTTGACTGCAGTAGAATTAAACATACTTTTGTACTACAGATACTTTTATCTATGAATGGATCAACTCACTAAAGTAACGACACCAGATCATTAAAGACAATCTTTGTTTCCTGCAGGTGACAACCGTTTCTCTCAGGTTAGTTTTACCTCCAACATTATTATTAATCATCGCTGCTTATTAACGTATTATTCATTCATTAATATTCAAGCCCAGCAGCGAATTACGGACAGAGAGTGAAAGAGAGAGAGAGTTGTGAGATGAAGAGAGACGCTGAAAATAAACTGACCTCTGGCCCGACAAATCTGACACCATCTGCACACACACACACACACACACACACACACACACACACACACACACACACACACACACACACACACACACACACACACACACACACACACAGTTTTCCGTTGGTCCTGAACTCAGAGACCCTCAGAGCAGATCAGTGAGTGCTTGCTGGAGTCTATATTCATGTATACAGTGAGAGAGACAGACAGGTAGACAGACGGACAGTTTCCATGACTGCTCTTATATTTAGGGTTCCAGGTTGTCTGGAGAAGGTGGAACGTTTGACTCTGATCTCTCAAACTGGTTCCACTATCAGACTGATTATTGATTAAGATCAGTTAGAAAAGACGAGAGTGAAAGTTCGTTCTCTGTAAATAACTACATGTTGTGAAGCTATCAGAGGTGGAAGAAGTACTCAGACCTTTTACTTGAGTAAAAGTACTACTGTTACAGTTTAAAATACTCTGTCTCAAGTAAAAATACTGATAACTATTGATGCATTAATTAATGGTAAAAGTGGACAGCCTGGTGTTTAAGATGTTTGTAGAAGGTTGAACCTGAGTTTAATATATAACATTAGATACACCAAATATATTTTAATTGACCAAAACAAAAGCAGCAGCAGATGTTTTTATTTTATTTATTTTAATATTGGGATTTGCTTGCTAAACTCCAATGATAGGTTTTATTCATTTTACTCGTTGGTGACACTTTATTCTGCACAGAGTACTTTTATTTATGGTACTTTAAGTATATTTTGATGCCAATACTGTTGTACTTTGACTTCTGAATGCAGGACTTAAAGTATTTGGTATTGGCTCTGTTACAAAAGATCAGAGCACTTTTATTCTCTTTTTTAAAGTGTCGGTTTATTGTTAAAGCTCAGAAAGATCTGTCTAGATTTAGTTTAAAATTGAGATTTTTACAGATTATAACCTTTATTTAAATACCATTTTCTACATGTATCTAGTTTTACAGGATCTCCTACAGATCTGATTGGTTCACGGAGGTAAAGTAGTGTCTGAATTTATATTATACACAAAAAATGTCGTGTAGAGGTTGTCATTTGAAAAGCTGCTCCGTTATAAAGTACACAGTTTGCACCGGCAACCTGAGTGAAGGCGGTTTAACATTTGGACAGTAAGTGGATATTAATTTGGACCCATAATCCCTTGCAGCAAGCCACACTCTATCAGGTTACCGGTGTGCGTGGGTGGGTGTGTGTGTGTGTGACCGTCATGATCTCCTGCTGAGCTAGATCCAGATTTAAATAGAAACACACACACACACACACACACGCACACACACACACACACACACACACACGGACATCAGAAGCCCAAACAGACGAGGATCCAGATTAACCTCCACAAGGAGACGTTCACCGACTCAGCAGCAACTGACAACTTTGTTCAGCTCATTTTCTGTAACACACACACAGACACATACACACACACACACACACACACACACACACACATGTTCTGGTCACATTTTGGGCCAGAAGACGATTTCTTGATGTATTTTATTTTATTTTATTTTACACAATTTTATTTTATTTATTTTAATAAAAAAAAAAAAAATGTCATTTAATTAATTTTACACACTGCATTATATTGTTTGTGCTCCTTCTGTGATTGTTGGTGGGTTTAATGGAAAATCAACAAAAAATTGCTGAACATTTGTTTTTGGTAGTTTTCAAAAGCAAAGTTTCAAAGTGTGAAACGTTTGTTATCTTTAACGTCTCCTTCAAACAAGAAACACAGCTGAGGGACAATCGTTTCTCTGGTTGGGTCCACAGTTGTTTTGGAGACGAGGAGGAAGAAGAGAGGAAGTAACTCACTATCGAATTAATCTCCAAAATAAACATTCCTTGTTTGTTTACACAGCCACGCCCACTCCGCCCGCTCCATCTCTGGTCAGCCAATCAGAGCGCGAGAGAGCCAGCAGAAGCACAGGTGAGTCAGCAGGTGTTTTTAAACTGCATCATACAGAACAAAACCTCTTATCTATCTGACATGTACTTGTGATGGGAGTATTTATATACTGGTGTGTTGATACTTTTACACTTTAAGTGATATAGTTCTGATGTTTTAAAGTGTGATTTTATGAGGTACTTCTACATCGTGTATTACTACAGTAGATGTACTGCTGTGGATGTGTTAAAGACAACTAAAAGAATCAATATCGGTTTAAGTTTACGATATATTTAGAGTATTTTCCACTTCTTTACTTTGCTCTCAGGCTTTTCTGACAGGAACTGAAGCCGTTATCTAAAGACACCAGACTCCATTCACAAAAACACAAATTTTACCTCTCAGAACACAGGAGCGACTAGGCTACTGCTGCTTCTATCGGTTAGCTGTAAACGTTGAAACCGTAGCTTGTTAGCTGTAAACGTTGTAACCGTAGCTTGTTAGCTGTAACCGTTGTAACGCTAGCTTGCTAGCTGTAACCGTAGCTTGTTAGCTGTAACCGTTGTAACGCTAGCTTGCTAGCTGTAACCGTAGCTTGTTAGCTGTAAACGTTGTAATGCTAGCTTGCTAGCTGTAACCGTAGCTTGTTAGCTGTAAACGTTGTAACCGTAGCTTGTTATCTGTAAACGTTGTAACCGTAGCTTGTTAGCTGTAACCGTTGTAACGCTAGCTTGCTAGCTGTAACCGTAGCTTGTTAGCTGTAAACGTTGTAATGCTAGCTTGCTAGCTGTAACCGTAGCTTGTTAGCTGTAAACGTTGTAATGACAACTTGCTAGCTGTAACCGTAGCTTGTTAGCTGTAAACATTGTATCGTTAGCTTGGTAGCTGAAAACCATGACCCTTGAATGTAAAGTGAAAAATAAAAAAGTATTATAATTAAATTCAAAATATATAATAAAATGGATTTAGACCAAATTTAAAAACTTTAAATTCTTGTGCTTTATGCGTTTATTTGAAGCACTGACTCCTGGAAAGAACAATACGCAAAGATGAACAATAAAATTGTTTTATTAATAATAATTTTTCCACCACAATAAAATTTAACAAAGGCTCACTAGAAAAGTGTTGACTTCTGTGTTCTGTACAGTAGATACAGTACATTGTAAAACTGGCCGCGGTGTGGCACAGCAGCACATTCAAACCCCCCCGCCCCCCCAAAAAACCCAATATTATTCAAACATTTTTTCCACATTATTTACAATTAAAATCCACAATAAAACCCAGCTGGCAAACGTCACAGAAATACAGCTCAGTTTCACGCTAACAGCGAACTCCCGATAGAAGTGCGAAACAATGAGCTAGTAGGCTACCTGGCTAGCATGGTAACGCGCTAGCAGGCTAGTTAGGCTACAGGTGCTTTCACACGTTTTCTGAATGCTACCAAGAGGTCAGTTAAAACCAGACTTCATGTTCCTGTGTGACTGCAGCCTGTTATA
The DNA here is from genome assembly GCF_050575085.1 of Anarhichas minor. NCBI lineage: Eukaryota > Metazoa > Chordata > Actinopteri > Perciformes > Anarhichadidae > Anarhichas > Anarhichas minor. Next base: position 10,425,292 of record NW_027466491.1, on the reverse strand, counting down.
ATAAACTTTAAAAAAAACAAATAAAAACAATATCGCGTGTTCTCCTTCCGTACTTATTGTGTGGAAGTTATATCTCTTGTTGCCCTTCTGTTCACTTGCTTTCTGCTTTCTGTCTCACCTTCTGACCCGTCTGTCTGTTTGAGCAGCTCTCTCAGCTAGCTTTGTAAAGGAATGCACTTTGGTAGATTCAAACCAAATGCCCTGGGTGATAGTCACAACAATGACAACGGTAATAATCATAAAAACAATGATAACTGAGCAGTCTGAGGTACCAACATGAGAAAAAAGAAAGTAGGGATGCACCGATTGAGATTTGTTTATATATAAAAGTGAGAGAAAATGTCGCAACGATGAACACAACGTTGTATTCTTTATGAAAAACACAACAGGTGAAAGTTAGCCCTATTTATATTTGTAATCGCTTTTACATTTACATTTAATTACATTTATGTGATACAAAAAGAGTGCTTGTGTTGGGCTATGCAAGTACGGAAACATTCTTGTCATTAAAAGTTGTGTAGCATATGAAAGGAGGTTATATTAAAGGTTGTTTTTATAAATTTGTGCTCACTCAAAGATAGTGTAATGAAGGACTGAACGACTTTAAAACTGTTTTGTTTTTTTAACAATGATGTCTTTGTTTCCCCGGCACAATAAGGGGAACAAAATAACAACAAAAACAAAATAAACATCAACAAAACCCAGAATTTTACAATCGGTGCATCCCCTTGCTTTAAAGAAACCCACATTAATGCTAATGGCTGGCAGGTTTAAACTTGTAACGTGCTACTAGCGGTCAGTTAGCAGTAGGCTAGTGTTAGCTTCACTGTAGAGAAAACAAACGTCAGTGCAGCAGCTAGCGGCCAGACGCTAGCGGTCGATCGGCTAGTGTTAGCTTAGCCCTGTCGTCAGCAGGCCCCAAGGCGACAGTTGGCTGATATGTGTCTGTACATTGTGCAGCCATGTTTTACAACCCCCCCCAACACACACACACACACACACACTTTATGTCAGTGTTAATCAGTTTAAAGCTACAACATGTGGTTGGTGCGTTGGCCTGGTTCTGTAAACAATATGGAAGCACATTTCAACCAGGAAAATACATTAATTGTTATAAAGGACAATAAAAAAATAATAATGGTAAATCAAAATGATGGGCAACGAAGTGAATATTTTACTTTCTAAGTATAAATTTCAATATCTTTTGATTTTCTAACTAAACTATAAGATAGTGGATCAAAATGATAATTTAGTAATTTATAGTGATGACTTTTTAAGTTAAAATTAAAATCATTTTTTTGAAGTATTATGTTCTATCTTTATTTAATGAGTCAAAATTGTGATTTATCTCAGACGACTTAACAATTTTTAAAAAATCTAAATTTTAACTTATTTTGTACTATATTTTGTTTAATTATGTGTTTAGCATAAAGAGGCTACAACTTGCGTCTACTCGTGCAGCCCCATGTTGAAAACATTGTAATATCGCGTCATCATTTTGATCCTTCCTAACTTTATTAATTTTTCTCTTTTTCTGGAGTTAATGGGCTTCCATACATCCCCCCCTCCAGCAGCTGCTATTTACGCTACATTCAAGACAGCTGGGAAAATCAGGTCTCCAGCCTCTTGGCCGATATTGTTTTTATGTATTTTTATTCATATTACATCAACAGAAACAAACCTTCAGATTCTCTATAATTAAAGTCCTCAATTTTTTTTTTTTTTTATTAGTTTGTGTTCAATTGTTTAAAACAGAACTAGATTTTGTGCAATTTTTTAATACACTGTTGAATAATTATTTTGGTAACGTGGGCGCTTTAAATGATCCGTGATCCGTTTTGACACGAGTCTCAATGACATCATCGTGAAACGACACACTAACTGACTTCACTGTAAATGTTGCTGTGTGTGTGTGTGTGTGTGTGTGTTGGGCGGGTTGTGTCATGGCGACGAGATACTGAAGGCACAAAGTTACGACTCTCAGCACTCTCTTTAAAAACAATTTTAAAAAAACAATCAAAATCCTTAGAAAACAAACATAAAACGTCAGAAAAGGACCCGCAGGTAGTGTTTGTACATCATCAGGTCCTCCTGTCGTCCCATAGCTCCTCCTCCTCCTCCTCTTCATCCTCATCCTCCTAGTATGACTCGACTTCCTGTGGGTGCGTTCAGCTACAGTTGTTTTTTAATGTCGATATAGGTTTGTGTGTGTGAGGGAACAAGCTTTAAGAAAACCCTCTCGTTACGTCGACAGAAACACACACACACACACACACACAGACTGCTACATACAACACGCACACACATTCAAGTATACGCTATGAACTGCACATCATAGTAAATATGTAGATTCGATTAATAAATATTAAAATTGTTGTAAATAAATAACTCCCGACCCTCCCCGATCACATTGATAGCTCCTCTAAACATTATTGTAACTGTTGTATTTGTATCTCTGTCGTACACACAAACTCTGTGTACTTGTACTACTAGTACTTGTGGTGTTTAAATGGTATGTTTGATAGCATCAGGACCCAGTCACACCAGGAAGTGGCAGAGTGACTCCTTCATGTTGATGTTAGCGATAACGCTAGGAATACTGGCTCCTCCGGTTCAGGTTTTTTTGAAGGAGGCGGGAGCGGTATCCCAGCATGCATTGCGCAAAACCCAGGCTAAGACAGGGTACAACAACAATGTTTTTTTGTTTACTCACTTTAGCGTTTCCTCTCGATGGTTGGTGAGTATTAATAATTAAGATAAACATTAAATATCTCTTTGCCCCTACATCTATTTAATGACAGCTGACTGGAGAATTAGCGCCATCAACTGGTACTAATATCTGCATGACTGTAGTGGATGTTCTTTTTCCAATTTCAATTAAAATTTGCGTGACATCTGGCTGCTGCTAGCCAGCTCAATATATTAAAAAACGAAATAATTTAAGCACATCTGTATCACAACCAGGCGGCAACCTCCGGGTCTGAAAAGTGAAGTCAAAGCTTCACGTGTTAAAGCTGCATTCTCTCTAGTGTCCACCAGGGGGCGACTCCTCTGGTTGTATAGAAGTCTATGAGAAGATGACTACTTCTCTCTTGATTTATTACCTCAGTAAACATTGTAAACATGAGTTCATGGTCTCAATCTCTAGTTTCAAGTCTTCTTCAATTCAGCATGATGTTCATTTAGTACATTATGGTCCATTTAGAGTCAAACAGACCATAAAGCAGGGTAGGGGCGGGGCTACACAGTGATTGACAGGTCTCTACCACGGCATTGTCCATGTTTTCGTATTTTTAACTTGAACTATTTCACAATGTGTTTTTTTACTTCATCAAAGGTAATTGTAACATTTTGGTCGCTTCATTCGATTGTACTAAGCTCCGCCCTCGTGTCACTAATGGTTGCAAATAACCAAGATGGCCGACTCAAACTTGAGAACGGGTGACGTCCCAGTGACTACGTCTACTTCTTCTATACAGTCTGTTGTCACTAACTAACCGCAACACATACTGATGTGACTGGACCCTTTATTCATGATGTTATTATTTGTTAGTGTGTTTTAGTGGATATGTTTAGTGTCTTAAATTCTCTCAGAACTGTTTATTACATTGAGAGAAACCCTGAATTGAAACTGAAGCACCGTTGACTATCAGTCACATGCTAACGTAGCGTTAGCTACAGAGGTTCTACCTCTATGTGGCTGTAGATATTGTGAATGTGCTGCTCACGAGGCTGTAGTCTCAAATAAAACTACAATATCTTCACCCTTCAAGTCTAAATAATCAAATCTTTGCTCTCTTTATTTGAAGACATTCAGGTCTGGATGCTACGTCGCCTTTTTCCTCCTCATCTTACTTCATTCTTTTCTTTTCATTTAACAAGAATTCATGAAAGTAATCATTTTAAAATGGCTATAAATATTAAAATATTGTCTTTAAAATGGTCCTGAATGGCCAGAAGTAGTCTGTCAATCACACAGACAACCATCATATTGTTATTTTAATCTTGTTTTTGCAGTTATGACAAGTCAAATACATCAGTGTTAACTTTCCTGAATCGGAAAGTAATCACTTAGTTTAGCTAATTAAATACTAGCGGGCACACAGTTCAATTGTTTTTCTGACTTTGGTTGCTTACATTTCTTTTCATATCAGAGCCCTTTAAATTTTAACATGACTTATAACTTGTCTTTTGCTCGTCTCTATCTTCACAGCCATTTTGCATCCCTAATAATCAGATTTGTTTAGTTAAATAGGGAACAAAATGGTGTGACGTAACCCAAACATACTTTTTTCCAGCTCCCTTCTCTTCCTGCTAACCTTCTGAAAACTAAAAAACTAAAAGCGCTTAAAAACTCTAAATCTGTGCTTCGTAAGGCTGGGCAGTGCTAACAGGCTATGGCTAAAAAAAGGCTAAGGCTAGCCACCAGACTGCCAAAAAAAGGCAAATAGTTATCCAGCTATGGCTAGCTGACTGATTTAAAAAGTTTGTAAATTGGTAGCAAAGTGACACCTTAACACAAACAAATAAACTGTCTAACAACTAACCAGTGGTTATTAGCCAGCTAACAGTTACCAGCTGACAGGCACTAAGCTAGCATGGTAGCAAAGGCTAGCTACACACTGTAAAAACAACAGCTAGCTAAGAAAGTTAGCCAGCTAACAGGTTGATGGTTCAGTTAGGATTGTGCCCCACCTCTGTTCCCCTAAACTGAAACGTAACAATGATTTCATAGTGATACGAGACAAAGATTAGCATGCTAATCTTTGCGTTTTTTGCAGCGGTTACTTAAGTATTCCAAGGATATATCCGACTTGTTTGTCAGCAGATAAAACCTTGTAAGACTAAGATTATATAAGAAAGTTGTTTTTGGTGTCGATTTGTCAGCTTGCACAAAAGATTCTGTGGTAAAAACATAAAAAAGAAGCTTTGTTCCCTCCGTCAGCACCATGTTTGTTGACGTGTTTTTGAGTGTTTGGAGCTACAGAGTGGAGTGAGCTGATTGTCTGAGCAGCCTCACAATCATTTAAAAACCTGCGTTGTCACTTCCTGTCTCGCTGCTCTTGTTTTTTCTGAGAATTTGAGGAGGCTGAACGCGTCCCACTTTGTCAATAAAGTTTTCCTTCAGCTCGGCTTTACATCCCAGCCGTGGAACACCCCGACGCTAAGTTTTCCACGTTCGTGTCCTGAACGCACCCCCCCAACAACTACGATGCCGCCGCGAAGACCAGCGTGAAACAAACAAAGCGCTCCTTTAAAACCGGACGAACAAGGTTTTATTCCAGCTGGTTTGCGCACAGCTTTCACCAACTCCCACCACAGCGATCGTGGAGGGGGGGGGGGGGGGGGGGGGGGGGGGGGGGGGGGGTGCGGTCACTCTCAGCTGACCAGTTTGGGCAGCACTGTCCTGGGCTGGATGTTTCCGTTGGCGTCGGTGATCGCTGCCAAGTTAGTCCTGGTTTTGGAGGAGGAGGACATGGTGGTTGAGGAGGAGGTGGCGAGCTTGGATATGGAGGTGACGGCGCTGTCGGTGGTGGCGCGTTTGGAGGAGGATGAGGAGGTCTTTTCCACTGCGGTGGTGCCCGTCGGCGGCTTGGGGAGTCGCCTCCTCAGCCACGGGTGGCGCAGCGCCTGGCTGGGCGTCATCCTGAGCGTCGGGTCCCACTCCAGACACTGCTTGAGGAAGTCCAAGAACAGTGAGTCGTCGCCGCCCTTCAGCGCCACGCTCCAGTCCTTGCTGCCTGGCGCTCCGCGTACCTTCCCGCGCCGCGAGCGGCCGGCGTTCAGCACGGTGGTGCCGTCGGGCAGCGTGGTGACGGTGCAGTACCGCGGGTAGCCTTTAGACGACACAAAGTTCTTGGCTCTCTTGGAAGCGTCCAGGAGCTTCTGGCCGGGCATGCCCACCAGCTCGATGATGCACGCCAGCTGGTCGGCTTCGTCTTCGCCCGGCAACAGCGGGTAACCGGTCAGCAGCTCGGCCAGGATGCAGCCCAGAGACCACATGTCGATGGGCATCCCGTACCTGGAGCCTGGAGGCCAAGGATTGAACAGTTAAAATCTGGATTTATCAAAAATGATGCTAATTAATACTTAACATTCCCACCGATCATTTCTCAATCAGTTTTAACTAAGTCACTGTGACAATACTTGGTTAAGTTTAAGAAAAGATCGTGAAATACTTGGTTAGGTTCGGGAAAAGATCGTGAAATACTTCGTTAGGTTCGGGAAAAGATCGTGAAATACTTAGGTTCAGGAAAAAATCGTGAAATACTTAGTTAGGTTCAGGAAAAAAATCGTGAAATACTTGGTTAGGTTCAGGAAAAGATCGTGAAATACTTGGTTAGGTTCAGGAAAAGATCGTGAAATACTTAGTTAGGTTTAGGAAAACATGGTGGTTTGGGTTAAAATAACTACTGAAGCGCTGTAACAACATTGCACAAGTTACATGAAAAATAAATCAGCGTTGACTTCTCGTTTCACATGGAGAACGAACAACGTCCTCCTGGCTTAAAGATCACTGTTTTTTAAGTGTATGACATACAAAACATACAGAATATCGACGGATTAGAATATTACATTATCTTTCGTTGTTTTAGCTGGGAATGCTGGAGAACATCCTGGTAAACTTACCTAGAATGACCTCTGGCGCTCTGTAGAACCTGGACTGGATGTAGGTGTAAACTCTCTGATGTTCATAACAGCTGGAACCAAAATCTATGACCTGGAGACAGAAAGGATTGTTTTAACAGATGGATTATAATAGACACAAAGAGGTAAAAAGCACCATTTCTCCGTCCCACCTTGATGCCGCTGCGTCCCTGCTGCTTCAGCAGGATATTCTCCGGCTTCAGGTCGCAGTGGATGATGCGGTTCTTGTGCAGCGAGTCCAGACACTGCAGGATGGAGTGGGCGAACTTCCTGACCAGCGGGAGGCTGAAGCCCTGGAACTTGTTCTTCTTGATGAGCTCGTACAGGTTCATGCTGAGCAGCTCGAAGGTCATGCAGATGTGGTTCCGGAAGGTGAAGTTCTCCAGCATGTGGATCACGTTCATGCTGGAGTCCTTGTCCTGCTTCCTCAGGTGCTCCAGGATGCGGATCTCCTCCGCCGCCTGCCGGTGGAAGCGCTTCTCGTTGCGAACCATCTTCAGGGCCACGTGGGTCTGAGACCGGTGGTCGAAGGCCTTCACCACCTGAGGACGAGGAACACGGCCATCGGCCATTCAACACATGGTACAGAATAAACTATTAATCTAATGCTGTGGTCAATTCTACAGATGATGGTATTCAGATGAGAGGAGGACCAACAGAGGAGGAGAAGAGCAGGAGGGGGAGGAGAGGAGGACCAAAAGAAGAGAGGAGGATAATCAGTGAAGGAGAAGAGGAGGAGGACAGACAGATAGGAGAGAAGAGCATAGGAGGAGAGGAAAATCAAGAGAAGACAGAAGAAGAGGACCATCAGAGGAGAGTAGTAGTACTACTAGTACACCAGTAGTAGTACATCACTAGTAGTACTACCAGTAGTAGTACTGTTACTACCTGTCCGAAGCTGCCCTTGCCGATAACTTTAAGGACTTCGTAGCGGTAGGAGATGTGGTCGTGAGGAATGTGGATGTAGGATCCCTGATCGTCGTCGTAGCCGCCGTTGTTGGCTCCGCCCATGACCCCCGACCTCTTCTTAGCATTCGGACCCACGAAATACACTGAAGGGGAGAAGAAGAAGAGCGCGATGACTCACCGATCACATTACTGATTGGTTATCTGTTGGGAGGTTCAGAGCCGCTCACCTTCCGGGTAGCTGAACACCTCGTGGTGCTCCAGAGACGACATCTTGGACATGAACTGCTTCATGGCCTGCTCCGGGGACAGGAAGGATGGCTTCGGCTTCACCTCCGTCGACTTGGTGGAGGAGGCGCTGCCCTGCCGGCAGTGGTGGGGGGGCTCCGGGGCCGGGGGGGGCTGCTGCCTGTCTGTCTGCCTGTCCGGCAGAGGGAGGCCCGGCCTGGTGGAACCCAGAGGAGCCAGACCGTTGGGCTGGGAGGTCAGAACGGGACGCTTGTTGTTCTCCTCGTACAGATGAGAGGCCGACTGGACGGACTCAGACATGCTGGCTTTAGAGCCTCCCTGAGGAGGAGAGGAGGAGAGTGGTTAGAGGAGGAGGAGAGTGGTTAGAGGAGGAGGAGGAGAGACATCAAGAGGAGGAGGAGAGGAGAGTGGTTAGAGGAGGAGAGACATCAAGAGGAGGAGAGGAGAGTGGTTAGAGGAGGAGGAGAGGACCAACAGAAGAAGAAAGGAGAGGAGGAGGAAGGAGACACATGAGTCAAAGAGATGTGAAATTCAAACCTGAAGAACAAACTATGAACGGTTTGGTGAACGATGTTCCTGAACACAACACCAGAGCCTCTCTGATGATTAATAAATAAACAATGTGTCACCTGGTTCACTCTAACCAACAATAACAGAGAGACAGAGAGACAGCTGTCTCTCTGTCTCTCTGTCTCATCTCACTCAGTGAGTCACTCCCTGTTGCTGTGGTGACCAGCACACCTGGGTCCTTTCAGATAACAAGAGACACGCACGCACGCACACAGTGCCGCCCAGTTCAAAGGCCGTGTGTGTGTGTCAAAACAAGGAAGTGAGTCAAGAGATAAATAAAATTCAAACACACACACACTACTCTGACTGTGTGTTTGTGTTGTCAGTAGTCAAAGTGACATATGAGAGCAAAATATTGACTCCTCCCTCACCTGACAACACCTTATCTCACACATGCACACACTTACACTTATTTTAGATTATTATTGATCAATCTACCAATAATAAAATATTTGAATAAAAAAATAATATAGAATAATATCAAAAATATAAATAGATAGTGTAATAAAAGACAAAATGAATGAATACATACAAATATTTTTTTTTAAAGTTTAAATCTGAATCGGATGAATCAAAACTTCCTTTTGCACTTCTAATTGCATCTTTTATCCAAAAAATATATTCAGTTTAAAGTTTGAATAAACAGGAAAGCAGCAAATATTTTTGTTATTATTTAAGGTTTATTAAAATAATTTATCATGATTATTATTAAATTGTTTCCTTTTCTGTTGCTCAGTTGCTTCAGCTGTGAAACTGACAAACAGTCCTTTTATGATCATTTATTGATCGTATTGATTCATCATGAAGTCAAACAAACACAAACAGGACTAAATGCACTAAATGTACTAAATATTTGATCTGATGGATTGATCACATTGTGCTTTCTCTTTACAGTAATTAATCATAAAATAACTGATAAAGAAGATATAATAAATAAATAACATCTTACGGGAAAAAAGCCTGCTAATGCTAACAGTCAATCTGGAGTTAATGGAGTAAACAAATGCATCAGTTCCTTTAAACCATTAGTCCGCTGTGTGTGTGTGTGTGTGTGTGTGTGTGTGTGTGTGTGTGTGTGTGTGTGTGTGTGTGTGTGTGTGTGTGTCCGTCCTTCACGCCACCCTATAAACCAATCAGCTGTTTAAAGCCTCCCGGAGCAGAGGGCTATTATTAGCCGCGTGGCTACAGCCGACTGTTCCTGCTGCTCAGGCTCACATACAGGAGTTTCATGGCGCTAACGGCATGCTAACACGCTAACGGCAGAACAAAGAAAACCAAAACGGCCTTAAATCAGCGGAGCAGACGGCGGTGAAATGTCTCCAGATGCCGAGTTTGAAATATGAAGGAGCTACGTGGAGTTCGGCTCCCCTGAAAGCTGTATTCATACGTGTATTTAAACCTGTATTTATACGTGTATTTATACGTGTATATTTTGCTGAAGGGAGGCACGGGAGAACCAGAACCAGGACTGAGAGGGGCAGACTGTCAGACCCTGCTGCAGTAGAATGAGAGGTTTTCTAAAGGGACTCTGGTGCTCAGAGACACTACCACTTTAGTCCACAGGGGGCGACACAATCAACACAAGATGAAAGTTCTTTGTAGTAGCTTTAAGCAAAAAATTTGTCGTCGGATCCTTTGTAGTTTGGGGAAGTGAGAAGCATTCGTACCGTCAGGACGTTGTGGTTGTTGTTACGAAGTCGCGGCAGCGCGACAGGCGACGTCGTCTCAGAGCCACCGTGACCCGGAGAGAAGACCGGCTCGCCCGCTTTGCCTGGAAACAAAACAGAGGAAATCATTGAGAGGAGAAAAACACCAAAGTAAAAAACATCAACTACAATATAACAAGAAACGTGAACACAAGAGTAAAAATACAAAGTGTATAAGAAGTGATACCAACACCAGAAACTAAATATAATCGTACTGGTGTGTGTTTTTCAGTAGTAGAAAGTAACTAAGTACATCTACTCAAGTGTACTTAATTGCAATTTTGAGGTACTTGTACTTCCATAATATGCTATTTTATACTTCTAATCCATATAGTACTTTTTACTGCACCACATTTATTTCACAGCTTAAGTTCCTTTGTTTTTACAAACAGAACATATGATCGACTTATTAAATATAATGCATTGTTACAGATAAAAACATACTTTTGCTACTTTAAGTACATCTTACTAGTAATACTTTTACTCAAGTAGAATAGTGAATGCAGGACTTAGTAACAGAGTATTTTCACAGTGTGTTACTAAGTGTGTACTTCTGGTATATTTTTCAGCATCTTAACTGCCAAATACGGTGTTTAGCGTAGCTTAGCACAAAGACTGGAAGCGGGGGGAAACTGCTAGCGTGTTTCTGATACATGTCTTGTACATCGAACAGAAGAGGTGTAAACAGAGCTCCGACTATCAGACGACATGACGGAGAGTGTCAGCCTGTCAGAGGACATGATGTGTCCGTCGATGCCCCCCCCCAACATACCAAATATCACATCACATGACAACACCACCTAAAGAGGTTAGTGTTTCGTAAACAGGCATATCAGGAATGCGCTCGTCAAGCTCCCAAAATACTGGAAAGTGTCTGGAATCCTCCGACAGACGGCTGTGTTTTCATAGAGAGACGTGAGACCAGATTTAGACTGTTATGTTAGAAATGTGTCGGCATAATGTGGCCTCTGGAACTCTATTTCTACTGAAACGAGTGCGTAGAAGCAGGTTGTTTCAACACTGGGAAACCTGAAGGCTATAGACATCCTTCATGTTGCCAGTAGACGAGTGTGTCTTCATGTTTTTATGTTTTGTGTAGTTTGAATGAAGTGCGTCTCGATTATCAGCACGAGTTCTGTCAACAGAGTCCGGTGGCTTTGAGGAGAGTTTATTAACTGCATGTTTTGCGTGTTTATAAATTTAAAATGTTCTATTTTGTCTATTATATATTCACTTTAACCAGCATCACATTGTCCCCTTTTCTACCTTTATCAATGTATTTGTCATTAACACTAAATATCCAGTTAATTACACAATATACTGCTATTTTTTGCACAATTACTTTATTAATGTACATAAATGTACACTGTCAATATAAATCCTACAGACATAATCCTCCAGTCCATCTATTCAGTATTTGTTTGTTTACAACCTACAGAACACTTGACTTGTATATAAACGTTTTTATTCTTATTGTATTGTTTATTGGTTCTTTATATATAACATTTATGATTACACCTATCTTGAGTCTTTTCTTTACCTTTAAATGTCCACATTTGTTGTGCTTGTTATTTATATTTCTCACACTTAGCCATTAAAGCTGATTGTGATTATAATGGTCGGTTATATTAAGTATATTTACCACAGAGATCGTAGCACCTTTAAATATGAAGCAGTCCAGTTCAACATTGCTGACGATCACAACTTCAAACATGTAGTTGAATTAAAACCTCTCAGACATTATTATCTTTAAGTTTAGGTTTAACAGGTGTACCTAATAAAGTGGCCACCGGCTGTTTATCTTAACTGAAATTAAGTGAACCGGCCTCAGGCCCCCTTATGGACCAGACAGACCCGGTCTACGGAGGATGATGGTTCTAACAGCCTGATAATCCTCCACGTCTACGCCTCGCTTCCTTGTTCCTTCGACCACAACGTGACGACACAGCGAAGGGTTAAAGATCTGATTAGTGTCGTACTTTAAACCGCTCTTATCGGCTACTGCCTCACAATCACAACGCGACACAAAACACCACCACTTCAAAGAAAAACAACTTCATTCTCAGTTCTTAACCTGCGTTCCAACGCTAACGGTTGTGATATATATATTAAATATATGAGATTTATGCTGCAATTTACACTCATTTAAATATCGGTTCATTTGTTCAAATGCAGAGCAGAAAGTGAGTTAATCAGTTTACTGTTAAATATGACCGAGAGGCCGCAAATCCTCACATCTGAGATGCAGTTTTTCACTATTTCTAAATGAAAATATTATTTAAAAATGTGTTAATTATTTCCTACTTCAAAGGACTCTCAACACGTTTGAACGCTGCCTCTAAAAATTCTATTTAACTGAATTTAAAATGAATTTCAAGCACAATTTGGCTCCTCATCAGGTACATATTTATTACCATATAATCTATAGTATTTTGGAGCGTTTATGCATCAGGTCAAACTCTTTTCTTTCTTTTGAATGTTAAAATTCTTACGTTTGACTCAGGAAATAACCACACTGCATGAACGAAGCCAACGTCGGTCTAACCACCGTTAAACTGGGCCTTTAAAATATAAAATCTTAAATGCATATTGAGACACACACAAACATCAGCCATACATAAACAATGACAAAATACACAAATAGACCACAACAAACTAATAATAAAACACGTTCCATCACGTCTTTGTGGTTGGATATTTGTCCCGCCCCTCCTCCACTGTGATTGGACGGCTGAGAATTTATTTTTAACTCTCGGCGACCAGAAACAAACAAACAAACAAACGTCAAACAATAAAGATGAGTATTAGTTCAAAAATTGTATTATTATTTCAAGAATGACGTCTTCAAATAGCTTGTTTTTGTACGACCACAACTGTCCAAAACAAAACGATATTTAGTTTGTTTTCATAAAACTCTATGGGAACTAGAAATGTTTAAAAATATGGAAAATTCGATTTTTTTTTAGTCTTAAAAACAAAAGAAAAAGTCAGGTAAGACGTGTTTGGCATTTTAATATCCGCTCACAAGGAGCTGGATAAATATAGTAAATAACATTTGTGTTCTGGGAAGGTTTACTTCTTCAGAAAATAGATAAAAAAGAGTTTTCTCTTAAAAACAGATTAAATTGACTAATCGATGAACCAAACGACGGATGAAGATTTAAGACCTCTGACGACTACAGAACCGTCTTCACCTGCTGCTCGTGTGCACAAACACACCTGAACCTGAATGAATGTAAAACCCTCACAGGCCACCGTCCAGCTCTCTGCTCTCTAATCTCTAATCTCACATTAATCCCGCTAACGAGCTGGAACACCGTGACGCATCAAACTGCTGCATCAGCACAAAACAACACGAGCTGTAATCTGACCGACGATCAATACGTCTATACAGTATATATATTATATTAGTTATTACTACGTCTATACAGTGTATATATATTATATTAGTTATTACTACGGCTATACAGTATATATATTATATTAGTTATTACTACGTCTATACAGTGTATATATATTATATTAGTTATTCCTACGTCTATACAGTATATATATTATATTAGTTATTCCTCCGTCTATACAGTATATATATTATATTAGTTATTAATACGTCTATACAGTATACATATATATTATATTAGTTATTACTACGTCTATACAGTATATATATATTATATTAGTTATTCCTCCGTCTATACAGTATATATATTATATTAGTTATTAATACGTCTATACAGTATATATATATTATATTAGTTATTACTACGTCTATACAGTATATATATATTATATTAGTTATTACTACGTCTATACAGTATATATATATTAGCTCTAAACGTGACACAGAAACACATTTAAACTGCTGTTATCACAAACAATCAGCTGATGTGTTTGCAGATAAAAAAGTTGTATTCTCTCCATTGTTATGTATATTTAACCTCCTAAAAATATTCATATTTTAGTTGTATTATCATTATTATATCGTCACCGACTTATCTTATGTTTTGTAGGAATATCAAACAAACTAATATTGTAGTTATTATAATAAAGCACAGACGAGATCAGCCTGAAAAACCTCCAGTATTGCTGGATTGAAACCGGCTGCGCAGTATTTTAACGACACTGTACTCTGTACTACTGTACTCTGTACTACTGTACAGTACATGCTGATAAAGTACCAGGAATCCGCGCTGCAGAGAGCACGTTGCAGTATCCCCCCCGACAGTTGCACGCCAGCAGAGTGGAAACGCGGCGTGCTGAATGTGAACTCGACACCGAGCTGGGAATGCCAGAGCGCCCGGAGAGCTCGCCCGGCATGCTGCTCGACAGGACGGGCGGGTAAGAAAGAAAAATATGCAGCAACGTGACCGCACACACACGCAGCGGGGTCACAAACTCACCGAAAGAAATTAACTACAGAGTCTAGAAAGTCAAAGCTTCATGTGTTAAAGCTGCATTCTCTCTAGTGTCCATCAGGGGGCGACTCCTCTGGTTGTATAGAAGTCTATGAGAAAATGACTCTACTTCTCTCTTGATTTATTACCTCAGTAAACATTGTAAACATGAGTTTATGGTCTCAATCTCTAGTTTCAAGTCTTCTTCTATACAGCATGATGTTCATTTAGTACATTATGGTCCATTTAGAGTCAAACAGACCATAAAGCAGGGGATGCTTTAGGGCGGGGCTACACGGTGATTGACAGGTCTCTACCAGAGACGTATACGGCGTCTCTACGTCACTCCTCCTCAGTCCAGATATGGTCACTTCCTGTTCACTGGTTGCGAAAAAAACAACATGTCGACGACTGTAATCCAAGATGGCGATGGCGGAATCACCGAATTTTGTGGCAGTCCACAAATGCAGCAAAGATCCTCTGCATTGTGGACGTTACGGTAACTCGTGATTTAAACCGCACGGCCACCATGACGCCCCAACGTTTAACGCCGCAGTTAAACTTTACAATCACATGTCAAGTATTAAATGTGTTATAAAGAAACAAAGGTTGAATATCCTGTAATCCTGGTGGTCGACTATACTTTTAATCATTAATATTCTTACAGTATTTCAGACACCAGAGTATATTTTTACTCCTCATCATTAAGAAGCCATGCTGTCACTTCTACCCTGAACTACAATATAAATGTATTTTATTATGCTGTAAACACGGCTACTACCAGAGGTTACCATGTGACCACCACTAGTCCACTACGTAGTATTATGTGTGTCTCGTAGTATTTATTTAAACACAGATGACATCATTCCCTGGCTCTTGTGTAATGTTTGTAAACACACTCTCTGTGTATGTATTTATGCGTTATTGTAGCTCAGAGATGATTCACTCTAATATTTGCAGATATTAGCACCATTAGCTCTCTGTTGGCTTGCTGGGATTTGTCAATATTACAGCTTATTTCACCATCGTACCGTAGTGAATATACAGTATTGTATATATCTATGGATCAAGTCTAGTCTTAATGTAATGTTCGGGTGTTTTGCAGGCTTCTCATACAACTCTCTGTCTCTCATCCTTCTACTTTACAACATGTATTCATCATATTAGTGGTTTCAAAATCAAACACTATAAAGCTTAGATTAGATGTACTAATGTTCAGAATACATATGTTGAGTAAAAGATATTGAGAGTATTTGGAGTATATTTATTGTGGATGTTTAATGCAAACTACCACTGTGACGATAAAGTAGAAGGATAACATCGAGGCTTTTTTGACAGTTTACGCTGATTTCACGACAGTTGAAACATGTTTTCTTGCAGTGGTTAAAGAAGAAGTTAGTTTGATCTGTCTCTAATCGCTATCAACTGTCTGTAACCAAATAAACATTATAACATTTAAACTATCATAAGCATGAATACTAATGTACGGCCTAATAATAAGCTCCCTAACAGCTTTAGCACGTGTTTGTCAAGCTACTACAATAATAAATATATAATAATATAATATGAATATTACATATATATAATATATGTTTAATATAAATAATATATATATAAATAATATATGTATATATGATAATGAATAATATAAATATATTATACAATATAATATATATATTATTATGTTATATAAATATAATAAAAGCAGTATGCTGACTTTAAAAAACAGAAAACAACTGACTGAACTGGAGGCCAGAAATCACCCAGAAACCAACAACACACGCTGAACAACCGCCAAATATCACCAGAAACCGTCTCTTTACGCACAAAAACAGCTAGAAAACATCGATGGCTATTCTACAGCCACCAAACAGTTATAATACAGTTATTAAGGCGTTATAAACCGAAAATAATAAACACACACACGGTGTAAAACCTGTTCCTACTGTTGTAGCTGTCACTTCTATAAATAAACCCGACAGACGTTTGGAGCTACTTCCACATGATCATTAACAGCTTCTCCTCTGAGCCATTAGACACTAAAAGACAAGATTAAAGATGATTTAGTGAGCAGATAAAGAAAGGCTGTTTCCTATACTGTTAGCTAGTGTTTTGCTTTAATCCGTCTTCAGTTATTACGTTTAAATTAACGCTAGGTTAAATGAGAACCGGAGGAGGAGATCAGCGGTGTGTCCTCGCTACACTGCCGGGCTCAGACGCCCTCAGGCCGGCTACAGAGGCTGTGCTCACCCGTTGGGAGGATCGAGGTTCCGGGCTTCTTGGTTAACATGGCGGCCGCTCCTCTCCTCTGGACACAGACGGACGGGGACCGGACGCCTCCTCTTAAGCTCCTCCTCTTCCTCCTCCCTACTCCTCCTCTTCCTCCTCTTCTTCTTCTTTTAGTTTATTGGCGGACTACAAACCAACGTCCAAGGTGCATACCGCCACCTACTGGACCGGAGTGTGTACCATCATGTCTTTATGACATAATTTAAACACAATAATAATGTGATTTATGTGTCATTGAGTCCTGTATGTCCTAACCTTAATCTACTGAAAGTAACACCCTCTTTTCTACTTTTACTTCTACCACTTCTCACTCTGACACGTCTGAATTTTGTTATCATTTCTAACCTAGACGTCTATACAACTAGAGGAGTCGCCCCCTGGTGGACATCAGAGAGAATGCAGCTTTAAGAATAAACTTCATTCTGCAGAACCGGAGGTTGCCGCCTGGTGCACATTTGTAATACTTTTTTTATATTACAATTCTGCCCAGATCGTACACATTGCACTTATTAAAGCCATTTTCAGCAACAGTAACGTATTAGCACCATTAGCATCTGTAGCACTAAGTAGTCAAAGGCTTTGTCAATATTAACATTAATCGAGCTGCAGGAAACAAAGGCAACAATACTGATTCTCCTCACTACATTACCAATAACACCAGTGATACTCACCACCGTGTGCCGTTTGAACCACAGAGACAATGATGCTCAAGGTGTTCTTCATCTCCAGTGTTTCCCGTATGAGGACATCATCACTCACACAAACTGTGTGATTGTTTATTTGGCTGCTTGGAGACCAACAGTGTGTTTACATCAGAGACAAGAGAGCAGTCTCAGTGTAAAGCGTGGTCTCAGGTTTCACAGCTTTTAGTTAAACTACAAAGAGACTTATGTAACACGTACACATTCAGGACAGCAGCAGTGGCAGTGTTAGATTTAGCCGTGATTATGGTCTTGAATTCCTCATATGCGTTCATGATCATCTCCTGCTCGTCAGCGGAGTCAAAAGAGGCTCTTTCTTTGAGTTTATTTGACATTGTACTGTTAGAAAATCATGGTTTCGGTGATCGACGCTTCCCCCTTTTGAAGTAGGACGGGCACGCGCAATTATCCTGATCCTGATCGTCTGGTTCCAATTAACGAGACTGTTTGAGAGGATCAGCCTTGGAGAAACCCAGATAGCCTGATGTCAATCATCGGGTTAATTTAAGCTGCTAATCGGACATTTGATCGACTTAGTTGAACCACGTACGAGGAACGGGGCCCTGCTCCCTCTGACTTTAATTGTATTCATAATAAAAGTTATTGAGGGAAACATCAGATCATGAAAACACAAATCTTTCTAATAAATGAAGAAAGTTGTTTGTGGTCCTTTTGTTGTTCAGTCTACAATGAACATTTATTTAAACCAGATGTTGAATCAGAAAACGAATCAAATATAAAGCTTGAGTTTAATCTGTGATCCGTCTTCACTGTTTACATGTTGAACAAAATCTCATCAGTCCGATCGGCTGCAGCGTCCAATCACATGACTGATGAACAATGAGGGGGCGTGTCGGCCGTTAAAACGCTTCCTGTAAGTCTGTTCTCGTGGGCATGGCTCCTCAGAGATCCCTCCTCTGTCCTTGCTCCTCGCTCCTCAGAGCAGAAATAAGAGCTTTGGGACGGCCGTCACTATGGCGGAGCAGAACAACTTCCGGTTCGAGAGAGAACCGGAAGTTGAGTAAATGACAATTAAGAGACTTGGGATGTACCCTTGAGGAGAACCTTCAGGCCAAAGAGCTGATACCAGATCAGCCTGACCTCACAACCAGACAGCAGACTAGCAGGAAAGGGAAGCAGTACATGAAGCTTCTCCACTAGCTGAACACCAGACAGGTTTGGCTAGCTGGATGACGTCATGCTAATAACTTATTTAGCTTTTTAAAACAACGGGGACAGATCCAGTACGGACAGATAGGGAGTGAGGGACATGAAGCACCTGCTGAGACATGATGTATAATTATAAATACATCATTATATATATGTGTGTGTGTATTATATTATAGTGAATATTATTATATGCTATATTATTATATACATTATTATATTATACAGAATATTATTATATGATATATATATTATTATATTATACTGAGACTATAATAAGATGTCCTGACGTGTTTATCAAAGTGTTATTTTCTGCTTTTTTCATGTTGGAATAAAGGTTAAATATTTAACTGTAAAGTAGTAATACGTGTTTGATATCTTAATGTTTTTGCATTAAATCATTCTGGGATGTTTGCTGACATTGATTGGATGTGGCTCAGCCCTACAGAGAACATGTTCCACCAGCTCCACTGATGAAGATCCTTTAGTCACTGGAGCTTTAAAATATAAAAGAGGCAGAAAAATAGGGACTTTTTAAACTGTGGTATTTTAGATGAATGATTAATATTAATTTAATGGAGGAATTAAAAAGTGATAAAATACTGTAATTTAGACTAAACTAGACTGCCATCTAGCGGTTTGGATGCGCTAAAACCAATTAGTTATTTTCTTTATTGTGAAAAATAAAGCTGACCGGAAGTCGGTAAGCTTGTCAAGTTTCAAGATGGCGGCGGGACGAGGGGCGTTTTTACCGAGTTACCTGGAGGGTCTGAGGAGGAACCCCAACACGAACTTTCGCAAACCGGGTCCGGGCGAAAGAGAGCCCGGGCCGGGTGGTAACGGTCAAACGGACGGAAAGAGGGGGAAGAACCAGCCAACGGCAGCGCTATGTTCGTTTAGCGTGAACGGTTGCAGGTGACAGCAAACAATTAAGAACAAATTTACAAATCTTTGAATAATTACATTATTTTATTTATCTTAATCCTATATTTTTTGTGTGTGTGTATTTTTAACCCAGATGGCCAGAAACCAGAATAAAGGAATATAAAGCAGATTTCTCCCAAATGGTAACTCAATCTGAAGATAACTTAATGGAAAGGTAAGATACGTTTATTTATATATTTAAATAACAGCTAAATATGAACATTAATACTTCACTTTATCTTTACACAGTACATAGGTGAATATACCTTTGCTTTCATATATATTCACCTATAAATACAATGATACATGGGTGAATATATGTTAAAGCTAATGTAACATTTATTCAAATGAAGTAAAACATGCTAAGGCTCAATTTAAATAAATATAATGTAAGTTGAGTAAAAAACATGAAAGTGAAGTTTTACTTTTGTGAATTGTACATTTATTGATGTAAAACTTTGCAGAAATTAATTAGACGTAGAATATTATTTTTCATATATTGTTGTGAACCTTAATATAAGTTTTTATATTAAATAAAGTGGAGCTAACCGGGTAACATCGATGAATGATTTTAAAGACAACTTTAACCTTTTTGCCCAAAAATAAACATTTTTTTCAAGATTTACAGTCTGAATGTAAAGTTCTACTGACGATGGTTCTCCTCCAGTATTCAGTAGAACATGTGTTTCTAGTCTCTGGTCTCTGATCATGTTTCATTGTAAACAACCAATCAGCTAGTAACGTTAGCAGCACCGCTAACGGCTAACCAACTGAGGTTCACTTCAGTTACATTATGATGCCTTCAGGCTCTGCTCAGTGAACACGAGTACTGGCTGAAGGTAAATTATGACGTCCTCCTTCCTCCTACTTCTTTCCTTTTTTCCCTTCTCCTCCCTTCATTCCCTCCCTCCTCCTTTCCTTCCTTCCTTCCTACCCCCTAATCCTCCCTTCTTCCTCCTCCCTTCCTTCCTTTCTTCTTCTCCTCTTCTTCCTCCTCCTCGCATCCTTCCTTCCTTCCTACCCCCTAATCCTCCCTTCTTCCTCCTCCTCCTCCCTTCCTTCCTTTCTTCTTCTCCTCTTCCTCCTCCTCCCTTCCTTCCTTTCTTCTTCTCCTCTTCTTCCTCCTCCTCGCTTCCTTCCTTCCTTTCTTCTTCTCCTCTTCTTCCTCCTCCTCGCTTCCTTCCTTCCTTTCTTCTTCTCCTCTTCCTCCTCCTCCTAGTTTCCTTCCTTCCTTTCTCCTACTCCTCCTCTTTTCTCCTCCTCTCTCCAATGATTTTTCTCGGTCTATTAAACATCTTTTAATCACAGGTCTATTTTCGGGGAGTTTGACTGAATTGAAATAATAACATCATTTCGTTCAGTATTACTGTATACAGATGAGAGCTAGCTATGCTCCCTGTAGCATGCTGGCTACCTGTCCAGGGATGTTTCTACCCGTTCATTCTCACCTGTTGTTCAATAAACACCTGGTTACGTTCTCTGCAGGCTGCCGTCTGAGATGCTACTAAAGATTCTGTCGTACCTGGACGCCTCCTCGCTGTCCTGCATCAGCCACGTCAGCAAAACCTTCCACCAGCTCGCCTACGATGAGTAAGTCCGACACAGTTCACACATTATTCCATTTAATAGCAACGCATTTTAATCAAAAGTCATAGCTGGCTTGCGCAATGCTTGTATTTGTTTTTTTAGCATTTAACATTTCATCGAGCTGTGTTCACTGTGTGAAGCAGAAATATCTACGTAATGATGCCGAGTTGTAAAAAGTCTGAATTCATGTTTTGTTAGTTTTCTCCACAAGACGACAAACGAATCACTTTTAAAATGCTTGTCTTCTGAATGGAGCTGGGATCGATCGGTGCTATGCTAAGCTAACACTGTAGCAGCTCCATCAACACTCAACATAACGTCATCTAGACGTTAATACTGCAGCGTCTATTCATTGTGTGCAGCGTCTGGTTTATTCACGTACGTTCACACACACAGTTTGATCTCTGTAGTGAGGTGAGGTGTCGTAGAGCTCTGGGCGAACATCCACGGCGACAGGATTTACTTCCTGATTCAACAACGTCAGCGATGACAGGAGGAGCATCTCAACGCTGACAGGATGTAAAGACACAGCGTCACGCCCGGCCGCGTTTGGTGTGAACACGGCATTAGGCTTTTTTTTTATGAAGTCGACTGCGGTCTTAAACTGCGACGCAGCTGCAGACTGTTGATGTTAATGGCAGTTAGCCCAGAATGCTAACTGTATGACTGCTAAACTACATCTGTATAGTTGTTTAATCCAGCAGATCAGACCACGATGTAACTTAATGCAACAATGATAATTATAAACTTGTGTTTACTTCCCAGCAGCCAATTTCTTACGTTTCTTCCCTGTAGTGTCATATGGCATAAGATTTACATGTCAGATTTTGGGAATCCAACATGGAGGCCACAGCCGGCGGCGGGTGACGCGGCGCCGGAGGTCGACTCGGTGCCGGTGGAACGTTGGTCGGCGGGTCACTGGAAGAAGATGCACTTCAGGACCGCCACCGGACAGGATGTGAACAAGTGGAGGAGAGAGATGAGGGACGTCTGCCCGATCACCGGTTTACCCCTGAGGACGGAGTGCGTCCTCAGGTACGACAGGAAGTAACGCTTTTAAGATCTGCAGTGGATTCTACTGGTAATAAGTAAAGTCTCTGGTTCCAGCTGCTCCAGTGTGAGGATTTGCTTTGTATCATTATTATTTATATTTATTTGGGTTTTGGACCGTTTGAAGACGACAGCTTGAAACAGTTTTCTGAGTTTGTATCTACCAGGTGATTCACTGTGAATAAAATCAGCAGATTAATGGATATTAATAAGTGTTAGTTGCAGCCATACGAGCCAACATGGACTTTTGGGGAAAAAAGATAAAAGTGTTGATTGTTGCGGGTCTAGGAACCAGAGCAACCAGAACCAGAGAAACTAGAACCAGAAAAAACATATAGAACCAGACAAACCATGTAGAACCAGAGCAACCAGAACCAGACAAACCATGTAGAACCAGACAAACCATGTAGAACCAGAGAAACTAGAACCAGACAAACCATGTAGAACCATGTTCAACAACCAACATTCTTGTGAACTTGAGTTAGTCTGATATTAGCGTTTCAAGGCTCTGAGTGAAAGTAGCTCCTTATTTAAATAGACGAGACGATGAACCCGTAAACATCAGAGGTATCTGGTTCTTCTCCCCAGGAACCTGAACGTGAGCTGGGAGCTGACGGTGTGTTGTTGTTCGGGGCTGGAGATCACGATGGAGCCGAGCAGAGTGTACTTCTTCGAGTCCTCCGCCATCGTCCACTTCAGTGCAGAACACGTCCTCAGATACAATCAGATCAGAACCATCCAGCTGTACGGGGTCAGGAAGGAGACGCAGAAGAGCCCCAAAGCCAGGAGGTGAGACACAACTGGTGGTGTCACCGTTAACGTTAACCATCACAGTGTCAATAAAGTTTTACTGACGATCGTTCTCCAATATTCAGTAAAACATGTGATCAGGACGTCATCGATCTCTGATAGTGTTACTTTGTAAACTTGATCATTTAAAGTTCTATTTGCTCCACGTTTCGTTCTGATCCGCCCAACACCACACCTTCACCTCTCCTTCCTCCTCCTCCTCCTCCTCTTCTCCCTCTTCATCAGACCTGGATGGCGTTCTCTGATCTTGAACCTGGACTTGAGGACTTGTATTGATTGGCGCTTTGGGAACGATAACCTGGTCAGATTGAGGCATCTACAGCCCGGCGTCACCATCGCCACCTGGAGGGTGAAGTGTTTAATGCTCTCTTTTATTAAATATATATTACTCATTATTATAATCTATTTATGTGTTTGTGTTTAGGGTGAAGACACCATCGCCTTCATCATGGTCACCCTTCACTTCCACAAGCTGCTGGAGAAAAGTCTGCTGGGATCTCCAGTCTGGTGAGTTCACACGTTTGTGGTTCAGTGACGTTTGAGAGCTCCCTCTGCTGGTCACAACACATCACTGCAGCTCTATTTGCTCAAATGTTAAATAATGAACAGATTGTTTCGTTCTGTCTGACCTTTAGTTAATTGATACATTTAAAACCTAATATCTTCTTCCTTTGTTGTTTAGATTCTCTTTGTAGTAAATATTGTATTTGTGTTTTGTATTATTATTTATTCTGACCAAACAGTGCTGTAGGGGGCGCAACAAAGCATTTCACTAAAGGACTTGAATGGCTGATAATAGATTTTAGTAAATCTATTGATTCTCAAGTAAATACATTTCAAAGAATCAGTTCAGTTAAACTTCCACAAGCTTTGTTTGAATCTAATATTTTTGTTGCGTTCCTGGTTATGATCGTCTCTGAGGTGCTTTGCTTCATCCGTCCTTTTTGTCCCTTCCTGCAGCCCGTACGCCGAGCCAGTCGCCCTTCCTCCCGTGGATAACTCGGACCCTGAGTTCGGTCTGCACGGCTACTCGCTGCACTTTGTCCTGCACAACACCGGCACCGAGATCATGTCGGGAAACTTCCGCCACCTCTGCTGTCGCAAAGGTAATCTGATTACATGATGTAACCTGATTAACAGGTAATCTGATTACATGATGTAACCTGATTAACAGGTAATCAGGTTACATCATGTAATCAGATTAACAGGTAATCTGATTACATGATGTAACCTGATTAACAGGTAATCTGATTACCTGATCGTTTAATTTAATCTGAGTAACGTGTCATCTGGCTGGTTAAAATTTTTTATGACGTTAAATCGTGGAAATGACATCAATTAGAGGGTTGTAATCTGATCGCTATTTTCAATATTTCTAGACGTTCTACCGTCTGACTTTAACCTCAGATTAAATAAATAGCTGGAACAGTCCTGACAGAAGAAGGTGTAAATCTCTAACACCTGATGTGTTGCTGCCATCAGATCAGATCCAGGACGGTCTGGTGGAGCTGAGGGTCATCGACTTGAACAACTTGTCTGAGCACAGATCGCTGTCGGGCAACATCAAGCTGCCGTGGAAGAGCGAGTCCCTGGAGGGCTCAGTGGAGGTACGTCTATTAGTATTACTAATAGTAAAGTACTAATACTATTAACATGTTATACCTCGTTTAGTAAAACAAAAACAAAGCGTTAAATGAACATGTTTTGGTCGGTTAAACCGTAACTTCCTCGGGATTCCAGCGCCACAGACTTACAATAATAAGTGTGTTTCCTGAACTATTCCGTAGAAATGGTTCAATAAAAAACTATCAATAAATGACTAGTTCTTCACAGACCTGGACAAGTCCTGGAATTTGAAAATAGCATTTTCCAAGCCTGGAGAAAAAACTGAATGTTTTAGAAAAGTCATGGAAACGTTCGTCTCAAATAGCTGTAAAAAAGACTTCATGTGGTTAAATTAATATCGACTGAGAACAATGTATATTTATGAAACGGTACGTAAATGTTCGGGCAGATCAATTTCGTCACTTCATGTTGTAACGACTCCGAACTTTTTATTCTTAATTTTCATGAAGATTTGCCTCAAAAGCATAAAAAAGTTTTATAAATCTGTTAAATGAGTTTGAGTCCTGAATAAAGTGAGCACACATGAAAACAACTGAAATATGGATTCAGTGTGAACCAGCGAACCTGAACACGGTCGTAGACGTCTGTTTCAGGTTTGTTTTCTAGCTCAGCTGTTCGGTGGGGGGGGGGGGGGTAAAGGGTTCGCATCCCTTTTTATTTCAGCTGTGACGGTTCCTCCGTAGAACTGCTGCATCATGACTCTGACTCTGCTGGACGAGTTCCAGAAACCCTTCTGGTGCGTCAGCTCGTCCATTTTCATCTTGGGCACCAAGTGGCCGCTGATCGTCGACTACGGCGGCGAGCACTTCCTGATGCACTTCTACGAGCCCGAGGGTCACGTGAAGATGAAGCTGGTCTGGCTGGAGGAGCAGAAGCAGTTCTTCGTCGTCAGCCTCGTCCTCTACGTTCCTGTCGCCAAAGTCAACGAGCGCTTCAGCAGAGCGTACTGAAGCTGAACATGTTTCAGATCTGCAGTTGTTCACAACAAATCCCGTCGTAGTTTATGTCGAGCTTATGCGGTTGCAGCTGCATTCGTTCGTTTTTGTATTTTGTTCACAATGCAGGTCGTGTGTCACTGCTTTTGTTTCTATTAAATGTGATGTGTAAATGTATCAGTGACTGGATCCTGGAAAAGCATTCAGTGCCACATTTCATTTTGGATTTCAGTTACATATTTTAGTTTGTTGTACAAAGAGCGAGTTACATTCTGTGAGAATGGAAATAAAGAAGATTTATTCATGAGTCTGATGAGTTTGGACTGTTTTTCAGGAGAAAAATACACATTTTATTGAGGAAAAGCCTCTAAAATGAGTTTATTGTTCATTTGTTACCGGTACAGGAAGTGTGTCACTGTTGTTTTTCTTTCTATTACACTTGTTGAGTAAACGTAAAAAGTGCAAAATGTAATTTGCAAATAATATCAGTGACGAGGAGATAAAACAGACTAGATATACTATATATTGAATTTCAGGATTTACTCATTTATTAATTTCAAAAACACAAACAAGAATAAACTGCTTCTTATAATATCTATAAATGGCAACATTTACAATGCTCAGAAAATAGTGAAGATCTTTGTAAGGATCATTAATATCAATAAAACAGTGAGGTGCAGATCCAAAATACCCAACTGAACAGATCAAATCATGTCAAACATTCAGAGCATATTGATTAGTGTGATTGTTGTGAACTTGCATTGATTTTCTTATTGACAACTGTTGTGTTTTTAAACTAATCTTACAGTGAACCACTGTATTTATATCCCAGCTGTGTATATAAAACAATCTACATTTCAAAATGGTCAGCTTCATATTTCATTGAAGTCTGTGGAGACGTTTAGTCCCATTCTATTTATAACTTGGGCCTCGAACATTTCCATTGAAAAATTCTTACTTTTGCACATTTATCATCTTTACTAAAGCTCATCTGACATTCATATTTAATCAGTTATATAATGCAATTCATTGAAGTCTACTGCAGACTGTTTCAAAGCCTCCATTTACAACACATCTGTATTTCAGATATTAAAGTGAATTAGTCTTCATGTAATTAAATAAACCATCTCAAAATCTGACCAATCACATCGATGTTCTTCTGGAAGTTCTTTGGAAAAGTTTGCCACCTCTACTATTAGAACTATTAGAAATCATTTATTTTTATAAATGAAGACAAAATGATCAGTTAATTTATAACTCTTGAATTATATTATGTCATTTTTGTACAATATTTGTGATACATTAACCATAAATTCATATTCTGTAAGAATGAAACTAAAATATAAAACAAACTTCAGCTTTTGCTGTTTTCACAAAAAATAACTAATTTCATTTTGGAAAAAAGTTCTTTATTTGTAATTTGTTCATAATGCAGCCAGTCTGTGTCACAATATTATCAACAGAATATTGATTCCAATGAAGCACTTCAGTTTCAATAAAATAAAAAACAGGCAGAATGTTTTGTATTTCATAAAAGTCCAACATTTCAAAATAAGAAAAAATAAAAATCAGATTATATTGATTACATCTGACAGCATTACATTGTAATAAAAAAGTGCCCACATAAATGAAATATCAGACTTTCAAAAGATGAGTTAGTCAACACAACTTAAATCAAAAATCATTCAAGTCATCCGTCAATTTTATCCGTTAAATACCCGTTTACTACCATTTACAAGTCTCGAAGATGAAATAAAGATTATATTATTCAATCATTTGTAGCCACTTTCAATTCAGTATTTTGTTATTATTATATTCAACACTGGTTTACATTTGGAGCACATATTGGACTTGTTGATGAGTCAGAGTGGATAATGTGTTGTTTAACAAAATCAAAAGATATAAAAGAAAAGAGCAAAAATAAATGAATGAAGCAATTACAAAATTCACCAGAATTTGAAATAAAGTTCATACAATAGAGTAAATACCACACATTCTATTATCAAGTTGTTCACACCCATTGGACATTCAAAGATATGTTTTCACTTTTTTTGTTATTAGACCTTTAACTTCTCTAAAAGGAGTTTTCTTGCCAACAAAGAATGCATTAGTGCTGATGGAGTACAAGATACATACAAAAGTCAAACCTGCTCATCCAAACATATCACTGCAAGTGGTTAATAACTCCACTGGTGACTTTAAGGTGAGACGATAGAGACAATTATTACTCTTGTAGGTACTGCATGCTCAGCACAACTCTGGCCAAGCTTATCAGAACTCTGATCAACTAGAATGATTAATCGTTTTGACTGACTGGACAAACGATCAACGGGGCAGAGTTTCTACCACCTTCGTTAATAAAGGGACTGAAGTATGGGTAGATCTTCTCAGTGAAGGAGCAGCCGGTGAAGGAGTAGAGAAGATCTGCAGCATCTACGTCATAAAAGGAGATCAGACCCTCCTCATAATCCACAAACACGCCCACCTTCTGAGGATACGACTTCAGGGAGAGTTTCACTGACGGTTGATCAATAGCCACATACTCATCTCCATTCCTCAACCACAGCACCCAGTAGCCAACTTTAGGACTCAATCTGATATGTCCCTTCCTTTCAATCGACTCTTTGGCAACTCCTAAGTCCCAGGCAGTCTTGTCTTTAACCTGAACCTCGTAGTAAAATCTTCCTGATGAGAAACTCTGCTTTCCTAAGACGTTCACACATCTGTTAAATCTCTTAGAGTTCTCCGGTAGTTCCTTCCTCACATCACTGTGATGTACTTGTTTTCCATCACCAGACAGGATGAGATTAGGATAAGCTGTATCAGGATCCAGAGTCACATCCACTGCAAACTGCTGGATCCACTTTAGTTTAGGGTTCTTTCTTTTAATCTTTTCTTCTCGGGGAACATCTAAAACAAGGCAGAGAACACACAGACTTTAATCATAAAATTCAAAATTTAAGAAACAAAGGTGTGACCTCATCATAAAGTGTACCACAGAGCTCAAAAGAGGAAACAGATTGAATTTCAGTTGGTTGTTCTGCCTCAAACAATAGAACTGCAATGTGTTTTGTTCTCATAAAGCAAATTCAGGAAAAGGGGGCACTCGAGTGGTAAAACAGCTAAACCGTCACCTCAAGTCTTGTGGTGGATTTTGAGAGGTACCGACTCGGTATGTTTAGGTTGACTTGTTTTAACTGCCATGAAGGTTATTCATCTCATTGTTTAGTATGCTTGTTGATATGTTGTTGTTTAGTATGGTTTGTTTATGTCAGTATGGGTTTTTGTTTTGTTTTGTATAAAAGGGGGGAACTATTGTTGCGTGCTGTGTTGCACTGGGACAGGTTTGACCGTGGCACAGTGACAGCAGGATGACACGTGAAGCCACATAAGTCACTCAAAGTGGTAAAGTAAAGTAAACTGAAAGTTAAAGTGTTACGGTACAAGTTAAAGTGATCATCTTTGATTGACTCATTCCCTCTCGGTTGTGTGCAGCCAGTGAGCTACGTTACGCATGTTAAATCTGTCATTGTGCACATTTGCGTTTAAACTGTGTTTATGTCATTTTAATGTCAGATTGTTTGTATGTCTAAATGTAATTGATACAGTTAGACGGTGGATAGATAGAGTGGTGTAAAAGGAGGAATAAATCCAACAGTAGAAAAGAACTAAAGGTGTCGTGTATTTCCTGGAGGGAGTGATACACCTTCAACCAAAGATTGATGATTGAGAATTCATTGTTTGGTCATATCTGCTGCCATATATGTTGTGAGAGCTGATCACCATCTCACCTTACCTATGATCATGACCATATGGTGGCGTTTCTATCAATAGATTGTTCATAACTCATGTAGTCATTTATGAGTGTGACACTATTTTTCAGATGTTTCTATTCTTACATGTCGCCAACTTACCAATGCTGAAATTCTGGAAACGCAGCACCAGATCATTCCTGCCGATCATTTCCAAAATCTTCGTGGTTACCTTCGTAGCTCCAGGACCCTGATATTTCTGGACCATTAGATCCGCCGCGTCCTGCCTTTTTGCGTTCTCCAGCTGAGCCACTGGGATGCCTGAAAGGCCTTCCAGGACATCGTCCTCCTTCAAGTACCACTTGAATTTATCAAACTCTTCTTCTCTTAAGTCCTGCAGAGTTTTTAAGAGCTGCTCTTTAAGTTTCAACGTCATGGCTGCCTGCTAAAAGTAAAGGACAATTCTGAATCAGTTTTATTTTCTGAGGAAAAAAATAAAAAAATAGAATCTCCTCCGCTGCAACTTCACAACTGTTCAAACTCCAAAGGAACAAGATCGAGATGTCGTCAAAGATGGAAGAGCAACCCTTCTAAATACTTAGCTATGAACAGAAATTCAAACAGAGATTCTAGTGGCACAAATTTGTCTTTCATATGAAATAATTATGTCTAATTTATAATGTTGCTCCATGTTTTTATAAATAACAGCCAGTACAATAAAGTGCTGCTCTCCTCTTGTATTCCAGTATTATTTACTTTTATACAGGAAAACAATAAATGGGGCTCAAACAATAAACTTTGTAAACGCTTTTACCTCACATACCTCTACAGGAGTTCATGAACATTAACTCTGGATGAAAATACAACAGAGTATTATTTACTCTTTAATAATTAAAGGTTGTGCTTGGTACTTAAGATCTATCTCTTACACAAACATCAAATTTACTTTAAAAATGAACACTAACAAATCAAAGTCTTCTAGATTATGGGTCAATAAATGATGTCAACACACGTCTCTCTCTCCTTTCATCGGTTTCGTTGTTTGTTCTCTCACTCGTAGCTCTGCCGGGTGGCTGTCTCACTGGAGAGCATTTATGATTTTGATTGTTTACAGTTTCTTTGTGAACTTTACAATAGTTGTGCAGAACAAAATAAGCATGAATAAGAAAAGGAAAGTCCTCAGTTTTGTGTCCATCGTCCCCCTCAAAGCCTCAAACCGTGACTTCAGACGTCCGCTCTGCAGCACTGATAACGCCGATGGACACGTTGCTCACTGATCTCTCCAATAACAGCTGCTTCCTCCGCATGTCGGCATTAGTAGAATTATAAAATACAGAATTTAACTGCACAACAGCTGTTAGTACAGACAACAAGATCAGCCACACCTGTAATCCTTTATCCATGTTGACATACCCACTGGTAGTCGATCGATAATCAAGGCCGGTGTTGTGACGAATCAGAGAAGGAAAAGTCGTGACCACTTAAACCCAATTACCCAAATGTCCCCGTTTCTGCCCGTCCACACTGCAACACAACCCTGGAGTTTTCAAACTAAAACGGCGTCGTTAGCGTTTTCAAACATCTCTGTTTAAGGGCTCTAAAACGTAGCAAAAGATATGCGTTTTAAAACGACACGTTAAAGTGTGAATGTATGGAACCAAATCCAGGCCAATAGTTTTGATCATTTGAAAAAAATGTAAATGATCAAAACCTACGTTTCCTGAAGGCAACGTGGTTGAGGAAGCTCCTCGGCCTTCTTTGTTATGCTGTCACTCATGAGTACACGCCCCTCTCAGTTTATGCCACGCCCCCCCAGGCCAGATCAAGATCATAAATCTGAAACGGAAAAATAAGATTTGAGACGGTAAAAAAATAGATCTGAATCTGAAAAATATAAGACCTCAAATATCAAAATATATATGAAAGTGAAAAATTAAAATAAATATTTTATTCAAAATAATTCCAGAACTGAATCAAAGTTATATTTAACCCCAAACACATTTCCTTCTCTTAGTTTTTAATTTGAATAAATGATTGTATTTTTCAGTTTATGTAAACTTTCAGTTTACATTTTTTTGTTTAAATGATCAAAACTATTGTTGTCATGATGTTTCCTGTTCTTTCACTCTTGATACAAACCTTTTTTCAGAGAAAGAGGACAGATTCTCTTTGCCATCAAGTCGACTTCATGCCGGATACAAGGACCAGAATTCCCTTGACTTCCAGAGGACGTTCTCTGCCACAGAGAGGGTTTATGGCGCACAGCTTGGAGCTGCGCAGCCTGAGTTCAACCAAGACACTCAGAAGGACCACGTCGACCATTAACAAGTCATCTCACCGTAAGGGCTGACTTAGGGTGTCTGGGCTTCGTTAGGTCATTGTGTGTTATTAACTTGTTTGTGTTCTGAGTTACTGTATTGTTATGACTGTGACTATCATTTAAAAACCAGAACCGCCGGTTTCGACGTGACAAGTTAACAGTTTCCGTATTCCACGGCTGCAGTGAGGCTCTGCCTTGCTTTGAGTGAAACTACCCCTCCCTTTTCTTTTTTCAACCTCTCGCCTCTCCCCCAAACACACACAACTACATGCACACACGCACACACACACACACACAACTACATGCATGCACACACACAGACACACACACAACTACATGCATGCACGCACACACACACACACACACACACACACACACACACAAATACATGCACACACGCACACACACACACACACAACTACATGCATGCACGCACACACACACACACACACACACACACACTCTCCCTCTTACCACAGTTAGCGTGCTCATGACTGCATAGTATTTGTTGTTAGTTTAGATATTAGTTGATTAGATCATCATTATTAGAGCTTAATAAACTCTGTTGTAATCTGTGATTACTTTGTGCATGTATTGTGATAATATCTGATATGTGATCTGACGCTGGAACTCAAACCTTCACCTTCACTCTGAATGTGTAACAGTACTCAGACTATTAACCCTGTGAGTGAACACTAATTATGAGACTTAGTTTATCGTTTGGTTATTGGTCCCTGTTCTCAGGGTGGTGCCCCGTTATTATTAATAACCATTAATAATCTTACTGACATTAATAATTATATTGATGTCAATAATTTAGTTCTTCATATATGCTGATAACTCAAACACTCCTTTTAGTTTCCAACACTATGACAAGATGAACTTTTATTTATCTCAGAAGGAAATTAGGTCATGGCTGGAGAATGATGTTACAAGTAGACAGCAGAGACAATGAGTAGGTACACACCTTCAAATAGAAACTAGACGTGTAATATACATTCAAACAATGCACCATTTAGTACAGAAAATAACTCACCTTGCTAGATTCAGCACCTCCTTTGAGTCATTCAGCTCTATTAAGATGAACAACACATCTAGAATATTCTGTCCAACAGTTCTTGTGAGCTATTCTAACACTGACCGTACAGGTTTGTCAGTCGGTGCTCACCGTCTTGGTCTCAAAACTTCCTGTTAAAGAAAGTGGAGCGTGTCTCCTCCTCCTTTAAAGAGCTGGTTCACATCAGGTACACAGGAAGCTCACAGCTTCAGACCTGTGAACATGTGGAGAGAATACAGTATGTAGCATTTAGCATGTAGCAACTCTCCATCTAACATATTTATTTCATCCATACCATCAACAATCCACAAGTACACTCAATACTCATTCTAACATACACGTTTTAATGGAGGTATAGCAGGTTGAGACTAATTCAATATAACACCTCATTCTCTGGGGTCGGGGAGCTCTGTTGCACATTGACCTGATGGTGGCGCTACTGCAACAAATAAAGTTTAACGTTTTGGAAAATCCTAAAAAACCAGTTGTACAGGCCGGCCGTAGAAATAGAAGAAGAGCACAACTGACATCTAAATGTTTTCCTGGGTAATTTGATGAGTACAAAAGAAAAGGGCTATTGTTGTTAGTTGTTATGGTAACAACCAGTGGAGCTGGTGGAACATGTTCTCTGTAGGGCTGAGCCACATCCAATCAATGTCAGCAAACATCCCAGAATGATTTAATGCAAAAACATTAAGGTATCAAACACGTATTACTACTTTACAGTTAAATATTTAACCTTTATTCCAACATGAAGAAAACAGAAAATAACACTTTGATAAACACGTCAGGACATCTTATTATAGTCTCAGTATAATAATTTTCTTATTTTGAAAGTCCGTGGAGGAAGTCTTCAGCAGACTACGTTGATGCAGCTTGTGAGAGACGTTTAGATAAACAAAAGCAAGACAAGCAGCGTTACAACGAGCACCAGCTGTTGCTCTGCCTGGAGACTACTGGACATGCTGCGGTAAAGCCAGCAGACACTTACATTTTAGTGCACCTATATGCTGACATTCACGGTAAACTCATTCAAACGGCACAGGTCGGGAGCGAGCGAAGGACTTTGAAAGTTAGCGGAAATATTAGCGTGAGACAACATCCGGTTTCTTCAGACGAACATCCGGTTTTCAGAATAAGATGCCAACAAAGTATGAATTATATTCACATTAAGTATAAAACATGCTACCTGCATCTCGTGAGTTAAAGGGAAAATACACATATGATATAAGCATGATATAATATAAGAAATATGATCGCTACTGTGTAAAGGGAATACTGCTGTTAAAAAGCACCTTATTTGTTTTAATAAGTGTTTGCAAACCAAATGTTATTGACCTTTTGTTCATATAGCAGTACTTTTAAAATAAAAGTGTGCAATACACTACTTTTGAATTCATTATTGAACTTTGTCATAACAATGAGATTAATCGCAAAAAATCCATGCGATTCATCGCGATTAAATATTTTAATTGTTGCCCAGCACTAATTTTAATACATTATTGTATTTTTCAAAGTTCAAGACAAAAATTTCAACCTTCAGTTTACATTTTTTTTTTTTTTAAATGATCAAAACTATTGTTGTCATGATGTTTCCTGTTCTTTCACTATTGATACAGACCTATAGTTTAAGTTTAATTCACATTGTTGGCATTCAATCCACATCAGCCAATAACTGTAGTTTAGCCTGTGCAGATAAAATATATAAGACCGGGTCAAGCTGCTGAGTGTCGGCTCCTTGCTTGGCTGAGAGGATTTAAATGCATCTGAAAGCTATCGTTGGCATCTGATTATGTGCTCTGAAACAAAGGGATCTGACTGAGGCCTGTATGTTCATCCGAAGGCCTGATCTGAGTTTGTTGATAAGAGCCAGCTCCAAGGAATGTTTAGATGCGAAAGCAAGGACGTTCTCTGCCACAGAGAGGGTTTATGGCGCACAGCTTGGAGCTGCGCAGCCTGAGTTCAACCAAGACACTCAGAAGGACCACGTCGACCATTAACAAGTCATCTCACCGTAAGGGCTGACTTAGGGTGTCTGGGCTTCATTAGGTCATTGTGTGTTATTAACTTGTTTGTGTTCTGAGTTACTGTATTGTTATGACTGTGACTATCATTTAAAAACCAGAACCGCCGGTTTCGACGTGACAAGTTAACAGTTTCCGTATTCCACGGCTGCAGTGAGGCTCTGCCTTGCTTTGAGTGAAACTACCCCTCCCTTTTCTTTTTTCAACCTCTCGCCTCTCCCCCAAACACACACAAATACATGCACACACGCACACACGCGCGCACACACACACACACACACACACACACACACTGCATGCACGCACACACACACACAACTACATGCACGCACACACACACACACACACACAACTACATGCACGCACACACACACACACACACACACACACACAACTACATGCACGCACACACACACACACACACACAACTACATGCACGCACACACACACACACAACTACATGCACGCACACACACACACACACACACACAACTACATGCATGCACACACACACACACACACACACACTGCATGCACGCACACACTCACACAACTACACGCACGCACACACACACACACAACTACATGCACGCACACACACACACACAACTACATGCACGCACACACACACACACACACACACAACTACATGCATGCACACACACACACACACACACACTGCATGCACGCACACACTCACACAACTACACGCACGCACACACACACAACTACATGCACGCACGCACACACACACACACACACACACACACACACTGCATGCACGCACACACTCACACAACTACACGCACGCACACACACACAACTACATGCACGCACGCACACACACACACACACACACTCTCCCTCTTACCACAGTTAGCGTGCTCATGACTGCATAGTATTTGTTGTTAGTTTAGATATTAGTTGATTAGATCATTATTATTAGAGCTTAATAAACTCTGTTGTAATCTGTGATTACTTTGTGCATGTATTGTGATAATATCTGATATGTGATCTGATGCTGGAACTCAAACCTTCACCTTCACTCTGAATGTGTAACAGTACTCAGACTATTAACCCTGTGAGTGAACACTAATTATGAGACTTAGTTTATCGTTTGGTTATTGGTCCCTGTTCTCAGGGTGGTGCCCCGTTATTAATAACCATTAATAATCTTACTGACATTAATAATTATATTGATGTCAATGATGTAGTTCTTCATATATGCTGATAACTTAAACACTCCTTTTCGTTCCCAACACTATGACAAGATGAACTTTTATTTATCTCAGAAGGAAATTAGGTCATGGCTGGAGAATGATGTTACATCTCAGAGGGCCCAAAAAATGTATGATTGCACAGCTGGAGACCCACTGCAGGGCTTAATGATGGGCCTGAACAATGTTTAATATGAATACTGGGCTTCCATAGGAGCGCTCACCCAACTTTTATCACACTTTACTGTGTGTCTTCATAAGTGAAAGTAGTCAACTGAAACCACACCCTGCTCTAATCTCCTCAAAACCATCATCTCATGCTGCATCATTGTGTATTCACACTTTAACTCTTATTCTGTAGCACATCTTTTTGCTGAGAACCGTATAAAAGTCACACACTAGTATAGTACTGATCATTTTAGAGGCTGGGTTGATTTAACCCAGCCTCTAAAATACAAAGTAGACAGCAGAGACAATGAGTAGGTACACACCTTCAAATAGAAACTAGACGTGTAATATACATTCAAACAATGCACCATTTAGTACAGAAAATAACTCACCTTGCTAGATTCAGCACCTCCTTTGAGTCCTCCAGCTCTATTAAGATGAACAACACATCTAGAATATTCTGTCCAACAGTTCTTGTGAGCTATTCTAACACTGACCGTACAGGTTTGTCAGTCGGTGCTCACCGTCTTGGTCTCAAAACTTCCTGTTAAAGAAAGTGGAGCGTGTCTCCTCCTCCTTTAAAGAGCTGGTTCACATCAGGTACACAGGAAGCTCACAGCTTCAGACCTGTGAACATGTGGAGAGAATACAGTATGTAGCATTTAGCATGTAGCAACTCTCCATCTAACATATTTATTTCATCCATACCATCAACAATCCACAAGTACACTCAATACTCATTCTAACATACACGTTTTAATGGAGGTATAGCAGGTTGAGACTAATTCAATATAACACCTCATTCTCTGGGGTCGGGGAGCTCTGTTGCACATTGACCTGATGGTGGCGCTACTGCAACAAATAAAGTTTAACGTTTTGGAAAATCCTAACAAACCAGTTGTACAGGCCGGCCGTAGAAATAGAAGAAGAGCACAACTGACATCTAAATGTTTTCCTGGGTAATTTGATGAGTACAAAAGAAAAGGGCTATTGTTGTTAGTTGTTATGGTAACAACCAGTGGAGCTGGTGGAACATGTTCTCTGTAGGGCTGTGCCACATCCAATCAATGTCAGCAAACATCCCAGAATGATTTAATGCAAAAACATTAAGGTATCAAACACGTATTACTACTTTACAGTTAAATATTTAACCTTTATTCCAACATGAAGAAAACAGAAAATAACACTTTGATAAACACGTCAGGACATCTTATTATAGTCTCAGTATAATATAATAAAATATATATCATATAGTAATATTCACTATAATATAATATGTATATCATATAATAATATTCACTACGATATAAAACATACACACACACAGCTACTAGAGAAGCTTCGCATGTACTGCTTCTCTTTCCTGCTAGTCTGCTGTCTGATTGTGAGGTCAGGCTGATCTGGGATCAGCTCTTTCACTGCAGTTTCTCCGCCAAAGTTCTCAAACAGGTCTTGGAGGAGAAGTGCCGGCGCTCACCTGTAGAGACTAGTCCTGACGAGAACGCGCAATTTGGGATGATACAGATTCTGCCCCAAGCGGAATCTATTTGAGGACGCTGATTGGCTAAATTGTATGTCACACATTTATGTCTTTAATCAGCAATTGGCTAAACTGCTTCATAGACCCGCCTCCTGTGGGCGCTGCTGAGACGTGCAGACGGGTGGAGAGGACCTGCAGGAAAAGCATATATTTTACACAGATATCATATTGTACACATATTACTGGGTGATTCCATATTTCAAAAACACAAATATTGACAATTTGTATAATTTATTTTTTTATTATTTGTGGCTCAAGGAGGGTCGGCGCCCTAGCGCCCTCTATTGACCAGCCGCTACTGGTAACAACACACGTAAAGTGTTGGGCGGCTAGTTAGCTAGGTAGGCTAAGGTTAGCTTGTTCTTCTCCAGGAACCAGAAACTCAAATAATAACCTCTAATATCAATGGCAACATCAAGACATTGCAGTAGGAAGTAAAGTCTTTTAAAATAATTCCTGATCTTTATGATACATCTATCAAATCAATTCATAAAAAGGTCCGTTTATTAAAATATTCTCCTTTGTTTACTTCAAATGTACATTAACAGGTATAAACTTCTGTTGTTGCCACATCTTGACATATATTATACTTAACTTGCCTTGAATGTAATCAGAAGTGTAACCAGAAGTACTCACCTGCTGTTATTTAGAAAGATCCAAGAAATGTAGTTTAAATTGTCTTCAGACAGAAAACCAAACGTCTGGACTGTAGCTTCAGCTTTGGGTCAAATCTGAGAACTGACTCAGAATCACTTCTCTCTTCACTTTCTCTTCTGCTTATCTTCAATAGTTTGTTGCATAATCTGCATGAATTTGTTAATATTTGACATCAAACTGCCCGGACTGTGCTGGGGTAAATTCCATGTATCAATATAATACAATTCATAATACCTGGCAATAAAGTCTCTATGACTTCTCTTCCTGCTGTGATCCAGAGTGTAGACTTGTCACAGTTTCCTTACTTCCTCCACTACAGGGACGTGCACAGACATTTTTAAAGGGCTGTTGCTCAAAATGAAAGGAATTAATCTGCTTACAGCTACAAAGAAAATACTTTTATTGGATTTCAGGACTTTTGGGGCTTTTGTGAACTCTGGCACATTATTTTTATGCAAAGTACAAATCTTAATCATTAAAACAATGTGATCGTGTACCTCAACAACTGTTTACTTTCCAGATTTATTATGAATTGTGATGTTAAACATATTAGTAGTTGTTTGTAATTAGCATTAGTTATTAGTTATTAAATATGTTGTAATGTAACAAGTACATTTACTCAAGTAATGTACTAAAGTGCAATTTTGAAGTACTTGAGCTAGTTTATTCTTCTACTCCACATCATCTCATGTTAAAGTTGTACTTTTTGCTGCTCTACATTATTTTATATCTTTAGTTACTTTGCAGATTCAGAATAATAATAAAACAAATCAACTAATAAATTATGTATTATTATAATAGATTCAACTACCCAGTAGCATATAAAGTAATAAAATGAGATCCACCTTCACCAGCTGCAACATTAAAATGATGAACACATGAATGCATCAATGGTTATAAGTAGAGTCGAGTATTTTACACTGTAGATCAGTTCTGAGTCCTTTGCTGGTTGGCTTACTGTCTCAGACCAACGCTCTGTCTGACAGCTCACCGTGTACCAGTATACCATTAAAACATTCTACTGCAGTAAACAGGTCAACAGGACT
This sequence comes from Anarhichas minor, assembly GCF_050575085.1. NCBI lineage: Eukaryota > Metazoa > Chordata > Actinopteri > Perciformes > Anarhichadidae > Anarhichas > Anarhichas minor. The sequence goes on along the minus strand of NW_027466491.1, from coordinate 10,385,949 downwards.
TTGCATGAGTTCTTCAACACTAGCTAACTGGGAAAGCCAGCAGACGAATACAAGGAAGGGATTTCCACACGATTACATCAAAGACATTTATTCACAGACACACATCTTTAACTCCATTTCATCACAGAGGACGTGGCTCCATCTAGTGGTACATCCACCTACTGAAACCTAATCCTGATACATTTTCAGACAGTTTCAAAGCATTTCACTCATCTCCTACACTGTTGTAGATCATGAACTTGTTTAAACACAAACATCACAGTTGCTATAATTTGCGATGTTTCTTAAATGGCTGAATCAGTTGCAGAAGTAGATGATTTATCAAATCTAATCGTTGTAATTGACAGCAGAGATGATCAGAGGGGTGGCGTTTTTACCATCGTAATGACGACCGGTACTGAAGAAAGGGTAGAGTTTCTCAGTGAAGGAGCAGTCAGTAAAGCTGTGGATAAGGTCTGCAGAGTCAACGTCATAAAAGGAGACTGAACCCTTCTCATAATCCACAAACACGCCCACCTTCTCCGGCTGAGTTTTTACACTAAGATTGACAGCAGGAGCTTTGTGCTTATCTCCTTTCCTTAAACATATCGTCCAGAAGCCATTCTCGGGGCTTGCCGAGATCGACCCCTTCCTGTTGATCGACTCTTTGACGATGCCTAAATCCCAGGAAGTCTTCCCTTTAACCTGAACCTCGTAGTAAAACCTCCCCGAAGAGAAACTCTCCTTTCCTAAGACATTTATAGCAGGATTAAATCTTTCTGGGTTGTCTGGGAGGTTTCGTGTTGCGTCACCACAGTGAACTGTTTTCCCATCGTCAGACAAAATGAGATTGTCATTTGCTGTATCGGGATCCAAAGTCACATCCTTTGCAAACTGCTGGACCCTTTTCAGCTTGGCTTTAGCAAACAATTTCTCCTTCTCTTTCTTGAGTGTTTCCTCCAGCTGATTCACGGCGACCCCCACACTTCCCCCATATGACGGTGGAGGGACGCTGACTTCTGTCCAGTTCTTGGTGGGTGGAATAGCATTAAAGGACGAGAATCTTTGCAGAAATTCAGGGTGGTCTGCGGTGCATGAGAGCTGCTCCACCTCAGCGCCTTTCTTTCTCAGCTCAGAGATTTCCTGCTCCAGCTCTTGGATGAATCCTTTGGCGTGTTTCTTTGTCGTTTCACGCTTTTCTTTGATTGCCTCAATGAGATTACCCAGAATTCTCTTGACAGACTGCTGCAAAACAGTAAAGACCTGCTCACTGTCTGCGATGTGTGTGTCTGCAGATTTACTGCTGATCTCTGCTGAGCGGTTGATTTCCAAGATCTTCATCTCTCTCTTCTGGATCATCAGCTTAATTTCAGCCGTTGTCTCCACAAGCTTGGACTTCATTCTTCCATAATCACAATTGAGAGGAGGAGAGTCAAGATTCTTAAGGTCTAAAATAAAGCAGAACACAAACACATCTGGTCAATCTTAAATCTCAAGGTGTTGTTTTTTCCTGATCCGGATCCAAGTCCTTTAATATTGGGTATCTGACGATACTGAGTCTGATCCAATACTTCTATTTACCTAAATGTTTATTAAATATTTATCTAAAACATTTAAATTATAGCTGTGAGAGATTATATTTTCACCTTTCCTTAACTTACCTTTTCGTCTGGAGCCAACAGTGTTGAACAAACACTGCTTCAGATCATTCCTGCTGATCTTCTCTAAAATGCTCATGGTTATCTCCAGAGCTCCAGAGCAGCCATATTTTTGCACCATCAGATCGACAGTGTCTTGCCTGTCTGCCCTCTCCAGCCGGGCCGCTGAGATGGCTGAGAAGCCCTCAATGATGTCTTCCTGCTTCAGGAACCACTTGAACTCCTTGAACTGTTCTTCTGACAGGTTCGCCAGAGTTTTCCAAAGATCGTGTGCTGTCATCGTGGTTCCCTAGCAAAACAAAGAATGCTAATAATTGCAGGTTTTCTAATTGGATGATCAAAAGCCCCTCTTTGACCAAATAGTTCCACAAGCTAGGCGTTTTTGGACCGGAGGAACTTTTTCTCCCAGCAGGAGGCGACTGATTGTATAGAAGTCTATGAGAAAATGACTCTACTTCTCTCTTGATTTATTACCTCAGTAAACATTGTAAACATGAGTTTATGGTCTCAATCTCTAGTTTCAAGTCTTCTTCAATACAGCATGATGTTCATTTAGTACATTATGGTCCATTTAGAGTCAAACAGACCATAAAGCAGGGGATGCTTTATGGTCACCATAAATATTTTGATCGCCTAAAAATGATTCAGCGTTTGGTTGTACTTAGCTCCTCCCTCTCGTGTCACTTCTGGTTGCAAAAATAACAAGATGCTGACGGCCAAAATGCAGAACTTGAGGCTTCAAAACGTCAGTCCACAAACTAATGGGTGATGTCATAGTGACTACGTTCATTTCTTATATACAGTCCATGGGCAAACTAAATGTATGTGTTTGGTAGAAACTTAGTTCTGTCACAGCTCTGTCACTTCTTTCCACCTTTGACTCACCTAATTAGTTCATTCAGGGCACCTGCCAGTCACACTCACCTCATCAGCTCATCACTCTCACCTGCTCACTCTACCTCTTCACTATTTAAACCCCTGCCTCAGACACACTCACTGCCAGATCGTTCTTTGCATTCATGCTCAACTTTCCCGCACTCTCCCTTGGACTGATTCCCTGTTGCCGACCCTGCCTGTCCCGGACTACCTCGCCTTGCCTCTGCCCTGGTAACTTACTCAGCCCTTCTGTCCTTGACCACGAGAAATCTGTTGGATTCTTCCAGAGAATCTTCTGCCTGTCGTGTGATGCAAATAAAAGAACTCAACTCATACCAGTCTTGGTGTTGTCGTACTGCTCCTGGGTCCTAACTACACCCGTTACAGTACGATCTGGCCACATCATGGATCCAGCAGACGGCACCACGGCATGGACCCGGCTCGAGGCGATCGAGGAGACGATGCAACGAACCGAGACCATGGTGGTCACCAACACCGCCGAGGTTCACCACAACCTGGCGAATCAGAACCAGATGCTCACCACGTTGATAGACCAGGTACGACAACTCACGGCAGCCACAGCTCCGGCCAACGTGGCTGCTTCGCCGCTACTCGCTCCAGTTCAGTCAGGAATGGGTCCAGCAGCATCTACGGCGGTCTCGGAGCCCCGGGTGGGGGAGCCCGAACGCTACGCCGGGGATCCTGAGGGTTGCAACGCATTCCTGACGAACTGCTCCATCCTGTTTGCGTTGCAGCCCCGCACTTTCGCGTCTGAAGATGCCAGGGTAGCATTTACCATCAACCACCTGACGGGGAGAGCTCGGCTGTGGGGAACGGCGGAGTGGGATCGTCGTACTCCTGCCTGTGCTTCCTTCCAGTCCTTCTCCGCCGAGCTAAGCAAGGTTTTCGGGGCAGTTTCCGGAGGACCGGACGTCACCGGAGGGCTAATGAGGCTCCAGCAGGGCCACCGATCGGTCACAGACTACGCCATTGAATTCCGGACCCAGGCTCGATTAAGCTCATGGGGGATGGATGCCCAGTGTGACGCATATCTGCTCGGGTTAGCGGATTATATTAAAGATGAACTCATCTCGATCGAGCTACCCACGTCCCTGGACGGACTTATCGAGACTACCTCCAGAGTGGATCGCCGCATCCAAGTCAGACGGCTGGCAAGGCGCCGGGGACAGCCAAGTCAAGGGCAACCGTCTTGCTTTCCTCGTGCTACGGCTCTGGATTACACGCCGACGCAGCCGCTTCCTCAGGCGAGCGAACCCATGCAAGTGGGACGTACTGGGCTATCCACAGAGGAACGAGAGCGACGCAGACGGGGAAACCTATGCATGTACTGTGGTCAGACGGGTCATTATGCTTACAATTGCATGTTAAAAGGACCGGGCTCGCCAGTAAGGAGGGAGGTACGGGTGAGCCGAGCTGATTCCCGATCCTCCGCCTGTCAACGACCACTTTTCCACGCCCAACTACTATTAACCGGGGGCTCCCATACTATTTCCACCTTCCTGGACTCTGGAGCAGACGCGTCCTTCATGGACGAGGACCTTGTTACCCAGTTGGGAATTGACCGGAGACCTCTTCCACAGGCTGTTCCAGCCAGCGCCCTGGACGGTCATCTTCTGGGAACAGTGACTCACCAAACCGTCCCGGTACACATGCTGTTATCCGGCAACCACCACGAGACCATCAGTTTCCACATCCTGCAAACCCCTCACATCCCTCTCATTCTGGGATACCCCTGGCTGCGTCGACATAATCCGCACGTCGACTGGACTACGGGAGCTTTTCGGGGTTGGAGCCAGGCCTGTCACCTAGTCTGCCTGAAACAAGCCGCCGTTCCACGAAGTGCCAGGCTCTCCAGGTCCATGCCTGAACTTACGGGGGTTCCTGCGGAATACTTGGACTTTAGGGAAGTATTCAACAAGTCCAAAGCCCTGTCTCTGCCTCCTCACCGTCCGTATGATTGTGCCATCGACCTCCATCCTGGTACATTCCCACCTAAGGGGCGCCTGTATTCCCTGTCAGTTCCTGAAAGAGAAGCTATGGACAAATATATTAACGACTCCCTGGCTTCCGGTATCATACGCCCCTCGTCCTCTCCCGCAGGGGCTGGATTTTTCTTTGTGGAGAAGAAGGACAAGACTCTCAGACCCTGCATCGACTACCGGGGCTTAAATGAAATCACGGTTAAGAACCGCTACCCCTTGCCACTCATCGCAACGGCCTTCGAGCTACTTCAAGGAGCCACCATCTTCTCCAAGCTGGACCTCCGCAATGCCTATCACCTGGTCCGGATCAGGGAAGGGGATGAGTGGAAGACTGCATTCAATACACCTAAAGGACATTATGAGTACCTTGTGATGCCCTTCGGCTTAACCAACGCCCCTGCCATCTTCCAGGCCCTGGTCAACGACGTGCTCCGAGACATGTTGGACCGGCACGTATTCGTCTACCTCGACGACATCCTGATCTTTTCCAAGAACCAAGAGGAACATGTGCACCATGTCCAGTCCGTGCTTCAACGCCTACTGGAGAACTCCCTGTTTGTGAAGGCGGAGAAGTGCGAGTTTCATGTTCACACGGTTTCATTCCTGGGGTATATTGTCTCCCAGGGCAGCATCCAGATGGACCCCGCTAAGGTTGCCGCGGTCACTACCTGGCCTGTTCCAAGCTCCTGCAAGCAACTTCAAAGTTTCCTGGGGTTCGCCAACTTCTATCGGAGGTTCATCAGGAATTACAGTGCGGTCGCTTCCCCACTCACCGCCCTCACCTCCTCCAAGACCCCTTTCCGATGGACCTCTGCAGCTGAAGAGGCCTTCCAGAACCTGAAGTCCAGGTTCACTTCTGCACCCATCCTCCGAGTCCCGGATCCTGACAGGCAATTTGTGGTGGAGGTGGATGCCTCCGACATAGGAGTTGGGGGTGTCCTGTCCCAGCGCTCGGCCACTGATCAAAAGCTCCATCCCTGTGCCTTTTTTTCGCGACGGCTTTCCCCTGCCGAGAGAAACTATGACATTGGTAACCGAGAACTACTAGCAGTGAAGCTGGCCCTGGAGGAGTGGCGGCATTGGTTGGAGGGGACCAAGCTCCCATTCCTTGTTTGGACCGACCACAAGAACCTGGAGTACATCCGCACAGCCAAGAGACTCAATTCCCGACAGGCCAGGTGGTCGTTATTCTTCACCCGGTTCCACTTCACGCTCTCCTATCGCCCCGGTTCCCGCAATGTCAAGCCTGATGCCCTTTCCCGTCAGTTCCAGGGGGAGGCGGAATCCACCGCTGGCCCCTCATCCATCCTCCCTGCCTCCTGTCAAGTAGGCGTTCTCACCTGGGAGATTGAGAAATCGGTGAGGGCCGCTACTAGGGGTCAAGCCGGTCCCAGCGCGTGCCCTCCTAACCGCCTGTTTGTCCCTCAGGGCCTTCGGTCCGACGTCCTCCAGTGGGCACACTCCTCTCCACTTACCTGCCACCCGGGCATCCAGAGGACCCAGGACGTCCTGCGGCAGCGCTTCTGGTGGGTCTCGCTCAACAAGGACACCAGGGAATTCGTCAACGCCTGCCCTGTGTGCAACCAACAGAAACCTTCCCATCAGGCTCCGGCCGGCCTCCTGCGGCCTCTCCCAGTGCCTCATCGTCCGTGGTCTCACATCTCCCTGGACTTTGTCACCGGACTACCGTTATCTGAGGGCCACACCGTCATTCTGACAGTGGTCGACAGATTCAGCAAGCTGGCCCACTTTATTCCTCTCCCCAAACTCCCATCTGCTAAGGAGACGGCTGAACTCATCTGTCTGCATATCTTCTGCCTGCATGGAATTCCAGTCGACATTGTCTCCGACCGAGGTCCTCAGTTCACCTCCATCTTTTGGAGGGAATTCTGCACTCTGCTGGGGGCCACTGTCAGTCTGTCATCGGGGTTTCATCCTCAGTCCAATGGTCAGACGGAGAGGAAGAATCAGGAGATGGAAACAGCCCTTCGCTGCATGGTCTCCCGGAATCCTGCCTCCTGGTCCCGTCAGTTGATGTGGGTAGAGTACGCCCATAACACCCTGACCAGTTCCGCCACAGGCTTGTCACCCTTTCAGTGTGCTTATGGGTTCCAGCCACCCCTGTTCCCGGCATTGGAAAGGGAAGTTTCCTGCCCATCTGTCCAGACATTCATCCGCCGCTGCCACCAGACCTGGACTAGGGCCCGAGCAACCCTGCTCCAGTCTGCGGACCGCGCTGCTACAGCGGCGAATCGACACCGCACCCCAGCCCCTATCTACCAGGTGGGTCAGAGGGTGTGGTTGGCAACCAGGGACCTACCTTTGCGGGTGGAGTCTAAAAAGCTGGGCCCACGGTTCATTGGGCCGTTCGAGATTGAGAGGATCATCAACCCGGCAGCAGTAAGGCTCAAGCTCCCCAGGTCCATGCGCATTCACCCCACGTTCCATGTATCCAAGGTCAAACCGGTCCGGGAGAGCCCTTTGGTGCCGGCTGCTCCGCCTCCTCCGCCTCCTCGCCTCTTTGAAGGAGGTCCGGTTTACTCTGTCCATCGCCTGCTGCGCTCCCGCTGCTGGGGGCGAGGGCTTCAATACCTGGTCGACTGGGAGGGATACGGTCCGGAGGAGAGGCAATGGGTTCCGGCTCGGAACATCTGCGACCCTCGACTCATCGCCAGATTTCATCGGCAGCACCCAGAACAACCATCTAGGACCCAGACGACTGCCAGGAACACCCAGCAGGTCCCCGGTGCGGACCATGAGAGACCTCCCTCCGGGCCCAAGGAACCCTCCCACCTGAACCCCTCCACCCACCCGGATGGGGATTCTGACTCTGCGGCCTCGGAGGAGTTTTGACCCTCCTCCGGGCCCCCACCACCCTCCCTTGGGAGACGTTTTGTTTTTTGTTTTTTTTGGACTTCCGGAGCCGTCCCTTGAGGGGGGGGTTCTGTCACAGCTCTGTCACTTCTTTCCACCTTTGACTCACCTAATTAGTTCATTCAGGGCACCTGCCAGTCACACTCACCTCATCAGCTCATCACTCTCACCTGCTCACTCTACCTCTTCACTATTTAAACCCCTGCCTCAGACACACTCACTGCCAGATCGTTCTTTGCATTCATGCTCAACTTTCCCGCACTCTCCCTTGGACTGATTCCCTGTTGCCGACCCTGCCTGTCCCGGACTACCTCGCCTTGCCTCTGCCCTGGTAACTTACTCAGCCCTTCTGTCCTTGACCACGAGAAATCTGTTGGATTCTTCCAGAGAATCTTCTGCCTGTCGTGTGATGCAAATAAAAGAACTCAACTCATACCAGTCTTGGTGTTGTCGTACTGCTCCTGGGTCCTAACTACACCCGTTACAAGTTCTGACATTAGTTTGACAAATAACACCGAGGTACTACAGAGCCTCAGGTCCGACATCTATATGACAAATGGTCATTTTGTTAAAAATACATCTCTAGAGGAATAACAACTGTATTAGTTGTTTTAAATCTCCAATGTTCAGGCAATTTGAATAAAAAAAAAAAAAGTCTCTTCTTTGAAAGCTGTGAGGCCAGTTGTGACATGTCGAATCTCACCCATGATAAAATCTAGGAACATTTCAGATCGTATCTTTACTTCACATACTTTTTAATTAATACAATTCATAGTTTTTTAAATACAGAGTACGTTCTACACTGCTACACTATAATAATTTATGACGGACAATAATTCATTAATCAGTGTTTCCAGAAGGTGATCTTACCTGTTAAACTCCTCCAGATGAAGTTACAGCGACTTGCTGCTTCTCAGCCGTTCGTGTCGGACTGCAGCCAAATCCTCAAACCTTCCCAACCGAATAAAGAAACGTCAGTGTGACATCACATCTAATCAACGAATCAGCTGTGCTTCAATGCTACAAAGAGACATTCCAGTTTGGATACAACATGGATAGAAATGCTTGGTTTTGAGTCAACTGTTGTTGGGTTTTTGAGGCTCATAACATTATTGACAAAGTGAATAATCAGATAATTATATTAAATTAAACTCACAATGCAAGTAGAAAAGACAACAGGCCAGAGGAACCACAGCTCAGTGTCTCGGCAGAGCAGGTTGAAATAAAGAGACTATGGTAAAATAAAAAGTCATCGTCTTCAAATAAACATAGATTTTACATCGAAAGCTCTTTAAGATGGGATTTCAATCATTTTCTGTATTGTTTGAGTATTGTTTCAAAAAAGACCCCCCCCCCCCCCAAAACAATGAGTTGAAAGACACTAAAATGTTCTGTAGAGCTGAGAGCAAGTGCAGAAGTGGTGGCCTCCAGTTACACTGCTAATCCAAGAAAAAACAAGCATACAACATTATTTTTTTGTTTTCAGATTATAACTTCACACGATCTGGACCGCTCGGAACAAGACATCAGCGAGCGCTTCAACAAGCTTCCTGTCACGAGCAAAGACAAAAGAGACGTTCAAAGAGACAAACAACAAAGGAGGGCAAAGCTCAACTACGGATACGACACCATCCACATCTCAGAAGCCACCATGCTGCACAGGATGTGAGCCACTCACTCATTTCCATAAACAATAAACTTACCGGACTTGATCGCACAGCACATTGAATTCCAGGCACCGAGCCAAAGTCTTGAATTGAGTCAGGACCACATGGACTCTCACTGAGGTTAAACACATCCCGCTCCGTGAGCTCTCTAAAACAAACCCACGAAAGAGACAATTCTAGACTCTCAAGCACCCGACGTGAGAGACGAATAGGTTCTTTTCCCCAAACAAAACCCAGACGAACTCAATAAATCCGCCAAGGAAAGAGCTCACTCTACCTGCAGAGACCCACAACAGCAACACATGTTCACTACAAGCAGCACGGTGAGATTCGAGCTCTACAAACACAGAGAACTAGAAACAGCTGAAAGGAACAACTCAATTACCAGTATCCTACAAAGAGGTACAACTCCGAAAAACAGCTGACGGAGGAAGGAAAAAAAGAAGTTTTATATACATATAGAGGCTGCTGTTCAGCAGATAAGCATGTTAAGCCTTAGCTGCTTCTTCTAGACCTCCACATCCCCCATCTGCTAGAAACAAACACTCTAACCTGCCTTCACTCTCTGCCACGTAGACGCACGCTCTTGACCCCTCCTCTTTCTCTCTATCGCTCTATTAAAGACACATGCATCAGCTGTTACACCCACCAAAGACTATTATGCATAATTAAAGGTTTCTCTGTGCCTTGATGTTCTGTTTTATGTGGATTTTGTTGCTTGTATTTTTGCACTTATACTTCTTTGACGAGTCAACGTTCATTTTATTTTTAAAGCTCAAGATCACACATCTTCCTTAAAGGGGCTTTACAAGTCTGTACAGTATTTTATTAACCCTTTTGTGTTCGGGTCAAAGTTACAGTACATTCTTGTAAACACAGTAACACGGGTGCCCGGGAGGAATTTGTTAAAATTTCTCATAACTCAAGAATTCACACGCTAATCATGACAATTTCACATCAATATCTAACAGGATAAAAAGGAAGTGATGGAAACAAATGTCTCTGGTTGGCCTCATGATTGTTAATTTTCCATCTTCTTCTGCTCACGTTTCCCGTGGTGAACCTCAAAGATCTATCTTAGGTCCCGTTTGATTTTCATCGAGCTTCCACTAGGGTCTCTGTTCAGAAAACACAATGAAGGTATGAAACACTGGACGGGAAAATATGTTCTACAGCTAACTGAGAGTAAGACGGAGACTTTTTATTATCGGTTTAAATTTCTTTGTCCTATTTAGCCTTCAAATCTCTGAACACATCTCATAAATGTAGATGTCATTCTAGATTCTGCTTTGAAATTGGACAAACTAATAATACTCTCATTACCAGTATCTTTTTATAAATACAATGTTCTTTCTTTTGGAGATCTGTTATTTGTCTTAAGTTGGCTTTTACCTTTATAGCACTCTTTATGTACAGCTCCACTGGTTTCTAGTGAAATATAGAATTTATTTTAAGATTCTTTTATTAGTTTTTAAAGCTCTGCATGACCAATCCATCCAGACTCTGATCTCCTCAGAACATATTCTGCATCCAGACTTCTCCATCTATCAGCACTTTTAAACCCCGGCTAAAGTCCCACCCTATTTATTTTTTCTTTTCTGTGAAGCAGTTAAACACCTGCTGTTTCTAAATCAACACACCAGCGAAGACGAGCAAACAAAGAACCGCCTGTCAGACCAGCTTTTACAATCACCAGCTTGACAAAGAATTATTTGAATTTTTAAGTTAAATATTAACCAGCTGGACTCATTCAGTCTCGGGTCTCACTGCAGCCGTCTGTGAGCTAACTGGTGAGCAGGAACATTTGTAAGTTAATTAAACAGTGTTTGCTGCTTGTAGTTTCACACAGCTGCTACTAGATGGTAGTACAGAGTCATATTTCACTGATTCTACCTTTAAGGACCATGTTGTTGTGTCAGTGCTGTTCTTTTACTACTTCAGCTTCACTACATGTTGTCATGAGAAGAATGAAAAGATACATTTCGAGTCTGTGATCAGGTTAAAATGATCAACAATTCTTTAGTTAAGTAAAACCAAAGAGTTCTGTTAACGAAATTAAATCTGTTATTTACTTTTTGTTACGATTCATTCGAGCTGATTTTCCAACATGAGATCTTCTTACTGAGGAAACACCATCCAGCCAGTTTGTGATTAATTACTTTATACTGTAAGAAATGTGTAGTTTACAACAAGTTATACTGCAGTGATGGATGAATAGATACTTTTATTAATCCTAAATTGGGAGATTTTTGTGTTACAGAAGTAAATGCAGTAAATACACGGTAAGAATATACATATCAATACTAGAGTACACGATATAAAGAATATGTTAGAATACACTATAAATACACAAAACTACAACTCCTAAAATACAGACATGGGATAAGATATTACACACATGAGTGCAAACGTGTTGCAGTTATAAAGTGGGAGGAGCCAGTGTGGACCACATCAGCTCTGCCTCGTTCAAAAGTCAGTGAAGTTAATGGTTGATGGCTGGTGTTGAATATGTCTTTAGGCGAATGTGGTGAATAATAATCATTGTTCAGTTTGTGGAAAATCCCTCATCCACTGACAGAGTATGAACTCAGTGTTCAAAACATCTCATAGGTTCAAAACAAATATCTCTTCTCAAGCAACAATCGCTTAAACTCACTGTAAAATACTTTGGCTTGATGTAAATGAAAAAGTTAAGTTGACTTGACATAAAAAAGATAATTTTTAAGTACAAAAAATGAACTAGTTTGACCTACGTAATAATAAGCATTTATTTTAAGTAGATCAAGCAGGATTTTTTTTATCAGTGTGTAGTTCATTAAAAATTAGCTCGTCATATTCTAGTATTTAAAAAAAAAATAATTCTGATTATTCTTACATCGATTTAGGTAAGAAATATTTTCAGTAGTGGACTTTTACTTGTAGCAAAGTATTTTTACAGCGTGGTATTAGTACTTCTACTTGAGTCTGTCGGTTTCGAGCCCAACAGAGTTTTATTTGGTAGGAAAGAAGGATGCAAAGAAGGAAAGGAGCAGGAGGGGGAAAGGAGAGAAGGGGGTGTAGGAAAGAAGAGGCGGGATCGGGAAAGGGAAGGAGGAAGGGCAAGAAAAGGGACGCTCCCTCAGTGAAGAGTAAACGGGTAGAGCAGGCTGCTCTGTTTACCAGCCTGAGGGAGTCTCTCGTTCTGAAGGAAGCTAGTGTTTGTTTGAAGGCAGCGAGTCGAGAGTCGGATAAGAAGCCGCTGAGGACGAAGGAATAAAGACAACTAAAGAAAAAGCCATGGCTGTGAATAAATGCATCAAGTTCCTCCTCTTCTTCTTCAACCTCCTTTTCTGGGTGAGTCTAGAAAACAAAACAAAGTCATTTAATAAATGTTTTTAACATCATTACATCTTAATAATGTCTTTTTTATTATTGTGGAGACGTTTAAATCATATTATTCTTGTTTCCGAGAGTTCTCCAATTCGCTGTCAGTTGTGGGTTTATTTGGTTTGTCATTGGAGGAGTTTTCTCACTTAAAGTGTTTGGATTTTGTGATGCAGGATTCATTTTATGGACGTGTTGTACTGTTAGACTTATACTATATGTTTTACTCAACTCAAGTTGTTGAATATATTGAAGTATTACTTCTTCTTTTGTATTTTAACTTTCTATCTATCTATCTGTCTGTCTGTCTGTCTATCTGTCTGTCTGTCTGTCTGTCTGTCTGTCTGTCTGTCTGTCTAATTTCATTTATTTTCAATCTATGTGTTTAGTTTTGTTCATTAAACTTTTAATTGTTCAGGTGTGTCTGTGCAGAGCAGCTCGTCTCTTCTTCTTGTTCCTCCATTCAACCGTTCAGTAGAGTCAAACAGGTTGTGTGGGCTCTCCATTGTATCTCTGCCCCCCCAATGAACAAAAAGGTTGCTCAGTTTCAGGGCGTGGACTCGCTGCTCGGTCTCAGATCACGCCTGACATCTGCAGCCTCATGTTACTCCTCGGCCCACGTTACAAACCCACAAACATTGCCTCACGTATCTCTATCTCCTCACGTTCTCTGCTCGGGACTTCCCCCATTAAACACCAAACGCTCGGTTAATCTAAAACTCCACTGGATTAAGTTCTTGCTCAACACAAAGCTGACAACACTTGTTGTTGAAGGTTTGTGCTGAGCATTTCTACAGTGCTGTCGAAATGCACTTGTTATCATTCACATTATTATAGGTGGTGGGGGGGGGGGCAGTCAGAGAGACGACTTTGGATTTTAATTTAATTGCATTATATTTGAGAGTATAGACGAGCAGCTTCCCCTTACTTTAAAGACACAGCATGTTGATTTACAAACATTACCGTGTTAGTTTTACTCATTTTTCAAGCTCAGTTCTGTTTCCCGCTACAAGAAACCAAGCTAGCAATGCTAATTAAAAGTAGCATTTGAACAATTTCGGCTTCTTCAGTCGTCTCGTAAACTCTCTCGTTCTCACATATGTTTCATTATTTGTGTCTTAACCACTAGTTGTCTTGATTTAGGGGAATATTTGGGGACACGTGTTTTCTTTGGTCTCTCAGCCAATCACATCCCTTGTTGTTGGTCCACTTGACCAGCTCTCTCTCTCTCTCTCTCTCTCTCTCTCTCTCTCTCTCTCTCTCTCTCTCTCTCTCTCTCTCTTTAAGAGATATCACCTATTTACGACATATTCCACTCTCTTCAGAGACACAGCTTTAGCGGTGCATAAAGAATTCGTCTTGCACATTTTTGTGCCATTTGATCGACTCTTCTGATCAGCTTTTATAGAGACCACCGATCAAACTATTTGGAACGAATATCATCTCATCATTCTTCTTTTTCTGTCAACTGTCAGAAATAATATTTAGCCTTTAGCTCTGTTTAAAATAAACCTCCTGCTGTTTGAGCGTCAGTCCGGCTGCCTGCCGAGTTTATTTCAGTCCATGTTCCCAGAAATGATGTTCAATCAATGCTAACTTGATTCGACCCACTCAGCGGCCATGGTGGACATGATGTGTTTACCTAATGATGATGGTGAGGGTGGTGAGGGTGGGGCAGGGCTCTTATTAAAGTTTGTAACTAGTGGCTCTGCTCTAGCTTTTAGATGCTAAGTGATGCTTCCTGAGGGCTAAAAAAAGAGGAACAAACATGGACGCTGTTGGAAAAGATCTATTTATCTCCACTTATTTGCTGTTATATTGATGTTTCTCTTCTTTCCTCCAACAATAACTATTCTAACAGATAAAATAAGTATAATTCAAACACCAGATGGTTTATTTACGTTGATACTCCAACAACTCTAGACTAACCTTCTATTTCTACTGTGAAGAGCTTTGCTAAAGTTAATTCCAGCTTGTTCCAGGCTGCTTTTATTGTGAAACTGTGAAACAGGAAGCTGTTCCTGTTTAAATCTAAACTTCCAGTTTATTTCACCAATGACTGCTGATTTCTTCTCTTCTTATTCAACTGTTGCTCAGAGGATCTTTGTCTCTTTCAGTTGAACCATTGAGCAGCGTTTTGTTCTCCATCTACTAAACTAAATAACATTTATTAGTAGAGAGACTTTCTACACTATAAAAGCAGAAGAGACCATTCAGACATAACGAGTAGTCCTCTCAGACATCTGACTATCAAACTGGTAGAACTGTTGACTTGTTCTTGCTCCTCTTGGCATCTTTATGTTTTTATCTGCTGTTGTTTCTGTGGCTGAACTCTCCACAGATAAAGTGCTCTAACCGTGCGGATGTCTTGTCACACAGCAGAGCTTTTATGGCCTTTAATGGTCAAGAAATAACCAATTATCTGCAACTCTGTCTCTGTACATTAACGCCTTTCAGCAGAGTGCTCATATACCCAATGAATAATAGATGCTGCATTCAGGGACTGTTCCCACGCAGGAAATAGATGATCTCAACAGAGAGAAAACATCTTTAAAACTGCAGCAAAACACAGATGGACCGTGACTAAATACATACAAACTAAATGTATTCAGTCAAAGTACTGCTGTGGTCTGCTTATTTTACTCTCAGAAACATTTAAACTGGTTATTTGATTAAATTACAAGAGATGAAAAAGTCAAAATATGTGAGCAGAAATGAGCAATTAAGCAAATTTATTTTCAAAAATGAAAACAATCAGCAGATAGAACAACATACATTGACGATTAGAAGTACAATTCTCAGGTAATTAACTTCAACATTTCCAGCATTTACTTACAACCAAGATGGTGGCGGACAAATACCAAGATGGTGACGGCTGAAAAACAAGATGGCGACGGCCAAAAAGCAAGATGGCGACGGCCGAAAAGCAAGATGGCGACGGCCGAAAACCAAGATGGCGACGGCCGAAAACCAAGATGGCGACGGCCGAAAACCAAGATGGCGACGGCCAAAAACCAAGATGGCGACGACCAAAAACCAAGATGGCGACGGCCAAAAACCAAGATGGCGACGGCCAAAAACCAAGATGGCGATGACCAAAATGCCGAACTCGTGGCTTCAAAACAGCAGTCTACAAACCAATGGGTGATGTCATCGTGGCTATGTCCATGGTGGCTATGGTTCCAGTCTGGTTCATATTGATGTCCAACTGTCAACCATGAGTTGTACAACCTTCTAGAAATAGTGTCTGAATTCAATGTAATGGTTGCTGAGCCAGAGAGACCTCAACAAGGGCCCAAACCCAGTGGGTTGTCTTTCACAAGCTCAGTGGGCTCATGACTGTACACACCTTCCTGTTATTGGTTGCGTCACTTCTGTAATTTAGTGTGTGTTTTTTGTGTAATGACACCGTCTCGTCTGCTCGCTGGTCTGATGGATTTACAACGAATCCAGCAGATCAGTTTGCGTCTCAGTTACACAATGACTCGTTACTACCGTGTAACCCGCTGCCTCTGAGTCACTGCTCAGGAATGAGCCGCCCCCTGTCTATCTCAAGGGACAGAACGAGCACCTTGTAATTACTATTATTATCACAAAGTTTATTAGTTATTACCCAAGAAGGAGAAACAATTGGTGTGCGGTGAACAACATTGATCTCGACAGTGCATCTACAGGAACCCAGCAGGGACATAAAGGCTCAGGGAACATCTTTACATTTAGACACAAACATGTAACATGTATTTGTATAGTCTGAGTTATACACAAGGCAAGAAAAACAAACAATAAGAGACAAGTTAAAGAGACAGGAAGAAGATACTGGAGCGGTATTCCTTCTAAACTGTTGAAGTAATTAACTGTAATCGAGATTCGTAAATATCCAAATTAACTTCAAATCAACTGTTATCTTAATCAAATGTAACCCTGACCAGATATAATCCCAATTTTACTTTAATTCCGATCAACTGTAATCTGTAATCTTCAAATTTGCAAAACTGAAAATGTATTCTGATTAACTGTGATCCAGTTGCAAATCCAATAAACTGTAATTGTAATCTAATTGAAATCTGATCAACCGTATTCCTGATTAATGGTATTCCTAAATATCTTTCATCCTGAATCAGTTGACTCAGCAGTTGTAATCCTGCTCCTGTAGATTCCTAATTGGCTCAAATCCTGAATATCTGTTTCCAAATCAATTAAAATCCCAACTATCGCATTCCTGATCAACTGTACTCCAAACCTACTACACTCTTGATTGGATGTAATCCTGATTAACTGATAATCTCAATCCTGTCAGCTGCATCCATAACTAACCAATCCAATCAATCCCAATTGACTGTAATCCGTCAAGTGTAATCCGAATCAACTGTTATCATGATCAACTGTAGAATTGATCGTTTTCTCATCAAGAGGATCAGAGGATGTGTTTGTTTTACAAACCTGCTGAGGGCTGTGCTGCTATGTTGCTCTGCAGGTTCTCTGTGTGTGTGTGTGTGTGTGTGTGTGTGTGTGTGTGTGTGTGTGTGTGTGTGTGTGTGTGTGTGTGTGTGTGTGTGTGTGTGTGTGTGTGTGTGTGTGTGTGTGTGTGTGTGTGTGTGTTCATGTTGCTGTTACAGTGACGCACGTTTGAATCCCACAGCTTTGACTATGCAGATGTTTAGGTGATAACAACGATCCACTACTCTGTACGGAGGCTTTTCATTCAGTGTTTGTTTGGCCCGTGTCTGTTGGAAACCACCTGTACATGAAAACACCGGCTCAATACCACACATTAAAAATACTCTCTTACTGTAAGATGTTCCTTCAGTGTTGATGTATGATTATCATTAATCACACATCAATGTTAAAGCAGGATTTTACTGTTGTAGTCGGTAGACTATTAACTAATTGAAAAAGAAAGAGAGACAAAGCCATCAAAGAGGAAAGCAGAATAAGAAGTTCTTTTAAATCTGTTGTGGAACCAGTAGGATCCTAAACAGTTGGAGCAGTTTTGGTTTATTTCATGAGGGCCGATGTGTCAACAACAAACCAGCAGAGTCAGCAGAATATTACAGGATGTTTCCTCAGGCTCAGTGTTTCCACCAGCAGGCTTGTTTGTTATTCAAACACTCTGAACTGTCCAACTAACACCAACTAATAACTACTAACTCTGTTTGGATGTTTCTGGAGCTGAATTTTGAAATAGCATATTGGAGCATATTGCAGTCAGTACCGACCGACACAAGACTGACGTTGTTCTTGCTCACTAAATGACAGACTGTTGTGTCGTTTATTCGCCATTTGGTGAAGCCGGGTTGACAACCAACATGGCTGCTGTTGGTAAATGTCGAGCGAGCAGCTTGTGGAAGACTCTGGTGAAAACGGACGTGAGCGTAGTCACCGTGACGTCGCCCACCGGTTTGTGGACGATAGTGTTAAAGCCTCAAGTTTGTCATTTTTGGCCGTCGCCAACTTGGGGTTTTTTGTGAGGGTCGAGTCAAGTACAATAAAATGTGAATAAGACATTGTTAGGCGATCAAAATGCTACAATTAATTTGTCATGAAGTGAAAACACGTTAAAAAGGATTCAAGTTTTAGACGAAAACACGGACAACTGCCAGACCGGACAACGCTGTGGTAGAGACCTGTCAATCACCGTGTAGCCCCGCCCTAAAGCATCCCCTGCTTTATGGTCTGTTTGACTCTAAATGGACCATAATGTACTAAATGAACATCATGCTGTATTGAAGAAGACTTGAAACTAGAGATTGAGACCAAAAACTCATGTTTACAATGTTTACTGAGGTAATAAATCAAGAGAGAAGTAGAGTCATTTTCTCATAGACTTCTATACAACCAGAGGAGTCGCCCCCTGGTGGACACCAGAGAGAATGCAGCTTTAACACATGAAGCAGGCAGAGCGTTTGATTTATTGATTGCTGTCAGGATGTATGGAGCGTTTCAATATATATAAAAATACATTTCCAACCTGAGCTTTAAGTAGAACACCAGAATACTTCTTTCATCACTGCTGAAGCTGTTGCTGGTCAAACAAGAATAAATCACTGGTTTCACTGGTCAGGTGTGAGCTATGTGGGTGTGACTCAGTGACTCACTAAATCCTGGTAACGCTGTTATTTATTCAGCCTTCAGAGTACAACTTGGCTCAGGGTGTGTGTGTGTGTGTGTGTGTGTGTGTGTGTGTGTGTGTGTGTGTGTGTGTGTGTGTGTGTGTGTGTGTGTGTGTGTGTGTGTGTGTGTGTGTGTGTGTGTGTGTGTGTGTGTGTGTGTGTGTGTGTGTGTGTGTGTGTTACTATTGTGAGCACAGAGGTCACGTACTCGTTCTGTTTGTCATGTCTGTTTCCGTTCATTCAGAAGTTGAATGAATCATCCATCATACTTTTCTTTACTGTAGACTTTATGTTTATTTATAGCATTAAAATAATATCATTCAAAGGTGATAAACGTTGTAAAGTTAATGGAAAATATGGACATTAAATCAAATCAGATGGAGAAGCTTAGAAGTGCAACTACTGATTACTTTCATCAGTGTTTTATCTGCATGTTATTTTCTTGATTAAAGGAAAGTTTACCTCACATGTTCAGAATACTTCTGTTTACAACAAGAGTGTTGAATTCAAACAAGATGTTTATTCAAATTACAATGAGTGAAATCTTTACTCACTAAAACAATATATTCTTATATATTATATGCATTAAATATTGTTTTAATTAATTTTTACTTGATTTTATTCTTGTTTCATTTTTGGCTTTTGTGAAGCATTTGGCAAGTTATTTAAGTAATTATATTAATAATAAATATTTTACAACATTATAAAGTAAATTAATACATTGAAATAATACAAAATGAAATGAGTAAAAAGAGTCAAATTAATGTTCATAAACTGTAAAATCTAATATGGTTTTTAGAGGTTTAGTCCACGATTTCACTTAATTTAAATATAAAGTTTTGCTAAACTTAATACGTAACTTCACATGAAGGAAACATGCTGTTAAAAGACTTAAGATGAGTTCTTTGTACATTCATTATGAGGTGGAGCAGCGCTTCTCTTCTTTAATGAAGATGAATCTGTGATCAGCTGTTTGTCTCCGGGGTAATGATGTGGTCTGGTCTCTGGTCTCTGGTCTCTGGTTTCTGGCTCTGTCTTCTCTCTGCTGATGATTCACAGCAGGGTGTTTCGGCTAATTGATGGTTGAATAATTCATGTCATGCTCGTCAGTCCTGAACCCGGACCGAAGCCTCCACCATGTAGTCCTCGGGGAGTCCTGATCCAGATCCCCGATACTGAGCTGCTGGTTCTGCCTGGTCCAGTCTGATGGAGTTTGATTTATTGATCAACAGAACAGATCAGAGACGGAAATATAACACACAAGATACCTTAAGATTAAACACATTCATGTTTCCTTCCAGGTGAGTTCTTCATTTACAGAACTTAAAGATAAATATGTGTCTCTTGAGTTTTTAGAGTGAATAAAAACTCACCCAGAAGAAGACATGAATGCTTTTAGTCCCATTAATATATGAGGTAGTGGTGCAGCCTCTTGTGGCCAAAATGAGTATTACAACAACAAAGACCGGTAGAAAGAAAACACACATATTTATTTATTTATTTAAAATAATAGAAATAAAAAATACATGTTTTATTATATATATATATTAAAAAATGTATTATTTCTATATATTTTA
Organism: Anarhichas minor; assembly: GCF_050575085.1. Classification (NCBI taxonomy): domain Eukaryota; kingdom Metazoa; phylum Chordata; class Actinopteri; order Perciformes; family Anarhichadidae; genus Anarhichas; species Anarhichas minor. Next base: position 10,365,842 of record NW_027466491.1, on the reverse strand, counting down.
TTTTATATATAAATATATATATATATCTATATATATGTAAAGTCGACATTGTGAAGTTTGAGTTGCAAACGTTTTTCTCCACATTAAACATTTAGTATTTTGTATTTCATCTCTTTCTCTCTGCAGCTGAGCGGTTGCATCATCCTCGGCGTCGCCATCTACCTGAAAGTCCACAAAGATGGAAACCTGGTGAGACGTCATCACTGAAACAGTCCAGAAGTTTAGATACGAGGATGAAATACATCAAATAAACACAGATATAGTAACTGACTTCCTGAGACATTAGCATCAGTTGACCTCCACACACTCTATGATTTATGATGTCGCCGCCGTCTCTCTCCAGATCACCAGTGAAGCGATTCCCGGCATCGACTTCATGATCGCCATCGGGGTGATCATCATGGTGCTCGGCTTCCTGGGCTGCTGTGGAGCCATCAGAGAGAACCGCTGCTTGCTGCTGATGGTAACACTTATATTTCATCCATTCAACCGTATACATGTATATTACATACTGTATAATGTGACTGTGTTACATACTATACTATGATGTCTAATGAAATACTATATTATGACTTCTTATGACTTATATATTTTGTTTACATACGACTTTGATGACTTTTTTATGACTTTTTAACAAACTATAATATTAATCTTAATGACTTTTTTTGACATATCTTATGAAAGTTTTATGACCTTTTTATGATTTTTTTTACAAACTATATTATGACTTTTTATGACATAATATGATATTATTTTAATGACTTTTTTGCTATTTGATGAAAGATTTATGAACTCTTTTTATCAAAATAATCCTGTTAAAGAGTTTTAATATGGAGTTAGGATGTAAATAAAGCTTTTTCTAATGAATGGCAATACTTTAGCTTTAACTCATCTTTGTATAGAAGTATTTATCATCTTCATGTAACAACACGCTTTCCTTCATCCTCAGTTCTTCATCAGCCTCCTCGTCATCTTCATCCTCCTGCTGGCGCTGGGCATCCTGGGAGCCGTGGAGGAGAAGAAGGTAAAACAGGAAGTGATGCGCTCCTCGTGTTTCCTGTTTCCGGTAGGTTTGTCAGGAGGGTCAGACTTTATGTTTATTCATATTGTGTCTGTGTGCAGGTGAAGGACTGGGTGAAGGAGCGTCTGGAGACGATCACCCCGCTGTCAACACAAACGGAGGATGTGAAGGCCGACCTGGAGAAACTACAGGCGGAGGTAACACACACACACACACACACACACACACACACGCACACACACACACACAGAGAGAGAGACACACACACACACACAGAGAGAGAGAGAGAGACACGCACGCACACACACAGACACACACACACACACACACACACACACACACACACACACACACACACACACACACACACACAGAGAGAGAGACACACACACACACACAGAGAGAGAGAGAGAGGCACGCACACACACACACACACACACACACACACACACAGAGACACGCACGCAAGCACACACACACACACACACACACACACACACACACACAGAGAGACGTTAAATAACTTGAACTGGATGAGGGATGATTTTGATGCCTGCTTTGTGGATGGAGACCCACTAGAGGGCGCTGCATGTCTATAAAATGCTCGTTATAATCATCTTTTTTTAAATTCAATCAGACCAACAATCAAAAACACAAATATTTTCAGTTACATATGACAAAGAAAAGCTGCAAGTCCTCAGTTAAGACACCGGAATAAGAGAATATTTGGTATTTTGCTTTAAAAATGACAAACAATTAATAAATTATCAAAAAAGTTGCTGTTTCATTTTAGTTTCAGCTCTTAAATTAATCAAACCTTTATTAAATTGAGCTCATTTATTATACAGCCAAGTAAAATAATAATAATAATAAAAATAAAATAATAATAATTGTAATAATATAATTATAATAAACAAACAATCACAGGAACCAAGAAACACAAATAAAAAATGTACTAATAAATAAAGCAATTGTTATTTTAGAATGAATCACTTAAAACAAGAATAACTGAGTTGAAATAGGATCAAATTTGAACATTTGAATGGCCCTAAAGATGAAAGTGAGGTAAGCTTCAGATTGTTCTGCATCTCATTCCATGTTGAATAAACTGAATGTAGAAGAGCTGTTGATGACCAGCGCGTCTCACGTTGTGTTCTCGCTGCAGCTCAAGTGTTGTGGTCTCGTGAAAGGACCGGCAGACTGGGATACAGTTCCCGACTCCTGCCGCTGCAACGCCACCGAGACGGACTGCAAGCCCGCCGACATTTACCAAACGGTGAGACCAGAACTTTATTTACACCTAGCTGTGAACGGCACAAGTGTTCTTTGAATATTTGACATCATCACTGAAGAGTTTCTAAGATTTAGATATTTAATATCTAGATGTGAGTACATCAGTTACATAGAAACATGTGATGATGATTTCCTGCTTCGCTCCTGCAGCCCTGCTCCACCAAAATCATCGAGTTGATGGAGAAACACATGAAGGTGGTGCTGGGAATCGCATTCGCCATCGCCATTCTGCTGGTGAGCCCACACACACACACACACACACACACACACACACGCACACACACACTTCCCCACCAGAAACTGCTGCTAAAAGTAAAAATATTTTTCCTGGAGCCACAACACAAAAGGATGCAATACAAAGTACTCCAAAATTTTATACGGTAAATAACTACATTTGTGGATGAGGTGAAATATATTAAAACTTTCTGTGTAAAAAAACACTTTGAAAAGAACATTAGCTCAATAATGTACAATTTTGAGGTACTTTACTTAAGTATTTCCATTTTATCCTATTTTATACTTCTACTCCACTTCATCTCAGGATGTGAATATTTATCTGACAGTTGTAGTTAATTTGCAGATTCAGATTATTAATAAAAACATATAAAGAACAAATATAAAGTATGATGTGTTGTTATAGATTAACTCCACCTTGTATGCAACATTTAAAGAATTTTACTCAAATATCATTTATATCCTTCGGGTATGGGCCAAGTACTTTTGATGCTAATACTTTTGTACTTTTACGTGACGTGTTTAATGCTTGCAGCATAGTATTTATACATTGTATTATTGCTGCTTGTACGTAGGTAAAACATCCTTTTTATTTTAAGGTAATATAATCTAATTATGGAAAACCAGGGGGCCCGGGGTCGACCCCTGGGGTACGCCATATTTACTCTTTATGAACAGAACTCCCCAGAAGAAACAAACTAAGACCTAAACCTGTATAGAACTGTGCCGAGCCACGATAGGAGATAATTTAAAGTCTTACAAAATGTTATAATATATGTAATTTAATTACAAATAGTGTTTTCACTAAAACTTAACTAAATTACATTTCAGTGGTCTTTAATATGGTCTCTCTCGCTCTCTCTCTCTCTCTCTCTCTCTCTCTCTCTGCAGATTTTCGGCATGGTCTTCTCCATGATTCTCTATTGCCAGATTGGCAAGAAGGAGAGCGCCACCACCGCCTGAACACCTACACATGGCCCCGCATCCCATCCCATCGCTGCCTGGCAAAGGCCAATCAGCAGTGCCCAATAGCCCACGTACCGTGTAGCCTCAGTGCTACTGTAACTTCACCTGTGCTTTTACTGTGGAGGGACACGCTGATATTTTGGTGACATTTAATGGCATTAACACACAGCCGGGTGTGGACTTTAAGGAGTCTCAAGAATGACAAAAGTTGTATAAATATCTTCAGCAAACATCTACAATTCTGTAAAATGAACCAATCTATTTATAATTAACTGAATGAATAACATAAAATTAGAAAAGAAGAATTCCCAAAATATCAGCGTGTTCTTTTAACTTTACCAGTTTTATTTTGTATTTTTTTGTCAAACCCACACTATATAACAAGTAAAACAATAGTTATTGTTTCCATTCACATTGTGGCCTAAAAGAACAAAAGTTTAGAAAATGATTCTCAAAAACAATTAGTGTTGTCTGGGAGCCCATTATAAAAATAAATACAAATAAGGTTATATATGATTAAAAATATAAAAATGTCAGTATCTCACATGAATGATTTATGCGCAATCTAAAATTTTAGCTAAACTTTGTATTCAATTATTTTTATTGCTATTTTCTGTATGTTAACTGTCCTTAGGTTACATGAAATATGCCTGAAATCAAATGTATTGTTCCAGTGAAATGTAAGGATTTGTGTTTTAATCTGTGCTGGATGCAGGAATGAGCTTCCATAGGTTTATTCCCAAACATATAGTTCTGTCTGTCGCAATGTCTGCTGCTATTTTTGGAAAATATCACAAAATGATGCTCAGAAAGTTGACGTTGTGTTGTGTTCCTGTGCTGTTTTACCACGACTCCATCGTAAATACACGATGTGATAATAAAATGATTTAGCCTGTGTAAAACAATAAGCCTTCAATTTAATATCTTACACCACCTCCTTAAATAATTAACTTTTGATTGTTTTTATTATAAAAAGCCTTTAAGTGGTTTAATGTCGCTGCTGTTGCGTTTACTTTTTTTTACTGGCACTTGTTGAATACTGTAAGAATTAAAATAATTTTTTGTCCACCTCACTTGAATTTAGTTTGGGGACATCAAGTGTCTGATAAAAACTATCCCATCATTACGAGGTACTGCTTTATAGTTTGTTGCTGCCACGTCAGAATTCGGATCTTCTATAGTATATTTTTTTTATGGCTTTTTTAATAATATACTATGATTTTTTTTTTACATATATGACTTAGTATACTTTGACTTTTTATGCATTTTGTGACAAACAACTATGACTTTTATATTTTTCGACATACTATACTATGACTTTTTACATTTTTTTTAAAACATAAAAACGGTGCATTCCTGTGAATATTAAAACCTGCATCAGGAGGAATGCAGCAGCAACAAAACAGTTCTCTGGGTAATAAAATAAAAATCTTAACACAATTTCCCATCAGTAACACTGTCCAAACACCATTATGTTTGAGCACCAAACGCCTTTGATGTAAACAGTCCTCTTGTCCAATCGGAGTTCTGTACTCCGGCCTGTGGTCCACAACGATGGAGCCAAGTATCTGTAACGATGACATGCTATACTACGACAGATTCACACACACACACAACACACCCTTAATTTAGAATGAACCAGTTTATTGACAAACCAGTCAATGGAAGGAAATAGCTTTTTAAATGCATGAGATGTCATTTTAAACTGTCGATCATGTGAAAACATGACTGTATAAATTATTGCTGTGACAATACTAGAAGTATATCTTAAATAGTGAAAGACAAATATATTGAGATTATTTCATGTTTATTATTGTACGTGTGGTGGCAGCATTTATTGAGTCTCCTCCGTCCATTTATCTGTTCAATTCAGTTGCATCATTGAGTGAATGTACGACACACTGTAAAATGTTTTTGTTTTCCTCTCCATCATATTCGGAGTCTCTTAAGCGTCCGTGTCTTTGTGTCCAACAGATTACGCGGATCTCTTTACAGTCCGTCTACTGCGGCCACATCCCCCACGCCAGCCCGGGCAGGATGAGAGCGACCAGGACGGAGGAGAACAGGTTCACCGCGTTGTTGTCTAAGATCGGTTTCCCACAGATCCGCCGGGTCGTGGCCGACTGGTAGCTCACCACCTTCCCGATGCTCGAGTCGAAGCCTGAAGACGAGAGGAACGTAGAGTTAGTGGCTCTAGAACTTAGTTTACAGAAGAAGATCTGCTAATTAACAGGCTTGTAAACAAGTCAGATGACTCACATGGAGCTCAGTTATCTTTAAAAAGTCACAGTATATATTGTCATAGTATTTTATAAAGACATCGTCACAAAGTTCTAAGTTTTTTTAACCAAAAACAACATTCTTCTGAATATCTTTGGGTTTTAGACAAAAACTATCGATTATAATGAGTTAAGAATAAAAATGTGTTCCTACCCGAGTATTGCATGTGAGCTCCCAGGAAAGAGTCCAGCATCGACCCCAGCAGCCCGGCCACGCCCCCGTACACCATGATTGGCCACTGGGGGTTCACCAGGTTCAGGTCGTCCACCAACAGGAGCTGCGTTACGTAATAAGCCCCGCCCACCACCAGCCCGCCCAGGAAGCTGGCGACCAGTCCGACGGCGGTGACGCCTCCGTTCGTTCCTGGAGCAGAGAGAAAGTAGATCCGAGTGAACAAAAGTACATTTATGTTCCGTAAACAGACGACATTCATTCTGAACATATAACCCTCAATATAAAAGACACTGTGTTCTTGAACTTCTGCCTCCAGCAACACATGCAGCTGTTTACATGAACATACAGCAGCTTTAGGACATTTGAATGTTAAACTAATGACCTGATGAAACAGACGGATGTGTGTAATAAACAACCTTTAAACAAATCTACAGCGTGTATCGTAGCCAGAAGCTGTATAACCGTGATCAACAGATTTTCATCTTTCCTACGGTCCTTTAACACACCATGTGTGACAAACGCTTTCATCTAAAAAAAAAAAAAGAAAAATCAACCAAAATGAAGCTTAAAATTATATTTCATCAAAAGCCTTTTTATTTTACACGTCTAATTTAAAATCAACTGCTCAAAACTTATTTTACAATCTTACTTTTAAAGAATTCCCCCTTTTTATAAGCGTATTTATTTAATATTAGTGTTTTTTGCATGTTAAACTTGTTTTTGTTACTATATTTTGTTTACTTCTTGTGTCCCTTGTTTTTAATTGATTTGTTTATCTTGTAAAGCTGTTTTTAATAAATAAAATCTATATTTAGTCGTAGCTGGACACCCTGTGACTCGTCTCACCTGCTGGGACTTCCTTCCAGGTGGTGATGAGTCTGGGCTGTGATTGGCTGAGAACAGGCCCGACCTCCGACGCCCAGGTGTCCCCGCTGCTGCAGGCCAGAGCTCCCAGCAGAGAGAGACACATCCAGGAGGCCGTGTACTGTCTGCTGAAGTCGATGGGCATCTCACCGGGACCCACCTGAGACACAACTCTGTTATTAACGTTTACATTTAATAAAAACTACCCGGAGTAATACAAGCTTTGATTACGTACAAATCCAAGGTACTTCTACTGTACTTTCTCCTTCACTACATCCCAGAGGTGCATATTGTACTTATTCCACTGCACGTGTTTGTTTACCTCGATCATATAAAGCAGAGCCAGCTCTGTGGGAACTCCTCCGTTACAGAACACCTGAATCCAGTTCCTCTGACCCCCTAAACAAAAACATGAATATTAATACTTTGAATAGATTAAAAACATAAAACAACAAGCACACCTTCACGTCTCTCACCTTCTTTGTACTCGGCGTCTAGTTTCCTCTTCTGTGCTCCTCCCCAGCGGGTCAGCTTGGAGGAGGTGATGAAGAAGGCCAGCAGAGCGGAGAAGAAGCTGTAGTTCGCCATCGTCAGCACGAATCCTACGAGCAGAGCTGAGAAACACGAGTTCAACACGTCAAAGATAACCTCACAGGACAAACGGACACTTCAGAGATAACCTCGCAGGACAAACGGACACTTCAGAGATAACCTCACAGGACAAACGGACACTTCAGAGATAACCTCACAGGACAAACAGACACTTCAGAGATAACCTCACAGGACAAACGGACACTTCAGAGATAACCTCACAGGACAAACGGACACTTCAGAGATAACCTCACAGGACAAACGGACACTTCAGAGATAACCTCACAGGACAAACGGACACTTCAGAGATAACCTCACAGGACAAAGGGACACTTCAAAGCACAGACGTATCAGAAGGACATTCACTGCTTTCCTACTAAATGAACTTCCATCACCTCAAAGCTTTTAAATATCTGAAAAACATCTTTCATTTACATTTTGAACACCATGAAAGGCAAGAATGCTCCTCCTTTGTTAATAAATGGTCATCTACAAAATATAATAAGTATTTGGACTAAATAAAAAACTTCTACAAGCACAGAACTGTCTCTCATTTCATGCCTCCTTGATTCCTTTCCTCGCCCGTGGGAGGTACGAGCGGAGGAGACGAGAAAGATGTTTTAAAATAATCTTCTTGATTAGAACTCATCTCGTGTTGATCTTGCTGCATTGAAACAGCTTCATGCCTCCGCACAGTTTGTGCAAATGTTTGGCACGTTTTTCTTCTATTAGTTTGATTCCACTGGTGTCGCACTCGTCCACATTAACCAGCTCTGCTGTATTATATTAAGGCGTGTATTATAGATTAACTATCATCTGGAGTCTCAAGGTTTCAACTTAAACTGGTACATTTTAGATGAACAACAGTTCAGTGAATTGTTAAACTTTAATATGATTGTGATATGATGATAGTTCTATGTTGGCAGGCCAGATGACGTCACGTCCTCCTCATAACACATTTGAATAGTTATGGACTCATAAGGACAAAGACGAGGACACGACAAGAAGCTGAAGTCACTTCTCCAGCGTCACGGAATCAAAGTTGAACGGACGTGAAGGAGAGATTTTAAATTATCTGTTTATCTGTTTTCAGGGAAAATGTGACAAACAAGGATTCAAAGTAAAACGCCTTGATTGTCGAATGAGATGGAAGATCTAATCAGAGAGTGATGCTGATGACTAACTCCATCAGTCATCACGAGGAGAACGGCTCTAAAGTTAAAACACTCATTTACTGTCCAGTGAGAACATTAGAGGAAGAGATGAGACGGGATTCATTTGGTTTATTTGTCCGTTAAATAGCCGACTCTTAACTTTAACGGAAGACAACGGTAAAGAGTTATTTTCATAGCATTGATGTTCACTGTTAGTTTGTCTACCGTGTCCAAATGCAGGAGTTATGTATTCATCAGAGGCATGACCTCACTTTGATCTCAGGTAACTGTATGATCTAAGAGTTTACTACGTTATATAACGTAGTCCAGGAGGGATGGGAACTGAAAGAATCACAGAAATAAATGGATTCATCGTCAGCGTATAGATTCACATCTCATACCTGGGTGACTCCTGATGGAAAGAGGTTTGTTATGAATATGAGAAAGAGGAGCGGGCTGATCGACACCATGCTGCAGATCAGAAGAAGTTAAGATTTCTCTTCATCACAGAGAATAGAAACATTGTTTCCACTCTGTAATAAAGCAACAGCTCCTGACGGGCCGTGACCACGAAGAGTCAAACTGTGAAAAACACTTGGACAGCTTTGTGGTTTATCCACATTCCACTGATAATAGAACTATATTTAAATATAGTCGGACTAATGACGCCTAATAAATGCTTCCTGCAGACCCAACGTTAGACACACTGAGTGTTTTCTGCTTTTAGACTTTTAAATACTGAGTTCTTGACCCTGTTAGGTAGTGCAGCGTTTAGGCATTTTAATATTTATCTTTTGCTCTTAATTTAAATATTTGTATGTTGTGCAACCTCTGAGAAAGTGTCCGTAGGATGACTTTGATAACTGGTCTTTATTTACTTTATTTAAATCCACTGTTGTTTCTATTGTTACTTCTGCTATTATTAGTGATAATTAGTGCTCTCATTATATAATATTATTTATGTTGCTCTTTGAGGCCCATTCATTTTAATAACACGAATAGACTTCAGAAGGTCTGAAATCAAACTCTGCTCACGGTTCAGACTCAACTAGTTTCAAACAAACAACAATCTGCTGACGAGAGAAACTGCCTGAAGACAACGGATGATTTGAAGTTAATATATTTGTCATGAGTACTTAATCTTCCATTTTTTGTTTTCTTTTTATGTACTAAATTGTTTTATATTTATTGAATTATTTTTGAGCTGGAACATGTTGCCGGTGAGAGGGAAGTCTGGGTCAGCCTGCTTGGCCTGTTGCCACCGCGACCCGACCCCGGATAAGCGGAGGAAAATGGATGGATGAATTATTTTTCTTTGTCGTTTTGCTTCTTTATTATTCTCTCTAAACACAAATCCCCTTTAAAAAACATATTTGAACATATTCCTTAATAATCTGCACAGTACGTACAGTACATTATACAGTACATACAGTACATTGCACATCCTAGTTTAAATACTTAAAGTGAGTCTTTTCTTGCCACAGAAACCAATATTTCACTATTTCTGCCTGTTCTGTTTGTTAAATCCTAATATTATATATTAATATATATATTAATATATTTTAAAACGGCCCTAAGACGTGAACAGAAACCGGATTTAACTTTAATAATTACAGATTTACACATGTGGTACTTCTGTAACACAACAATAAACGTCTCGTAGTGTTTCAGATTATGTTGATAGAAAACTTATTTTTATTTGGTTTTCTGGTCCAGAAACAGATTTTCTTTCTTGGCGCGCCGTGTTTTAAGGCGTCACAAACAGATTTTCATGTCGTTCTTACTACGAACACTGAACATCTTTTGTGCAAAGACCTTCTTTCAGATGAATGAAGAACTAGATTCTAGTTTTCTCCAGAGAAACCCAACGAGTGAAGCTGAAAGACGCCGAAGCGCTTCCGTCCGCTCACACTGAACGTTATTAATGAAGCGTATCTCACCTCCCATCGCTCCGGAGAAGCTCAGACTTCCTCTCTTCGACGCTCGGATCGTCAGCATGAGGGGAACCAAGATGGAGAACAACCATCGCCATGGCGACACAGGCTGCAGTGTCCCTGAGAACACAAACAAACAAGCAAACAAGCTCAGAACCACATGTTTATACTGAGTTCAGACATTTTGTGACGTTCAATAAGCTTCTCAAACTGTTTCCTTACAAACAGACAAAGTCCAGCTTTATTATTTACATTTTGTGATTTTAATTAAAGAGTTTATTAACAAGTTGTGATGCGTTTAACTCTTAAAATCACAACGAATGGATTGATGATTCGGGATGGGACGACACAAGATGATTAGAACATATTAAAGGATAACATATAAACTTCTCCAGAGCACTTTAAATGACGTGAGGAACAAAATAAATAGTTTGGATCCTTAAATAACAGCTGCTGTAACAAAACAAAACAACAATATGGATCATCGACACCACGCTGCTGGAGACCAGGACGTAATGCTGGACCCGCTGGAGGGAGGGGGGGCACGGGAGAACCAGGACCAGGACTGAGAGGGGCCGACTGTCAGACCCTGCTGCAGTAGAATGAGAGGTTTTCTAAAGAGTCTGGTGCTCAGAGACACTACCACTTTAGTCCACAGGGGGCGACAGAACCAACACTAAACAAAGTGAAGTGTTAATGGTCAGGACTCACCGAAGTAGCTGCTGATGGTGATGGAGATCACCCAGAAGGAGAGCGAGAGAGCCAGAGTGACGCACAGCACGATCATATCGGTCATCATCTTGATGTACTCTTTCATCAGCACGTCGCTCTCAGAGTTCATGGTGACGGTCAGAGCGGAGCTGCAGGAGTCAGATACACAGATACATCAGATACACAGATACATCAGATACACAGATACATCAGATACATCAGATACACAGATACATCAGATACACAGATACATCAGATACATCAGATACACAGATACATCAGCGGGCGAGCTCCAGACAATGAAGGGAATCTCTTCATCTCAGATTTCTCTTCATCTTTCCTCCTTGTTTTATTAAACCAGACGCCTTTTAAAAGCTGCTGTAATTTATATTTGTGACGACGTGAAGGAGTCGCTCTGCAGAGTTTTCCTTGTAATTGCATCTTTGTTTAATGTGAACAACACCTGCACATAGTCGGTGTGTGAGGGAGACGGGAGTCTGCTTTAACTACCGGTTACAAACAGACTCGTTATTACGAGCAGGAGGATTTGTTGTTGTTGTGTTTTTTTAATATCTGAGTGTTTGGTTGAACCAGGTGCTCGTTGTTCTCTGGAGGTGATGTAATGTTTCAGGTGGAGTGAGCGCTGCACCAGACTCTGGTTAAATACTACATTGTTGGTAAGTAACCGGTCGTGCGGTGACTTCGGTGGGAGTTCTGCCTCGAGTGCTGTGATTGATTTGACACAGAAGTCACGGTTTTGTCTCGTGGTATTTGATCCTCTTCACAGAAACAGGCGGAGCAGCTCCAATAAACACCGTATCTTCTGCTTCAGTGCGGTGAATCTGATCTTCTTCGACGAGTGGTTCTTGTGGATTTCCTCGGGGGAAACACGGCTCCATCTCAGATTGGTTCCAGATAAAACGGGTGAAGATGTGGATGAAACAGAATCTGTGCGTGGGTGAATATTCCCTCAATGCAACTGGTTGTTTTGAATCGGCTTCAACTGTGTCTCATGCATACGGACCAGTAAAAGAGTCATGGGGCCAAATATCCACAGTTCTTTCTGTGCAAAAGAATCATTATCTGAGACACAAAACTCCCCTTTTTACCCTGATGCACAAGGAACCAGTGTGTGAGGAGACCTGTTTACTAAAGAGACCAAGAGACGGACTGGATGTGTCTGTACAAGTCCTGCATTCAAACCTTTACTTTAGACGTATGTAAAGTATGTTATGTGTATGTATACACAAAGTATACATATCTATATATATTATATATCTATACACATTTACTTTAGTCAAAGTGTGTAGATATATAATATATATAGATATCAGTAAGTATAAGTATCAGAATCACATTTATCGCCAAAAAGGTTTTTCCTTGTTGTTTTCTGCAGAATATAAAGATATTAATAATAACAAATGCATGCAAAGTATTGCAATACAAGTCAGGAACATACAGAATAAACTACAATAACAACTAGACACAGTAAATAGTAGTTATAGTATTAATAGTGCAGTTTATGCTGCATTAATGTGCAAGTAGCATTTAACCTGCTTTAGTCTACAGCACATTAACTAACTCCTTCTTTACATTAATAGGTACAACTTTAAATAAAACATTTAAATAAAGCACGTGTGTGTGTTGAACTCACCGGAGCCATCGTTGCTTAGCTTTGGCTAACGTCCGTTAACGTTACGTTGGAAGCTAACTTAGCTAACACTTTGTTTATTTTGTATTTTACAGTTCGGCCGATTGAATCTTCTCCGGGAGTTCGTGTTTCGTTATTAATTATATTCACTAAAACAACCAAATCGTTAGTACGAAGTAGAACGAGACGACTGAAGCTCCGTGTCACATGACAGAGCCCCGCCCCCCAGAAGAGTTTTCTAAATACAACTTCCGGGTACATCACGTGATACGGGGTGCCCATCTTCTTCTTTGGTGTTTATTGGCGGTTGGCAAAGAAGCTTAGATGCGCATTACCGCCACCTACTGGACTGGCAGTAGATGACAGGAGGAAAAAAATAAAATAATTAAATTCTCTATTACTCCTGTTGCTTTATAAAAAAATAAATATATAAATAAATACATTATGAGTACGTTAAACTTAGTTTTGTGTAGATCCAAACTGTACTGCTTTAAAGTGAAGGAAACACATTTGTGTATATGTTATATGACCTTTTTATGGCTTATTTAACTAAATACTTAAATGTACATCGTTTCTTGCGTGACACTGAACATTGTTCGGGTAAAGATAATCTATGTAGGCATCACTCTGTATGGAGGACCAAAGCTGGCGTTACAATAATACAGAAAATATTTAAAAAATAAAGAAACAAATGTAGAAAAAAAGCCTTAATTATCACATAAATGTAGACGTTAATTTTAAATTAAATAAATATGTACAGTAATAAAAATAATTAAATATCATCCATTTATTTATTTGTCAAATTACTTATTCTCTTTATATAAAAGCAGGAGTTATTTTATCCATTTATATAGAATCGTAGGGCTCAGTTGTGTCAAGAAAGTGCTTTTAACGACAGACTTAGTGAGTATGAACACTACGTCATGGCTCCACCATTGTGTGAGGGCAGAGAGGAGAAGCTCTGCTCCTGGAGGAGGAGGAGGAGACACTGCTGCTGCTGCTGCCGGGAGCTGAGCTCTCCTCCTCCCTCCGGAGTTCTGGACCTGGGTCTGTCGACCGGTCTCTGCTGGAGGATCTGGGTCTGTCCGCGGTGGACCGGTCTCTGCTGGAGGACCTGGGTCTGTCGACGGTGGACCGGTCTCTGCTGGAGGACCTGGGTCTGTCCGCGGTGGACCGGTCTCTGCTGGAGTCTGAGCTGAAGGAGTTTCTGGTGAACCTGCATGAGTTCATCTGGTTTCACCAGAATCCGACCCGGTGGCTCCGATGACGAGCATTAAGAATAACTCTATAGAAATAGACCATCTTCTCTCTGATGGTCTCTTTACTGATGGAGGTCTGATAGAGGATCAGGACTACACTGAGACTGGTTCAGGACCAGATGAAAGCTTCTCTTTTTTAGAGGAACGTGTGATGATCTTATAGAATATGCAACCGTGTCTCCTATAAACTGACCTTTACCAGACAACAAAACTACATTACTGTCGCAGTAATAACGTAGTTAACGGTGTAAATTAAAATAAAAACCGTAACTACTTGGTTATGTTTAATAAAACATCATAGTTTGGCTTAAAATAAGTATATTATGTTTGCAACCAGTGAACAGGAAGTGATCATATCTGGACTGAGGAGGAGTGACGTAGAGACACCGTATACGTCTCTGGTAGAGACCTGTCAATCACCGTGTAGCCCCGCCCTAAAGCATCCCCTGCTTTATGGTCTGTTTGACTCTAAATGGACCATAATGTACTAAATGAACATCATGCTGTATTGAAGAAGACTTGAAACTAGAGATTGAGACCATAAACTCATGTTTACAATGTTTACTGAGGTAATAAATCAAGAGAGAAGTAGAGTCATTTTCTCATAGACTTCTATACAACCAGAGGAGTCGCCCCCTGGTGGACACTAGAGAGAATGCAGCTTTAAGACACTTAGAGCCTGAACACATGATGTCTGTGAGTGTAGATGATATGTCACCTGGAGCCTCAACGTTGTGTTTTCGTTTACATAAATAAAAAATGATTCCAACATAAATTTCTGCATGAAAATGAAGCAGAATGCAGGTAATGAAGCACAACATCTCCTGGGGGACGAACCCCAAAACACGGAAAGTTCAACCGAATTTAAATTGTGATGCACACTCGTTGCTCCAAAGCCATTTGAAGTATTATGTGTTTCAGAGCGCAGTGATGATGTCACGTTGTCTCTAAAAAGGGCCTCAAGAATCCTGATAATCGTAAAAATGCAGAATATCACAGCCGTAAAATTGTCCAGACCAAAATATTAAAAAATAACTAGATTGAAGATTTATTTGAATTGAAAAAAATTTATTTTCTTAAAAGGAATTTTACTCAATGATGTTGGTCTTTAATGGTTTTCTCTCCCAGACAACAACGTTCAACATGATATCATTAAGTCACTTCAGAGTTTACATCTTGTGTTCTCACAGGTGTTTCTAACTTCTTACACTTTTTTTCTGTACACTGATTTTTTTCTGTCTGTACACAAACTCCACACATAATGGGACATTCATTACCTGAAATGTGTTACTAGTACCAGGGACAGACACGATTAAAAATGAACACTAATCGTCTGGTTTCTGGTCAATTTAAATTACTGCAAAAACACATGAAGACACACATGAGAGGTGAGGAAAGAGATGATTCCACCTACCGAGCAGAGACGAGAGGAGGAGGAGGAGAGCAAATATAATGTGTGCTCATTTTGAAGAGACTTATAAGGGGATGAGAGATCCACCCCTACAGAGAGGGGGGGGGGGGGGGGGGGGGGGGGGGGGGGGAGACAGAGAGAGAGAGAGAGACAGAGAGAGAGAGAGAGAATAGCATGCATCTCTCAAAGACTCATGGGAAATGTAGTTGCTGAATGCAACCTAAATGATTCCCAAGATTTGCAGACCTCCACCAAACTATTTACACATTTTAACACGTTTCACATCTTATTCTCAAAGCTGTTCAAATGTACGCTTAAAGCATCAAACCTAACACAAGATCACTGCAGTTTAAGCTCTGACCTCTATGTGTTCTTGCAGCAGGAACAAATTCGAAGTGACGCTTGAGTGAAATATGCTTGAAAATCAGTTTAAAGATCATCAGAATGATAACGGTTCATCCTGAGGGGAGCATGAACGTCTGAACCAAATATTATGAAGGAATAAAAAACATAAAGTCAGTCCCGTGGTGGCGCTAGAGGGAAAGTCAAGGGATCATCAAAGACAGTGGGATTCATCTTCTGGGGACCATGAATGTTTGCACCAAAAATTTAAAGAATCCGCAGTTGAGATATTTCGGTCTGTACCAAAGTGGTGGAAGAACACAAATGCCCTCATCTTCTGTTTCCAGCCTCTTCAAATGTAAAAGATTGCTGATTTAATTTATTCATACCATTTAGTGTGACATTGTTACCATTAAATGTGACATTGTTACCATTAAATGTGACATTGTTACCATTAAATGTGACATTGTTACCATTTAGTGTGACATTGTTACCATTAAATGTGACATTGTTACCATTAAATGTTACATTTCTCCACTACTTTCTGATATTTTAGAAATAAAAAATGACTGATCGGTTAATCAGAATTCATAATAAATATATTGTTGGCTGCAGTTGTGAAACTTGCAAGAAATGTCAGGGGTTCACCGAAGTAATTTAAAGTAATGAACTGAAGATATGAGCGTCTGTTCAAAATGTCATTGTGATGAATCGACTGGTTGTTTCTGCTAAAGCGGCTAAAACAAGCGTCACAGCTTGATTTGGTTTCCATAGAGCCGGAGCTGAAACATCTTCTGATAGTGTAGAACGTGTACGTTCCTGGAAAGATGTGATTCATGACTTGCTTTTAGTTCAAACCCTTTTTACTTAGAAATGATCTCAGTGAAAAAACGCCGCCGGGCAAAGACAGAAAACCACAAATGTTCAAAATAAATTATTATGATCAAATAAAAATAAAAAAGGCAAAGACAGAACAGTGATCGTTACACAGAACACATCATGTAGAGCTGTGAGGATATAAATGAGGGATATTATTGTGGACTGAATATAATATTCATACATGTGTGGACAGAAGAGCTACAACACTTTATCTCAATAGATTTGTTTCATGTGTTCAGATACTTGTCTGTTGGGTAGATATTCGGTTTTAAAATTTTGGTATTTAGATATAGATATTTGTCAATAAGCACTGAGATCTGTAAACGTGTACTGACATTTGTATGTATGTTTAATGAAATCTGTATATGTGTACTGAGGTTTGTAAATGTGTTACACAAATGTGTAAATTTGTACTGAGATTCATGAGTTTTCATTCATTAATTAATGCACATTGAGTTGTTTAGTGCATATATATGATTTTTGAGCTTTGTGAACACATCTATAAATCTCAGTGCACACATACAAATGTAGTTTCACTTCTCTACACACACACACATTAGAAAATAATATTGCTGTATTAAACTCGTTTTTGACCTGTTTATTATATTATATTAATATTATATACCTTTTCTATTTGATTACTTATTTTTGTATACTTGTTTTTAATCTTTTTTTAATACTTATGCCTCTTGTTAGTTTGGACTACCCACTCTGCTGCCGTTATTCTGCATATTTCCCCGCTGTGGGATTAATACATTTTATCGAAACGTATTTATTTTGGTACTCTTGGCTCGCCGTAGTATTTACATCCACTGTTTCCAACATGGCGTCGTGCAGTTATCCGGTTAGCTTGGACACAGGCAGTTTCTTATCAAACGTTGTCGTTTCAAGTACATATTGAAGGATTTTATCCCGTCTTAATCACGAAGAGACATACGTTTCTATACATACTGTCAAAGATGTGGGTAAAACGCGTGTTTTCGCGGTCGCAATGCTCTTTTCTTACCTAGACCAGGCTAGCCGTTAGCTCTCCTCAATGACGTCATCGGAGGCCGTGGAGGAGCTGCGGCCCGTTCCTCGCGAGCGCGCCACCCTGGAGAGCTTCTTCACGCAGCTCGGCATGTTCTCCTTCGACCGAGCGAAAGACTACGTGGAGAAGGAGAAGGACGGCAGCAGGAGCGGCGGGGCCACGTGGACCGCGCTGCTCGCGGCTCTGGCTCACCTGGCCGCCGCGGAGAAGGTGTACCACCACATGACGTTCCTCGGGCAGAAAATGGGTAATAATAAATATAAGTAATGATAATAATAGAAGTACTTCTACTTAAATAAAAATACTGTCTGAAAAAAGTAAAATATTTATTATTATATTGTACTCATATTATTTATAGAAATTATATAATTAAATTATATTTATATAAATATAAATTATTAATATTAAGTACCTTTACTTAAGTAAAAAAAGATAGCAATACCACAGTGTATGTATGTGTGTATATATATATATATATATATTAAAATACCAGAAGTAAAAAAGCTGACAGAAAATAGGTAATATTAAATAAATATAAATAAAAGTAAGTACTTTTACTTAAATGAAAATATCAGTGTAGAAATATTCTGTCAAAATATTCCTGAAATACCAAAAGCAAAAATGTTTATTATGGCCCATTTCAAAATTATATATTTTATTATATTTTTGATGAATTGATATCTCTAAGTCTCTATTTTTTTTAATGGCTTAAATATAATTTAAAAATATATATATATTTTTGTCAAAAATAATTAAATATTTTCATTCTAAAAGACAAAACTAGGTCTGCTACTTTTAATAGCAGCAGCTTCAACACAAGAGGAAAAATAAATATATATATTTCCAACACCAGATGGCGCTGTAGCACACGAATGCTGGAGGATGTGAACTGTCTCTCTCTCTCCCCCTCCAGGAGGCCAGAGCTTCTTCAGCCGTAAGGACTCCATCCGAACCATCTACACGTCTCTGTACAACGAGCTGAGGAAGGTGATGACGACGGGGCGTCACAGCCAGCCGGGCTCCGCCTCCTACCTGGAGGACCTGCTGTCTCACCTGTCGGAGCAGCTCTGCCACTTCACGCAGGCGCGCACCGAGATGGCCGACCTGTACGAGAAGATGCACTCGCTGGGCAGCCAGAAGACCATCAACTCTGAGGAGCTGGTGACCACGCTGGAGGCCGTGCTGCACAAATACAGCTCCAAGTTTGTTTATTATTATTAACAAAGTACAAACAAACAAGATTATAGAAGAAGAAGCAGTAAACAGAGCAGTGACATAATGGGGCTGGAGGAGGAAGACGCTCTTATTCCAACAAAAGCAGAATTCAACCTTTTATTATTATTTGTGTGTGTCAGCAGTTTGACACCAAACATCTGGAGCCTTAGTGTTTGTGTTGCTGACCTCTTCTTCCTCCTCCTCCTCCTCATCCTCTTCCTCCAGGTTCCACCACCCGATCCTGGGCCGGCTGGAGGAGGGCTTCCAGACGGAGGTGGACGTGGTGACCCAGCTGCTGCGCTGCCAGGTCCAGGTGTCCGAGTGGTGCTTCCTGCCGGCTCTGCTCAGCCTGCACGGCGCCGGCTCCAAGCTCACCGCCTGGGGCCAGCTGTTCCAGCGGCAGAAGGAGACCCGCAAGCACCTGTTCGGCGGCCAGTCCCAGAAGGCCGCGCAGCCGCCGCACCTGTACGCGTGGCTGCAGCGCTTCCAGGCGGCGCTGCTCGCCAAGTTCAGCTTCTACTTCCACGAAGCCCTGAGCCGGCAGGCGGCGCCGGCGGACATGCGGGCGCTGACTGCGCGCACCGCGCCGGACTACCACGGCAAGATCTGCTCCTTCGTCCGCAAGCACGACGCCAGCAACGTGTCGCTGGTGTTCGACAACCGCGGCTCGGAGAGCTTCCAGGGCCACGGATACCACCACCCGCACTCCTACCGGGAGGCGCCGAAGGGCGTGGAGCAGTTCCCCGCCGTGGTGTCGCTGCCGTCGGGCGAGCGGCCGCTGACGCACTGGCCCAACGTCATCATGATGATGGGCGACCGCGCCGCGGAGCTCAACACCCTGGACAAGGTGGTGCACTTCTACGACGACAAGGTGCAGAGCACGTACTACCTGACGCGGCCCGAGCCGCACTTCACGCTGGTGGTCATCTTCGACGGCAGGAAGTCCGAGAAGGACGTGCACATCGCGGGCTTCCTGCAGGAGATCTCCGGCTCGCTGCGGAACTCCAAACCCTTCAGCACCCTCAAGCCGGGGTCAAAAGGCTGAGGCGAACAAAACAAGTGCACCTCGAATCACTTTGGTTTCCTCTTATGTTGCGTTCCAGACCAGAGAGATGCACCAACAAACTCTCTCCTCTATTTTTTGTATTTTTATTTGCTGCACAATTTAAATAAAGCTTTGAGATGATTGCACAATGTGCTGACACGTCAATAATGTGACTTAAATGAAAACTTTTTAACGCAACTTCTTCCAAAATCCCACATTTAGAGTTTCATGAGTTTTAACTCGTTGACATTTTGTAACGTTTAAGGAAACCACATGTTTACAGAACATCTGGAGGTTTATTAAGTGTTCAAAACATTTTTTTGCCACATTTTTAAAGAGGAAAAAAAAAACGTTTCACGACTCGAAAGCTAATTTATTCCGGTTTATTTATAATATAAATACAACACATTGATACAATCCATTTGGCTATATGAGCTCGTCTTTTCAGGGGAAGCTCAGTTTTCAAATACGGCGACACCGAACAGACAAAACGGCTTTTTCCTGTTTTTAAATCGTGAAACACGTTCGAAGAAGAAGAAAAGCAAAACCTCCCGACTGAGTCTTACACTGCACCAACGTGTTCTGATGCTTCATGCCGAGTACACAATCCTATTATACATCAAAGTGCAAAGTCACAATGGGTTAATGCTAGAATTCATAATTCAGTAATCTACTAAACACTTTATGATTAATTCATTCAGAGTGCTGCTGCTCTTCGTTCAGGACATGCGTGAGTGGATTTACAACTCCCCCCCCCCCCAAAAAAAAGACAAGGATTAAAAAAAAGAAAAGGCACTTTCACATACACACACACACACACACATCTCAGCACGTCACACACACACACACACACACACATCAGTTACCAGCCCGTTGGAGGCCACATTCAGTGTGCTGTTCAAGTGTTTTTGTTATTTTTTGGGGGCGTTTACACACAAAAGCCCCACCCTGTTAGCTTATTGTGATAGTTTAAGGTTAACTAGTGACTTCATAAGCAGGTAAACCAGTACGCACGAACACACACACACACACGCTTTTTGCACTTTTCCCCAACTTGCACTTGGCGTGTTGTGGCATTGAAGGCGGGCATGAATTATCCATCATACTTCACTATTCTAGTGCTGCTGCACTTACAAGCAGGAAACACACACTTCTTCTTCTTCTACACACGCGCACACCAACGAACAAGAACACAGTCATACTCCCATCCCAGAAATAACCGTTCTGTCCAAGCTCCCCTCACCGCTCCACCCGATGTATAAAAACAACTAAAACACAAGAAGGCTGTTTAAAACAGGTCGAGCGCGTCTGCTCGCCTCACATTCAAGAGATGAACAGTCGTCGGACATTCGTTAACTGGACGTGTTTGAGGTGCTCGTGAGCTTAGCAGCAGAAGAAACTATAGAAATAAATGACAGCGGTCGTTAGAATAGTCTTCCTCCTCGTCTTCCTCAGCAGCGTCTGCACTTCTGTTTCTACACGTTTTTATAAACAGCAGCTTTTTTTGTTTTTTTTGGCAGATCAGCCTATCGCCATGACAGCACAGCCAACATTCACGTCACTGAAAACTACATTTTTACTGGAGCTGAACTACACTCCCCCCCCCCCCCCCCTCCTCCTCTACCAGCTCGCTCCTGTGTCTCTTCGTCTCTGCACTTCTTTTAGCTAACCTCTGATAAATGCTTCAATACATGGAGAAAGTAAACTCCGACACACCAAGAGAGTACACACCAACCTGACAACACGTAGAATATCATATCATATCATAGGTCATGTCGTATATTATCGTGTATTACTACATTAAACCCTTTGTCCTCTGTCCTACTCTTCTACCCTCATGTTGATTAGAAACCCTGATCTCCTCTTCTGGCCTGATTTTGGCTCACATGGTGCAGGATTTGTCCAGCGGTGGGGGCAGCGGCGGGGTGCTGCTCTTGGGCGGGACCGTGGGTTTGGGCTTAAGGGCGGGGGGCCGCAGCGGAGCCCCCATGCGGGCAGCCGCCACCGGTTTAAAGGAGCCCAGGGTGTCGGGGGAAGGGTTTGCCGGTCTGGGAGGTCCCGGCGGAGGTCCGGGGAGCGGGCTCATGGGGCTCAGAGGACTCAGGGGGCTCGGGGTCCCGGGGGTGCTGGGGGTGCTGTGGGGGCTGGGGGACTCGGAGGAGCAGCTGGTGACGGGGCCGTTCTTCACCTGCTCCAGAGTGTCCAGCACCACGTCGGGGGCCGGCCGGCAGCCATGCCTCAACTCCCCCAGAGCCACCGTCACCGTCTCCTCGATGTCCTGCAGGACGAGAGAAAAGCAGTCGAGTACAGAGTACCTGAGCAGGTAGAGAACAGAGTACCTGAGCAGGTAGAGAACAGAGTACCTGAGCAGGTAGAGAACAGAGTACCTGAGCAGGTAGAGAACAGAGTACCTGAGCAGGTAGAGTACAGAGTACCTGAGCAGAGTACCTTAACAGGTAGTATACAGAGTACCTGAGCAGGTAGAGTACAGAGTACCTGAGCAGAGTACCTTAACAGGTAGTATACAGAGTACCTGAGCAGGTAGAGTACAGAGTACCTGAGCAGAGTACCTTAACAGGTAGTATACAGAGTACCTGAGCAGGTAGAGTACAGAGTACCTGAGCAGAGTACCTGAACAGGTAGTATACAGAGTACCTGATCTAACACACACTCAAAACTGTACGTGATCAAAATAAGGCAACAGGCTGTTAGAAGGTAACAACTTTGAAGGGTTTTAATCATCAGAAGCCTAAAAACTTGTTTTTTAAATTAAAACGTAGTTGCATCATCTCAAAACCTGGCGTTTAAAGGGTTAAAACTCTGAAACTGAATAAATATTTGGTAGTTATAAACAATTAACTCGGTAAAAGTGGAAAATAATGTTGATGTATAGTATTTTTATAGCCATTTAACGAGAGGACGTTTTTGTCGGCGGCCCATTCCGTCTCTCCACCCTCCATCTCCCACACCTGTGTGTGTGTGTGTGTGTGTGTGTGTGTGTGTGTGTGTGTGTGTGTGTGTGTGTGTGTGTGTGTGTGTGTGTGTGTGTGTGTACCTGAGCCAGTGTGTCTGGGTCCAGGGCTCTGGAGCGATGGGAGTCACTGAAGCCGTGCTGCCCGCTGCTCGAGCGCCGGATGGGCGTGTCCTCCGGCCTCCGCAGCGAATCGTGTCGGCTCACCGTCATGGTCACGGCGGCGGCGGAGCGGCGGCGGCGCTCGGGGCTGTCGAGGGGCGGAGTCATGCCCTGACTCCGCCCCAGCAGCAGCTCCCGGGGGCTGAAGTGACCCGTCACCGGCGGCGAGCTGCGCTCCATCACCCCCCCGTTACCGTGGCAGTGGCTGTCGTTGGAGCGGCCGAGGGGGCGGCGGAACAAACCGTCGGTCCGCTTCCTCCTGTGACTGTAAACAGGAAGTAGAATCAGCTGCTCGGGTTCACGGCGAGTCATTGAAGACGAAGGATGAGGAGGATGAGGATGAGGATGAAGATGAGGAGGATGAAGATGAAGGATGAAGATGAAGATGAGGATAAAGATGAAGATGAAGATGAGGATGAGGATGACGATGAGGATGAAGATGAGGAGGATGAAGATGAAGGATGAAGATGAGGATAAAGATGAAGATGAAGATGAGGATGAGGATGATGAGGATGATGATGAGGATGAAGATGAGGATAAAGATGAGGATAAAGATGAAGACGAAGGATGAGGATGAAGACGAAGATGAGGATGAAGATGAGGATAAAGATGAAGACGAAGGATGAAGACGAGGATGAAGATGAAGACGAAGGATGAGGATGAAGATGAAGATGAGGATGAAGATGAGGATGAAGATGAGGATGAAGACGAGGATTAAGATGAGGATGAAGACGAGGATGAAGATGAGGATGAGGATGAAGATGAAGGATGAGGATGAAGATGAAGACGAAGGATGAGGATGAAGGATGAGGATGAAGATGAGGATGAGGATGAAGATGAGGATGAGGATGAAGATGAAGACGAAGGATGAGGATGAGGATGAAGGATGAGGATGAAGATGAGGATGAAGATGAAGATGAGGATGAGGATGAAGATGAGCACAGTGATATTGAAAGATCAAATTCAATAAACTGTTGGAGATGAAACCACTGGACTAAACTTACTGTATGTAAAGTAGTTAAAGTAGCTCCACCAGTAACTTGATGCTAGTACTAACTCTGCAGAACGAGAACTTTAAATACTTGAAGTACATTTGGCTAGTAATACTCTGTATTAACAGTATTAAAATGGTTGTATTGGTACTTCAGTTAAGGGTATAAATAGAGTATCAAAGTGACTTTCTTATAGTATTTAAACATGTAAACGTGCACATATATATATATTGATGACATTTGACGCGTGGATTCTTTGATGTGTATGAATTAATGATACTTGTGAGCAGTGACTGAGGGAGTCACATGAGAGACGGGAGTGATGACAGCGTGATGAGATTCACGAGGTATTTTTAGAGGCGAGAGAACAGACGAGCGCTCTCTCTGCGCTGATAGCGGAGGTCTGTCTTACATGACGGACCTGTTGTAGGTCTCTGGCGGTCTGATGTCGGTCGGGGAGCTCAGCTCGCTCCTGGACCGCTTGTCGTCGGTGCTGCTGCTTCCTCCGTCGCTGTCGGCCTTCTGGCTGAGCGTCTCTGACATGACGTCGGGCCTGAAGACACACAAACACACCAATTAATCAATTAAGAGATCGATAACGTGGAGGGTCAGTGACTCCCTCGGTCCAATGAAACCAGCCACTTATGTTCAGAGGAGCTTCAGTACGGATGATTCTCGTCCTTTTAAAGCTAGTATATATATATATATATATAAAACTATAATGTATATACATATGAAACTAATCTTTACATGTTAAATACACGTAGACTCAAAAACAGTATGGATCTATTAGCATTATTTTATTATTCTAAATTAAGTTTAAGAACCTCAAAAACACTATTTGTACAATATTTTAGTTATATTATATATATAATATTATTTTATAATATTAAACTGAAGGTCAGATAAAAACTAGGTGGAACAACATACATTTTGAGATATATATATATATATTACATTTAGTGATATACCATCATATCTATCTTATTTTATTGTATTATAGAATATGTATTATTACACAATAATGATCGACTTTCTGAAAACTTGAAGCTCAAAGAAAGACTGTAAATCAACCAGGACAGAAATCTTACCGACTGACATTTTAAATGTACTAATAATAACTAATAATGTCAGTGCATCTATTCTTCTCTTTGGGTAAAGGATTCATTGTATATGTATATATACAGAGCAAATACTTAATATTTAAAGGTAAAATACCACAAAACGTAAACTTTAATCAACCAAACCTGCTCAGAAACCAACTCAAATGAAATAGAAATGTCCACAATATATAAATAACAGCGCGTGGCAGCACGGTGGAGCCGGGCACTCGCCTGTCCTTCACCACGATGTACTGGTGAGGCACCAGGCCGCGGTTGCCGTTGTGCCGCCCCTCCCACCAGTCATGTGACGCTCGCTGGAAGAGCTGCAGGGACGCTCCCTTCTTGAAGGAGAGCTCGCGGCCCGACCGGCCCCCGTAGTCGAACCTCGCCACCGCCTCCACACCCTCGCCCTCTGCCAGAGAGAGAGAAGGAGGAGGAAGGAGAGGAGGGGGAGGAGGAGGAGGAGGAGGAGGAGGAAGAGGAGGAAGATAAGAGCCAGACATTGGGAAATAGAGGTGAACCTGAGCTTGTCAATCAGCCGTCTCCATGCGGCTTTGTTCCTCCCACAGATCCACCAATCAGAGGAGAGCATGGAAACAAGTCTTTTCTATAAATCAGAGAGAGAGAAGGAGAAGGGAGGGAGGGAGGCGTCTCCATGGCTGCTGTTGCATAGCAACCCCTCTCCACCAGGACACACAGAGGGAGTGTGTGTGTGTGTGTGTGTGTGTGTGTGTGTGTGTGGGGGGGGGGGGGGGGGCGAACTGTGCGTGAGGGTCAGGGGTCACGCGTACCCTCGTCGCTGGTCTGGGTCTCGGTGCCGCCGTCGGGCTCGGCCTCCTCCAGCGCCCCCGGCTCGCTGAACGGACTCTCGCTGCAGGAAGAGGAAGAGGAAGAGGAGCTCAGATCGACACGCTGTCCATTCAACATGGGAACAAAAGGGAGGACGCACAGATGGAGACGAGGCTGCTCATCAAGAGTCTGAGGGAACAGCACACACGCTGTGTTCACAGTATCGGGCGCTCTGCACAGATTAACAGGAAGAAATGTGAACGTGACACTGTGGGCCACTTTGTTTTGGGGATCGTAAGAAGGAAATGTTTTCAGCCTAAATTGGCAAATTTGCAGCATAAAAAGAATGCAGAATGATCTATTAGCAGCTCCTGTCTGCAGCACATCCAGACAACCATCACTGCATTACTTTAAAACTGAAGAGAACTTAGAAACGTAAACATTCTCAACAAGTTCTGCAGCGTCTTATTGTCGCTACCATTTCAAAGCGGATTCTTGGACGTTTATCTTCGATGGACATCAGAGATAAAGATATCTTTGGTTAGTGTAGTTCACACAGTGATATCAAAGTGTGTTTCATGTCTGTGTGTTGAGATTGGACTCAGTTATGTTAAGTCAAATGTTCTCTTTTAGCTCCTTTTTTGGTCTCCACCACCAATCTTTAGCTGCTAAATGCTCCTCTATGTCCCCCAGCTGGTCTCTATCCGAGTGTGTCTGCTGTTTGAAGCTGAGCTGGTAGTGTTTAGTGGCTTTTTTAAGTGTATAGGTGTATTTTTAACCTATATTTTTCACATTTTAGCTAATTAACACCATTAAAAGTGCGCCGAAGTATCTATTAGCAGCTCTTGTTTGCAGTGAATCCGTGGATGTAGAGAGAAATATCACTGTGTTACTTTGAGACTGAAGAAAACATAAAAAACGTGAATTTTCTCAGGCTATTAGGATTTAACGGACTCTTTGGCGCCCCCCAGTGGAGGCTTATTCTGTCTTTGTCCTGCTGAATGTCCACGAGGGTATTACAATATCACTATTGTAAAAAATGTAATTACAGAGCAGCGAATATTTCATTCCTGTAACGTTAATGAGGCTTCAGCTGAAGCTACCGAAAGGTTCAGCAGCTTCATCTCGATGGAGAGTTGGTACTAACATTAGGATATTATAATGAGGAGAATCAGATTAACGAACTCACCAGTACTGGTCTCCGGTCATACACTTCTCATAAACCGGGCCGGGCAGCTCCTTGGTGTCCGGGAAGATGTTGTCGTGGTTCAGGATGACCGTCTTGACGACCTCGTTGACGTGCGCCTGACAGGCCACCTGGTCCAGCGTGTCTGGCGTGGGCAGCAGGGTGGGGCCGAACACGATGGCCAGGTTCCCAGCATCCATCATGTTCTCGTCGCTGTACTGGGAGAGGCTGTGGGGGGGGGGGGGGGGGGGGGGTTGGGGGACAGAGCGGGAACGCTGAAACATTCGGCAAAAACCCTACGATAAAAAGCTTTTTTTAATGTCCTGGTTTGAGTTCATATGAAACAGCATAATGTGAATACACTTATTTTATACATTTTATTGTACGTCTCTCTCTTAGGACCCAAATAACCAATTATATTCTTTATTATAATTAGTCATAATCCTGTTTTTGATACTATTTATGATCGATATGTTTTCCAGCAATCAGTGTATTTACATTCTTTAATGGTCTCTGTACAGTAGTTTTAAGTGGTGGAGTCCGCCATCCCTGTGCTGGATCTAATCCTTTAAAAACAGTGTTTGCATGATCCTGTTTCAAAAACAATCTGAAATAAAAACCTTAATATCTAAAGCATTTATTCTGTCACAGTGTACGTGAGGAGAAACTATCAACGTATACAAAATTAGCATAATGTCAAAAAATATAAGATACACATAGTTCAAATAATGTTAGTTGTGTTGAGAACTATTTAGTTCATGTTTAAGAAAGATGTGTTTACAAATTTTACTAAAACACATTTGAGATTTTTTGTATTTTTCAAAATTTATGACATAATTTCAATACTTTTATCAACTATTATGGTTTATTATCTCGTTGTACAGATTTTATTCACGCCGCAGGAAAGAAATCCTCGATAAGAAATATACAACTGAACGGAGGGTTTAAAGGACTCAAGTGCAGGAAGCTCTTCCTCTAAAGAAACAACTCAGTCTTTCTCTCTTGTGCTGTAAAACAATGTCAGCGGACTTCCTGCCAATTAATTAGCATTTAACAAATCTAATTATTGCTTCATAGAGCGCTGATGTTAAAATACACGGAACATTTCCACATTCAGTCTCGTTTCCTGTGATGTTGCCACCGGCGTTCGCAGGGACCAGGAAGTTAAACACTGATGGAAAGAGAAATGATTTCCGTCTCCTCGACAGTGAAGCTGCTGGTTTGATAGCACTGAAGCTAAAAGCACTTCACGGGGCTGCTGACGGGAGCACCGATATGTTCTAACTGGTCCATCACACTCGAGTTCTATCATCTCTACGAGCTGTAAGTGTGCACTTCTTTAGCCTCTCCCACCGAGCCCCAGCTTTAAAACCGCGTGGGAACAATTATGGGAAATGGAGGGAAATGATCATTGATGGAAAGTTTTTTTTTTCCCGTACATTTTTTGTATTGACTAAGTATGCAAGTAAGCCAGTTAGCAAGGGAGCAAGTAAGCAAACAAGCAAGTAAGTAAGGGAGTAAATAAGCATGCAAGTAAATAAGTAATTAGCAAGTAAGTAAGTGGGTAAGTAACGGAGTAATTAAGTAAGCAAGCAAGTATATAAGTAAGTAAGTAAGTAAGTAAGTGGGTAAGGGAGTAAGTAAGTTAGCAAGTAAGTAAGTAAGTAAATAAGTAAGTTAGCAAGTAAGTAAGTGGGTAAGTAAGGGAGTAATTAAGTAAGCAAGCAAGTATATAAGTAAGTAAGTAAGTAAGTAAGTGGGTAAGGGAGTAAGTAAGTTAGCAAGTAAGTAAATAAGTAAGTTAGCAAGTAAGTAAGTGGGTAAGTAAGGGAGTAATTAAGTAAGTAAGCAAGCAACTAAACAAGTAAGTGGGTAAGTAAGTAACAATTGGGAACAATTCTGTGAAATGGAAGTAAATTATCATAAATGTAAAGGTTGTTTATTTATTTTTAATAAAGTGGATACTCACTGGTTGAGGAAGGCGAACAGGTAACGCATCACCACCAGCGTCGCCCTCGGGACGCCCAGCAGGATCTTCCGGATGCACTGCGCCCTCTCGTACATGTTCTCGATCCCTGAAGGGAAACATCATCAGAACTATCAGAATCAATCAGTGCAGAGACGGAGACGTCTGAAACACAACGACCGCTCTGCTGAGGAGGAGATGAGTTTAACAACAGACTAAGAGACACTAAAGAGAAGCTAACACAAAGAGGCTGAGAGGGAAAGTGAGTCTTTCTACATCAGGGGAACGCTCATTTATGTTTAAGGTCACATATACAGTAAGAGACTTAGCTACATGAGCTATTTTAGCTACACTACAATGGTAGCTTTTAGATGTGAAAGCTCTCAATGGATCGGGAGCGCCCGACATTACAGACTATTGTTTAGTAATCCTTCAGGAGCTCTAGGATCTTCTACTGCTGGGTTTTATACACACACAAGTATGTAAGTAAGTAGGTAAATAAGTTTGTAAAAAAAGTGAGTAAGTAAGTAAGTAAGTGAATAAGAAAGTAAGTCAGCAAATCAAGGTGTAAATAAGTAGGTAAGCAAGTAAGTGAGCGAATAAGTATGTAAGTGAGTAAGTGAGCAAGGGAGTGAGTAAGTAAGGGAGTAAATAAGCAAGCAAGTAAATAAGTACATAGGTAAGTACGTAATATGCTCATTTAAAAAAAGAAAACTTTCTATATTAGAGAATTTAAAAACTTTAATAACGTATGATGATATAACATCAGATATTCCATTTTTGATTAAAAGTATGCTCAGATTTCTGTACTGACATCAGAGATACTGAGTGTAGAAATGTGTGTGTGTGTGTGTGTGTGTGTGTGTGTGTGTGTGTGTGTTCAGATCTGCTGCAGACTCACGGACGCAGGAGATGAGGTCATTAAACCTCTCCTTGGGAAACAGCGGGTTCTCCAAACCCCTGAAGTAAAGCTTCAACACTCCAGCCACCGAGTTGATGTCATGGTTGCTCTCCTCGTCAATCAGCGGGTCGTTACCTGGACGACGACAACAACAACGAGTCAAACCACATCCTCACCCACCCGAAGCCGTCAGTCTGTTGGTGACGTTCTCACCTCTCTCGAAGGAGTTCTTGATGTCGTTGACCTCCACCTGAGATCCCGACACCCGGAATATGCCCTGATGCTGAAGACCTGTTGGGAGCAGACGGCGGTTGTCTTTAGGTGCGTCTGTAGCGTCAATTAGTCGCAGTAACCTCAGATTAAAGAGATGTCATCTTTAGAGCAAAGCAATGTTCTGCTGGGGACGTGTTTTAGACACCTAGAGATATCAGTTTAAGCTCTCTTCAAGGCCTCCAGACTCCATTCACAAAAACAGTGACTTTACCTGAGAAGTCACAGGAGTTGCTGATCTTTGTTATGTTGTTGTGTGAGTTTCTTGAATCTGAACGAACTCTTTAAAACAGACTTCATCCTTTGATTCTGTCACCCAACAACACAACGAGATGTATTCATTCTCCATGTGGTGATTTTGTGTTTGCCTCCAGCTAACACTGTGATGTAATCATGACGTCGACAATAAATAGCTTTTTGAATTCTGTGAACATTTCTAAACCATAGCTGTAAATCTATACGTTACATTTTTATACTCAAAAGGTTTTCAGGGAGTCTGCAGGGTTGACAAGGTTACATTTAATACCATAAAATAAATGCAATTAAAATCCATAATATATTTATATATTATATTATATTATATATATTTAAACTCACCGTGTAGGTTGATGTAGCGGATGCAGCTCTCCACAAGCAGCGGTATGGCTTTAGCTGAATCCTATAAATAAAGTCATCAAGGACACAATTAAGAATCCTTATTGTTTAGATTTGATTCGTTATGATTATTAAGTTCTTATCGACTCTTCGTCCTCGTTGTTTTCAGCAGGTTCACACAGAAGTAGACAATCTTTTGTTATTAATGACAAAGGATAGAACTTAAACCGTAAGCTAAAAAAAAAACTGCCATTTTCTATCTTTCCCTGTACAAGTTAAAGGGTTAAAGGATAGCAGTTAAACTTTTAACTTTAAACAAACATATTAAATGTAATACTTAAGAAAAAAAAATGAAGCTTAAGAAAAATGTAGAAAAAACATTTTATAATCCGTAGACCGATTTAGCAGTTTAAAACCATTTGTGCCAAAAATACGTGGATGTCGCACTGATTTTGAAAAAGATCTCCAGCATACATTGAACCAGTCTACCTCGCCTAATGTATCCCACAATGCAAAGCGCTGGAACGGCCTGCGGTCACGACAACAGCGACCCAAAAACGGCAAGTTCTTGCCATTTCATCACTAAATTCCCTTCTGAGAATTTTTTAGGCGAGAAATCAACTGTTTAGATTGTGAATATCGGCAGTTTTTACAAAATAAATTGGCGAATCAATGATTTACTTAAATGTTTTTGGAGTATGCAGCTCTAACTGGACTATAGAAGTGTAAATAAATGACGTCAGCTGTTCCCAGAAACAACCTGACAGCAGTGGAGCTCTACCTGGTGTTTGCTGTGGGAGTTCTTCCGCCCACGGCTGAAAATGAGCAGAAAGAAAAACAAAGTCTTCATAAAAACAAGAATAAAGAGTGAAAACGTGAAGATGAAATATGCACCGTGACATGAATTCATACCTGGTGGTCAGGAGTTCAGCTTTATATCCTGTAAGAGGAACAGAGACGGAGGATTCAAAGGCTGTGTTCAACGTTAACCGTCACAGTGTAAATAAAGTTTTACTGACTCAGTAGAACATGTGTTTCTAGTCTCTGATCTCTGATCATGTTACATCGTAAACAACCAATCAGTGTTTAGACCAACAGGAGGAGAGCTAGTAACGTTAGCAGCACCGCTAACAGCTAACCAACAGAGGTTCACTTCAGTTACACTATGATGCCTTCAGGCTCTGCTCAGTTACATTATGATGCCTTCAGGCTCTGCTCAGTTACACTATGATGCCTTCAGGCTCTGCTCAGTTACATTATGATGCCTTCAGGCTCTGCTCAGTTACATTATGATGCCTTCTGGCTCTGCTCAGTTACATTATGATGCCTTCAGGCTCTGCTCAGTTACATTATGATGCCTTCAGGCTCTGCTCAGTTACACTATGATGCCTTCAGGCTCTGCTCAGTTACACTATGATGCCTTCAGGCTCTGCTCAGTTACACTATGATGCCTTCAGGCTCTGCTCAGTTACATTATGATGCCTTCAGGCTCTGCTCAGTTACATTATGATGCCTTCAGGCTCTGCTCAGTTACATTATGATGCCTTCAGGCTCTGCTCAGTTACATTATGATGCCTTCAGGCTCTGCTCAGTTACACTATGATGCCTTCAGGCTCTGCTCAGTTACACTATGATGCCTTCAGGCTCTGCTCAGTTACACTATGATGCCTTCAGGCTCTGCTCAGTTACACTATGATGCCTTCAGGCTCTGCTCAGTTACATTATGATGCCTTCAGGCTCTGCTCAGTTACACTATGATGCCTTCAGGCTCTGCTCAGTTACACTATGATGCCTTCAGGCTCTGCTCAGTTACACTATGATGCCTTCAGGCTCTGCTCAGTGACACTATGATGCCTTCAGGCTCTGCTCAGTTACATTATGATGCCTTCAGGCTCTGCTCAGTGACACTATGATGCCTTCAGGCTCTGCTGAGTTACATTATGATGCCTGTATATCAGTGATATTAACTTGATAGACGCTCCTGCTGGTCTCACCTTCTGCTAAAGCTTTCTTCAGGATGTCGTGTTTGGCCTGAAGCTTAGAGATGAGATTACTTCCCTCCAGATACTCGCGGAATTTCTGAGGATTTAGAAAATAAAACACACAAAGTCAGCAAGTTTTCAAAAATATCATTAAATATTTACAATGAACAAATGATCGAAGCACTTTAATATGAAGTTAGCTGCAAATATGAGTGTAACGGGATGACAGCGAGCACTGAAACAGCTCTCAGAGCGTCCACGTGTCCTCACAGTGAAGTAGAAGAGCTCCGTCTCCTGCTGATTGGCTCGTTTCTTGGCCAGACTCGGTTTGTTCAAGTATCCGTCCGACACGCTGGACTTGACGGACTCGGAGGACAGGCTGTGGGTGAAGCTCTGGGACACGTCGAAGTCCTCCAGCACCGTCATGTCCTGCAGGGTCGTCAGAGTCGCTCCCCAGGTCTTCTTCACCTGGAGAGGGGGGACGGGACAAAAACCGAACCACTTTAAGGAAACCTGACGAATCAAGATGCAAAGATCCTGCAGATTTCTAAAATATCACAGAATCACCACATTAAACACTAATGTAGAGAAATGTCAACAATCACGTTTTAGTAACGTCCTCTTAAGATCTTAATCTTTACCAGATTATCTATATTTCCTAATGATTTTGTTCTTTTATGTCTCATATTTTCATAAAACCGAGTTTTACGGCTGTAGTATTAGATGATCACTGCTGCTGCAAAGCATGGAGGACGTTTGGTTTCTGCAGAGACGCTCGTTCCTAAATGACTCCACCAACACTCCTTCATCACCGTCGGTTCTCCTGCTGAGAGACTCAGAGCTGCATGTGAAGCTCAAGGTCAACACACTGTTCGTCGTGCACGTTTAGATATTTACACACGTCTTCTTTCAGACTGGTGGGAAGAAAACATACAAAATACACATTTATGTTTATTTTACTACTTTGTCTGTTTGCTTCTGTAGATTTCTGTTAAATTCACCAAAAGTTACCATTAGATAATGCCTCATTTGCATATTTAAATATAATTCAGGAAACTTGTAATACAAAAAGTAATCATCTTAATGTCAGTAATAAACTTGGGAAGTTTCATGGTGAAATGTACGAGTTAAAAATGTTTCCCTATTCACATTTCTATCGTCACAGCTTCATGGATCACGAGTTACGAATTGTTTCCTCTTCCACAACGTGTGTGTGTGTGTGTGTGTGTTGGTCTGTGTGTTTAAGTGTCTGTGTGTTGAAGCACAACTTGCTGTTTAAGCATTCTTCATATGCAAAGTGTGTTTGTACTTACAGTGTTGTTATTTGTTGCTGATAACCAGGGTGTGTGTGTGTGTGTGTGTGTGTGTGTGTGTGTGTGTGCGTGTGAGCTGCTGAGACGTGCAGACGCAGCTCATTAATCTGGACTCCTTCAGCATGTTTATGCCCTTCAGGGCGAGTTAACAGCAGCGAGTCACGGGTTTATTTTTAGAGGCTACATCTGCTTCATACAAACGTCTTACATGAACATAACTTTGTTCATCGAGTGTCTCGCTGTCAGATGAACGTTTTGATTTGAAGAAGGGAGGTTTCTCCAGCGATCGGTGCAGACGTTAAAGGTCTCTGAGGGGATGGATTGTGAATGACATTCTGTGCATCGTTCTGTGTGCGTTTGCGTGGCCCAACCTCTTCGTTCTCGATCTTCAGGGACGCCAGGCGGGTCTGCAGCTGCGTGAGGCGGAGGGTGAGCTCCGCCTGGAGCTGAGGCTGGGAGGCAATCTGGGTCACCTGACAGGAAGTGGGACAACGACAGGATGAAATCGGACAGCACGGAGAAGAAGAGGTTGTGCAATGTAATTCTAGTGACGTGTGTGCGTCGTGTGTTCCACCACTTTCTGAGCTTTTCTGTGACCCAAAAATACATTCATATAAATAATGCGTAAGGAGCTCTAGATCACAGAACATGTCGTGTCTTTTCTGTCTCTGGTAAGCGACTCATTGATGTAGATCTTTGTGGAAAGACGAATATTAAATTCAGCGTTTTTCAGCTGAACTTTTGTCCACATTAGAATTTTTTGACTGTTTTGCTAAAAGCCTTTATTTTGAAAAAAGGAAGTCAGAGTGTGTCACAAAAATATTAATATTCTGGCTGAATAAAAAACATAAAAAATAGAGATAAAATGCTAATTCTCTCTTGATAAATATTTAAGAAATGTATGTCATAATAATAATTCATTAATGTAAGTCTAAAGAAATAATCCAGAAGCATGTGGTCGGCACGGTGTACTGACTGCGTCGCCCATGTGAGCCTGGAAGCTGAAGCGTAGAGGGGGGCAGAAGGCGGTGGGGTAGAGGCCCAGCAGACGCTGCCGGTCCCGGGCCGGGTCCAGGCCCTCCACGGCCCCTTCCAGCACCTCCAGACCGGCCCTCCTGGAGGCCTCGAGGCTCAGTTCGGCTGACAGGTAGGTCCTCAGAGCCCGGCTCAGACTGGAGTGGTACCCTAGGTCACAGCACTGAGACACGAGGACACGAGGACGGAGGAAACGATAGAAGGCATCACACAACCATAACTATGTATCTTCATCATCACAGTTAAACAGGTGACTTCCTCATCCAATGCGTTTAAACAGGAACACTCACGTCTATGATGTCGGGCAGGTCGTGGATGTAGTACTTGAACACGGAGGCGTTGGTGGCCTCCAGAGTCAGCAGGTACTCGTTCCTGGCTTTGAGAGTCTTCAGCTTGTTCTCAGAGTACTTTGCCTTCCTCTGATGAAGGAAGAAACACCGTTAAGATCCTCACAACTCATCGTTCCTCAGAGAGATTTACACGCCGAGGTGTCGGCAGGAAGCTATTAAGATGTGTGATATATTTATACAAGTCTCCTTGGTTCCTTTTATGTTTCCTCGGCTCCTTAACTAGAAGGACACACGACCCTCGACATGGAGACGTACCTTCTCCCTCATCTTCTCCATCTTGCGGGCGGCGTTGCGTCTCTGGTGGCGCTCTTCTATCCGCAGGCCGAACACCGGCTCCACGCCGCCGCCCGACCCCGACAGGCCCTTCACGCGGCCCTCCTGGCGCTCCGCCTCCCGCAGCTTGGTCTCCGCACTGATCGTCTCTACGTGGTACATGTGGTACGTCTTCATCACCTAGGGAACAGAAACTTCCACCTTCTGTTTGATGCTTTGTGAGAGAGTATTTCTTAAAGAAAAATACATTTAAAACACGTTTCAAAGACCTGCTGACGTCCACTTACGGTGTACAGCTCGTTCAGAAGCTTCATGAGGTCTTCCTGAAGCTGGAAGATGATCTCTTTACTCTAACAGAGGAGTCGAAACACAGAAAACACATCATTACTACATGTACTCACACATGTTGAGGTACTTGTACTAGAGTATTTCCGTTTTAATGCCTCTTAAAGCACATTTCAAGGGGATTCAAGGGACATTTCAAAAACTCAAACCAATGTGTGACGTCATGGTGACTGCGTCCACTTCTTGTATACTGTCTCAACGAGTACTTTAAGTACATTATATTTTGGATATTTCACCTTTTATTGGTTTAGAGACGGAGGACAAACGTCCCCGGCTGGAATCGAACCTATACGTGTCGCTGTAGTATTACAGCAGTATTACTGTAGTATTACTCTCACGCTGGAGATAGAACATCTCTCCGCCACTTTTGGGGAGTTATGTGGCGGCACATTAATATTATATTATAATATTAATGGGGGGGGGGGGCTCCTGTAAGAGTTTGACTGTTTATAGCTGCTGGCAGCCGCTGCACTTTAGAGAGATTAATAATGAACAAGCTGAGCTAAAGTTAGAGGCACTTTCCTGTGTGTGTGTGTGTGTGTGTGTGTGTGTGTGTGTGTGTGTGTGTGTGTAATTAGTTAAACTGGGAGGAAGCGTGACGGACCTCAGGGGAAAACTGACTTTACTTTTCATTAGGATCAACTCTGGTACTTAAAGAAGCCGGAGGAAGAAATAAATAACAAGAGAGGAAGAGAAGTACATTCAAGGTACTTAAAGTAGTACTTCTACTTCATACTTCTACTTGACTACATGTACAGTATTTAGATTTTAAGAAAGTAGTACTTACTTTGAGTACATTTAGCTGATAATACTTCAGTACTTTAAGATACCACATATTAATGAATGAAGACTTGTTTTCTTCTACATTAAGTTAACAAGCAAAGAGCGATTCCTGGATTCATCTCGTTCTCTTTCCCTTCTGTTGCACAGCTCTCAGCCCGTTACTGAGGTCTGCTGCTGGAACATTTACAGACATTTACAGCGACACGTTTGGCTTTTATTGGCAGTTAAACATCCTCTTAATTACGGGTAGTTGGAGGTGCCGCGATGCGTCAGAAGCTCCTCCCTCCTGAGAATAAGTAGACACATTGAACCGACAGAAAGAGGACGATCGGAGCCTGAAACCCTCCTAATGGTCAGAAAAGTATCGATTGCTGTTCGCGGCTCGGAGCTCAAAGACCCGAATCTTTAAAAAACACATAAAAAATAAATAGTTTATATAAAAACAATGCTGATGTTATCACGTTGTCTCCTAAAGTAGGTTTTAAGTGTTCGGAGATAAGTTTTAATTAAACAAAGAAGAGGAAATAGAGCATTGCTTAAAGTGAACTGGAGGAACTGGTCCGGTGAGTGAAAGGTCTTTGAGCTCACCCTCTTCAGAAGTCGGGCGGAGTCCTCGCTGATGTGAGTGAGGCGAGAGATGACGTTGTTCAGGTAGAGATCACTGAGGGTGGCGTGGTCCTTACTCTCCCTCCTCACCTGGAGAGAGAGAGGGGGGGGGGGGGGGGGGGGGGGGGGAGTGTGATGGAGGGATGTATAATGTTTTACATATGTATTATGATAAAAGGGTCTTAAAGGAACCCACCTGGTTTAACAACAGGTACCAGCAGTTTACAGGAGAGAGCAGGTTCTGGTCTTTTCTGGAGGAGAGAAAAACACACTTTTAATTACTTCTATTGTTTTAAACATCGAACATGTTGCGCTTTGGTTTCTCGGTCCTACTTGTATTGCTGATGGTCTTTCGTGCTGCGTGTTTTGGCCATGAACCTCTCCGCCAGCTTCTCCAGGTTTCGGGAATATTCGGTCTCGATCTCAGACTTCTTCCTGAAGAAGTCCTGCAGGTCCTGAAGCAGCTGGACCCGCATCTCCGTCTGCTGCTCCAGACATCGCTGCTGCTCCACCAGCTGGGCCCGAACATCTACACAAACACACAAACACACAAACACATGGAGGTCATTGTGCACCAACACACTTTGGACAATGTGGTTATCCGTGGCAGCAAAATAGCTGCAACATTTATGTTTAATTTTACCGCCACAAAGAGAAGAATGAGTCCTACAACCAGGAAACGAGTCCTACAGCCAGGAAACGAGTCCTACAGCCAGGAAACGAGTCCTACAACCAGGGAACGAGTCCTACAGCCAGAACACGAGTCCTACAACTAGAAAACGAGTCCTACAACCAGGGAACGAGTCCTACAGCCAGAACACGAGTTCTACAACTAGAAAACGAGTCCTACAACCAGGAAATGAGTCCTACAACCAGAACACGAGTTCTACAACCAGGAAATGAGTCCTACAACCAGAACATGAGTCCTACAACGAGAACACGAGTTCTACAGCCAGAAAATTCTACAGACACTGTAGACAGGTCTGTTCCACACAGTGTATTGATTAAACGCTGGGATCTGATCGGTTCTCCGGATCGGGAGTGAAGAAGTTGAATCGGTGAATCTTTATTTGTCCTGTCTGCTGAGTGACAGCGGCTCTCTAACCTCCACCAGGATGACTGACGGCAGACATTAACTGAACCACAACCGTTTTCATGTCAGCTCCATGAGAACAAATCACCAGTGCTTCTATTGATTGGTTGGTTTTATTTCCTCGAAATCGGTCTTTAGGGAAACAGACAGACTTGATCAATCAATATAGATCCAGGTAATGAGTTCATACAAACTGCAGGACATCTGTGTGATTTAAACAGTTATCTATGTGCGAGTGATGGACGTCTGTTTCTGCTGCAACATCAATTTTCTGGCACTTTGGTGATTTTTATCAACAAGAGCAAATTAAATAGCAAAAGTGCAGAAAAGACGGAATAATTCTTTAATGTAAATAAAGTCTGCAGTTAAAGAAAATGTATAGAAACTATTCATGTATTTAAATTATGTTGTGTGGTTGGATTCTTCTTTCTCTCTCATCACTGTAAGTATTCATGAAGTAACTGTAACTAACAGACCATTTCATTCTATTGTTATCTATGTTTTTGAGTAAAGGGACAGAAAAATAATCATTTTCTCCTCTTTCATTGTGCACCATGACAAATAAATGAAAATGAAGTCAGTAGGATTCATCGGCACATGAACGTCTACACAGAGTCACACGTGCTACTTTTAAATGACCTTTCATGCATTTAAACACTTTAAATGTAAAACCTTTCCCGGTTGTTATTCGTCTTTAAATAACAATTAAAATGTATTTGTAATAAGCACGCTTTCTTCCGACCACTGTTATTCATTTCATCTGTAAAAGGAAGGTTTTATGTTTTTATTTATTTTAAATGTACAGCACTTTGAGCTACAACATCTGTATGAAATGTGCTGAACAAATACAGATTATTATTATTATTTAATTAAATAAATTATATATATTTATAACAATAGTGAACAATGTTCATCACGACCTCTCAGAGCTCGTTTTGTCCAAAACCCAAAGATATTCAGTTCACACATAAAACAGAGATTCCTCTCTTGTTAGAGGAGCTGGAAACAGAACGAATGTTTAACGTGTTTCAAATATAAATTATTTCATTTTCTGTCAGTGGACGAAGCCGTTAACTCAGCTGTTCAGCACCGCACGTCCTCGCTCTATTTTTAATCCTTTATAATTACTGATGAAGACGGTCCGTCTTCTTTCTCCGAGGAGTCACCTTGGAAGACATCCTCTGACCGCATTACAACACACACACCACGCACACACACACACACACACACACACAGTCAGCATGGTAATGCCTGGCTGCACGCTTCGCTGGTCGTGCTGTTTCAGAGCTGGATCTATCTGCAGCAGCAGGGAGAGAGAGCGGGTACAGAATACACAATGATAATAACACACACACACACAGACACACACAAACACACACACCAATCCCTGAGGGAACCCTATCCACTCCACTACCTGTTGTCTAGGCAACCACACACTGTGTGCGAAGCATGTGATGAGGAAGGTGAAGACAAGAGCTTGGATCTGCCGCATCGACACACACACACAAACACACACACACACACACACACACACACACACACACACACACACACACACACACACACACACACACACACACACACACACACACACACACACACACACACACACACACACACACACACACACACACACGATATGCTTCATAGATCTCTATAGAACAAATGTCACGGCCTTTGGTCCCCACAAGTCTATGAAACTCTGTCTCTCTTCTTCTACTACTGTACGTGTGTGTGTGTGTGTGTGTCTGTGTGTGTGTTTATTGATTCTAATTTAAAATGGCTGCCCATTTCATGTCGCTCTCACACACACAGTGTGAATGTGCAACACTTTCATATTAAATGAATGACTGCTCTGCGTCCTCCGAAACACATAAATAAATAAAAAAATACTCATTTCTGATTGGCTGTCGGGACCACACGGGACATCCCAAATATAGTCTGTGGCGTCCCAGCGGTCAGAGGTTTAATCATTTCTGTGAATTGGTGTCGAGCCTTTCAGTGTTGGGCTGCAAGTAACCATGGATTGATACGACTCTCCAATGTCTGCTGCTACGGCGTTAGCTTAGCTTAGCATAAAGACTGGAAACAGGGGGGGGAACAGCTAGCCTGGCAGCAACTAAATCTGCCGTTCGCATTGCAGTTTACGGGTTAAGCCCCGCCCCCTAGCTTCTACTCCGTCAAGCTGTCAGAGCCACGTTACCGTGGAGCCCACACTGTCACTAACTGCACTTCGCTGAAGAAATATCGCATTTTTGGAAAAAAGGAAAAAGTCGTTGCAATGTTTGAAGGATTATCAAGATGTCAAAGTGATTCAGCAGTAAAAAACAAGTTAAAAAGACAACGATAGAAGTAGCATGGGTTAGCATAGCGTAGCATAGAAGCGCTAACACTACGTTGTGCTAACGTAGTCTGCTCACTCTCAATCAATGCTCTAGTACTAGTACCTTAGATTGTACTTTATCGTGTACATTGTAGTTCTTACTTAACATCTGGATATGAAAAGTCTTATTTTTGGGTCATTGGCTCTTTTAAATGTCCAGTTTCTGGAACATTTGTCCCTTTATTAGAGAAGTTTAATGTTTTACTTACATGCTCCACTTTATATGCACATATTTATTGGTACAACTGGCTGTTTGACGAGGTTTTTATGTTATTTCACTGCCGTATATTTAACTAATTTCCAGATTGCTAATAACAGTTTATCATTTTACTTGCATCAGTCAATAACTAAAGAGCTTCTATTCTCTATGTGATGTATTTGTTCTGTATTTAATCTAGTGGAATAAAACAAACTAGTCTTTTTTTTGCCTTTCTCGCAAAAAGTCCCACTCATGATCTCCGTGGGGGATTTCAGACACCACATCAAAGAGATGTTAACTTCACTGTCGACAAAATGATGTGAGACTTCCTCTTTAGAGGAACACCCACCACCAGAAGGAAGAGCTGCTCCAGAGGCACAGACTGAAACATATATATTTTAGCAACTATCAAAAGGATTGCCAAGAAATCTTGTGCAAACATTCATGTCACCCTCGTGATGAGTTGTAGTAACTGGTCCTCGAGCGCTACCAGCAGGTCAACTATTCAATTACATTCAGCCCCAGCTGTAGAGCTGTAGCTTGTTTACGCTACACAACAAAGACAACATGTCGCTCGCTAACCGATCAGTACTGAGCATGTGCAGGATTGTTCACTCGTTAGCTATGGAGCTTGTGGCCGGTTCTGCCGAGTGAAGCTGATGCAAAAGCGTCTTAAACCTGCATTCTCTCTACTGACCACCAGGGGGCGCCTCCTCTGGTTGTATAGAAGTCTATGAGAAAATGACTCTACTTCTCTCTTGATTTATTACCTCAGTAAACATTGTAAACATGAGTTTATGGTCTCAATCTCTAGTTTCAAGTCTTCTTCAATACAGCATGATGTTCATTTAGTACATTATGGTCCATTTAGAGTCACACAGACCATAAAGCAGGGGATGCTTTAGGGCGGGGCTACACGGTGATTGACAGGTCTCTACCACGGACGTATACGGCGTCTCTACATCACTCCTCCTCAGTCCAAATATGGTCACTTCCTGTTCACTTGTTGAGAAAAAACAACATGACGACGGCCGTAATCCAAGATGGCGATGGCGAAGTCGCTCATACAGCCAATAACGGCGTCTTCCAACCCCCCCA
This sequence comes from Anarhichas minor, assembly GCF_050575085.1. Classification (NCBI taxonomy): domain Eukaryota; kingdom Metazoa; phylum Chordata; class Actinopteri; order Perciformes; family Anarhichadidae; genus Anarhichas; species Anarhichas minor. The sequence goes on along the minus strand of NW_027466491.1, from coordinate 10,323,394 downwards.
AGGTTTACACTTCTAGCTCTGTCGGCACTGTTGCCTTTGTTGGCGCTGTTAGCACTGTTAGCTGCTAAACACCAGCTCAAACATCTCCATGTTGACAGCCATGTACAGAAAGGTAATACAATCTCATAAAATCACTTGTGGTGATTGACTTCAAGCAAAAACCATACAAACGTCATCTTGGGTGTTAGGATACCATGATTTGCATTTTTTCACCATTTTCTGCCAATTCATAAATCAAACAATCCCTCAACTAATGAAGAAGATTGACTGTCTGATTGACTGATAATGAACACAATGGCCGGCTGCAGCAGAGCAGCGAGTGAAACAAAGGTTTGCTGTTTGCAGAAAAAGGAGGTTTATTGAAGCAAAGCGCGGAGCAGAGATTCTATCAGCGGAGCTCCTCTCCTTGGATCACAGGCGATTGAAAGTGAAAGGAGGACATCCGCCGCACTTAAACTTTTTGATGTCTGAAACGCTGCTTCTTAGAAACCTCCTTGTGTGTCCTCGTAACATCCCCTCAAGACAAGACTCAAACCCTTTGATCAGAGCAGCTCCAGTCGGCTTCGACACAATGTAGCACGGTGGGAAAAGTACGCAGAAAGAATTTGTCTGGTGAAATCTCCGGGCTGATTGGATCTGAGAGCTCTACAAAGCTCCACTTGTTGCTTTAGCTGGACCACCGCAAAGGTTGAAGCGTGAAGCCGGCGAGGAGGATGCACAATCATCAATTTCAAGGTTATTTTTTGGTGTGCAAAGAGACATTTTTGCAACGTTTTCATATAAATAAAAGCACATTTTTGGTGCTTTTTTATCACATGAAATCTTTTGATATCTGCAGCTCCAACAACGACGGATTAAATCTGGATCCGTTACATCTTCACTGGTGCGACAAAGTCAAATGAGATTTATTTCAATCGCCTCTGTAGCTTCACATTAGTGAGATTATGTGCAGCTCTGGGACGGATCCCCAAAAAAGGCTCCGCGTTGTAAAGATAAAGACAACAAACCATTTAAAGCAGGAAAAATGAATTCAATGCCAAGAACCGAACAGTGATCAGCACCTGGAGACGACCGGCGTCTAGACTTTCCTCTTCAAAGAGTCTGAGCTCCAGCAGTGAAATGATTTCAACTGTATGCTCATTATACGTCTAGAAAGACTCCCAGAAATGGACCATTAATCCAGATTTAACTTGTCTGGGCTGAGAGATACGACAATGAAATAACTTGTGGTTAAAAACTTGTATTTAAAAAATACAAACTGACTGCAGTTCACTTTGTCTGCTGGATTAAGTCCAGTTTAATTATCAGTTTTAGCAGAAAACAGAGGAGCGAATCAGAGCGTTAAACTGCTGAATTCATGCACAAAACATGACGCTGCAATTCGTCTTAAAGCTGCATTCTCTCTAGTGTCCACCAGGGGGCGACTCCTCTGGTTGTATAGAAGTCTATGAGAAAATGACTCTACTTCTCTCTTGATTTATTACCTCAGTAAACATTGTAAACATGAGTTTATGGTCTCAATCTCTAGTTTCAAGTCTTCTTCAATACAGCATGATGTTCATTTAGTACATTATGGTCCATTTAGAGTCAAACAGACCATAAAGTAGGGGATGCTTTAGGGCGGGGCTACACGGTGATTGACAGGTCTCTACGTCGAGAAAGCGTTCACTGTGTGCGTGTATGTGTGACATCACAGGAACAGGAAGCTCGCAACCTCATCCCCAGGTGACCGTTACCATGCCAACCAGGTCCAAGGACACGGGGGGGGGGGGGGGGGGGGGGGGGGGGTTTAGAGTACTGTTGGATCATCAAGAAACACACACACACACACACTGATTGGGGGGCCTTATTTAACTCGGCCCTCCAGAAACATTTCACTCGATAAAGTCACTTCATTGTCTTTCCATCCCTCAGTTTGTCCTGCAGGTATGCAGATGTGAGGTCTCTAAACACCTGCATGCACACGCAGGCAAAAAACGAGAGCAGCAGCCGCCGCATGCAGGAAACTCTTCTTCATTTCTTCCTCCTCCTCCCTCTCCTGCACAGCTCTGTTCTTTCCTCTTTTCTTTCTATTTGCATTTTCTCATTAAGGCGCTCCTCGTCTCCTTCAGACAGAGGAGGTGTCACACACACACACACAGAGCGGCGAGGTGACGCTCCAAAATATCAGGAGCACACAAATATGTATCGTCAGCGTTCTGCATGATGCTACCTTTTCTTTTCTTTTTTTCCAGCGAGGCTCACCTCACCTCAGCGAGCGGACCCCACCTCCTCATCCTCCTCGTCTTCCTCCTCCTCCTGTGTATACATTACACACCACCTCCTGCACGGACCAATCAGGAGCCAGAGCAGAGAGGCAGACTTGGAAAGCACATAGTTACAACGCAAGGATCTATACGCTGGGCTCCCGGCAGGAGGGCAGAGAGAAGGGCCCCGCTAGGGCTCCATGTGAGCGGTCACTTCCATGTGAGTGTGTGTGTGGGCAGAGCGCCAGAGCAAGGGCCACACACACACACACAGGTATGAGTGTGTGTGTAAACAAGACGCACACATGAGAGCTGTAACGCTCTCCATTAAATTTAATCACTCAAACTCTGTCGATTTCATTGTGTGTGTGTGTGTGTGTGTGTGTGTGTTACACTGACGAGGAAGAAGCACAGCAGGGGAGAAGAGGAATGAGGAAGGAAAGGGAAGGAGATGAGGAGGCAGAGTAATTGTGCAACGAGAGATTTTTTTTCTGAATGGAGCAGCTCGAATTTTGGGCGATTTGAACTGGAGAGTCCCGTAAGAACACGCCTCTCCTCTCACTCAGAAGTGGATTTTAGGCGTTTTAGATGATGGTGGAAGTGGTACTGGTGGTGGTGATGTGTGGGCGGAGGTGACAAGTGAATATGGAGGTGTGAGGAGCCATGTGGAGAGGGAAGAGCGAGAGCCTGCACAGGAATGACAGACTGGAGAAGGGATGAATCTGAGATTTGCAGGCGTCCGGACATTTTGAAGCGAGCCCTCTGCAGCGGGTACACAGCGGGCGGCTCGCATCACAAAGAGCCAGGCAGCCGGCTACCAGTTGTGCTAAAAAGGTCATTTGACTCGTGCCAGTCGCCACTCCTACGAAGCAGGGATGGTGGTAACCATGGTGCCAGAAGGAGGAGGAAGAGGAAGGGGGGGGGGGGGGGGGGGGCGTCCCACGGTCATGATGGCAACCACTATTTCAGGGCCGAGTTCGTCATCGTTAGCACCTTTAAAACAGGTCCCCAGTTTAGCATCATGCCCCCAGGAAGTCTATGGGGACCACACACACACACACACACACACACGTACACACACTGCTGCAGTCACAGCCTCAGAGGAATACCAATAGAAAGACTCAGACGGTCAAGAGACACAAAAAAAAACCTGCACACATGGACGAAGATCAAGAGGCTTTGCAGAATACCCCCCCCCCTTCACACACACACACACACATATATATATATACCCCCCCCCCCTCTCAGGCGCCATGCAGCACTCAGGATGAACCCAGAAATCCTGACGTCTCACGGTGAGGTGTCAGCTCCCACACACACCCTGAATGATCAGGTGTGTGTGTGTGTGTGCTCGTGCTGGCTGGTTTATGTGAGCGTGCATAGGTGAGAAAAAGGTGGGTGTGACCGAGCGGTTCGCGTGCAAAAAAAAAAGGTATAAATGTTACAAAATGTTTTTAAATGCTCTCACCTTTCACTTGACTCTCGTATTCTGCGAGGATTTCTTTGTCCTTCTTGCTTTTGTTTGAGTTTGACATGTCGTCACTGTAAAGGTGACCGGCCGGCAGGTGAGAAGAAGAAGAAGAAGAAGAAAAAATCCCTGTCTATTTCCCTCCACGTGCACCGCCCGAGGCTTCACCCGCAAACACGCTAGTTAGATCCATCCAATGCCGCAACAACACAGCCAGTAGTGGCCCTGCACCTCCACGCTGAGGAGCAAGAGGAGGAGGAGGAGGAGGAGGAGGAGGGGGGGTGGGGGGGGGGCACGCGCGTGAGAAATCACGCACACTCAGTGAGAAATTACCCACACGTGACTGTCGCGAGGACCCGCACAAACCATAAAAAAAAGAATCAAATAAAAAGCTGCAACATAATTTGCGGTTTCTTTCCGTGAAGCTCGTGCAAACATGCAATCACACACGCATGCACCGGTCCGCAAGGAGGCAAGGACAGCCGGGCACACGCCCACACACTCTCACACTCACACACACACACACACACTTCACTGGTGTTTGATGTTATCTTTCACCTCGCCGTAACCTTTCACGCATGCAGCCGCACACAAGCGTACGTGCACGCGCGCGCACACTTGGGCTGAGCGGGCTGAAAGCGCGTGAGGATAAAACCACCGGTAAATTAAATGCCGGTGAGGAAATGGGTGTGTACGCGCTGGAGGCGGGATCAGAGACGTGATTGACAGTCGAGGTTGACCAGTGAGTCACAGAGCATCGTGGACATTAATGAATGGAAGAAGACGTGAGATCACCTGACCTTGAATAATGTTGGTAACAAATAAAATAATAATCTGTTGCTGAATAAAGAATTTAAGCAATAAAATAAGAACATGTACAACATGTTATACACCGGCCTGGTAGTCCCAAACATTTACCTGTTTATGACCATTTACGTCTTATGCCGTGTTCACACCAAACGCGAGTTCATCGCGCAGCATATTCGCGCCGGTCTCGCCGGGGACCATTTGTGTACATTCGCGCGAATCGCGCTGGACGCGCCGGATAGGGGGCGTGGCTTATCGCCCTGAAAGCTGTTCAACTGTCCGCCATTAACCATGAAAAAAATAACCTCTATTTCCGCTTAGTACGTGTTGTGGAAGTCACAGATATCCCGGGAAACTAAACGCCGTCATGTCTGGTTCATAACATTGTTCAGAGGAGCTCTGTGGATTTTATCGAGCTGTGTTCACTGTGTCTAGTGAGCCACAGGTCGCTGTTTACTACAGCTGTGTGAACACAACATCAACTGATCTGGCTGTGATTTAACGGCAATAAACCGACAAAAAGGGACTCCGAAATAACTACGTAATGATGCCGATTTGTAGGCTACTTGTCTTTTCAATGGAGCTCTGATGGATCGGTGCTAGGCTATGCTAACATTGTAGCAGCTCCACCAACACTCAACGTCATGTAGACATAAATACGGCAGCGTCTATTCATTGTTTGTACCATATGGTTTACACACACACATGTATACACGTAGTTTGGTCTCTATTGATATGAGGTATCGTAGAGCTCTGGGTGAACACAGACGGCTACAGGATTTATTTCCTGATTCAACAACGGCAGGAAGTCAGTGATGACAGGAGGAGCATCTCAACGCTGATAGGCTATCGCGCCACAGCGTCACGCGAATATTTCGCAGAAGTTGAAAAATTTCAACTCAGGCGTTTGGGGCGATTTGGCGTTTGCCGCAAATTCGCGTCAATCGCGCCGCGCCAGTCTCATCGCGTCTGTGCATAGACTTTGTATGTAATCTACTCGCGCGAATAATTCGCGCCGCGTTTTGGTGTGAACGCAGCATTAGAGGGACAAGTCCAAGTCAAGTCTCAAGAGTCCTAGTCAACACTCAAGAGTACCTAGTCAAGTCTTTCACCTCAGTGAAATTGCAGCCTATGAAGTTTGAATGGATGGAATAGATTAGATACTTTAAATGAGACCAATGGAAACATTGTATCTATCACATTACAAGCAGACTGATCCCTCATCAGCTCAAAAGACAGTTTTTAAAACGAGTTTCCATTCATGGCTATTTGTCTCCACCTAGTGGTTAGATGTGAGGACCATCTTCTCCATTCAAAGTTTGACTCTTGTGTTGTTGATATCCTCATTGTTTACATTTATTTAATACTGAAAATGTATAAAATAATAACTGTGTGTGACTGTAAAATGATCCTCAAAATAAGTTATCAAATAAATGTAGTGGAGTAAAATATACAATATTTCCCTCTGAGAGGTATTAAAGTAGAAATATGAAGTAAAATTGTACAGTACTTGAGTAAATGTACTTATATTTCCACCTCGGCTGCTCACAGGAACATCACGAACAAATTAAATTAGATTATATTAAAAAAGCATCACAGATTTTACACATGAAACAAAGTATAATATTGTGTTGTTAGGTAGATTGTATCTGATATCAAATATCCAGCAGCCCGTCTTATTACATCTACTGTGTTAGTGTCATTGTGGGTAAAAACTAAAAGTACACAGTCGGGGGAGGGGTCAGATAAAAGGTACTAAGATGTTTTGAAATGATTCTGAGATTATAAAGTCAGACATTTTGGGAGGAAACAATCAGAAATTCTCTTAAACTAAAGTCACAAATGTGCTCCAACAGTAGAGTTCTTACACCTTTAATAAAGGTCCTGTACGCTGACACAACTAATAATCACTGTGATTTGATAATTCTACATTTAGCACCAATTTTAATTGAAATAGAATCCTCTTTATGTATGTATAGGGTTAGGGTTACATTACATTTGTTGAACATCAGTCTGATTGTCTGACTTCTCTGAGCTACTTTAAGCTTTTAAACACTTCATGATTTGATCTTAAATCACAAACATGAACATGTTCCCTTCGTTGTCAGCAGCTGCTTTAGGAGCCTTTAAAAAAAATGATGTTCACATGTTTTGGGAATCCGACACAGATTGTGCTGACAGACGCACAAAAGTTATGATCAACCTCAGTTTATTATATTTATCTCGAGGCCACGAGGAAGTCAAATGAGCCATAATTCACAAAAAGTCAGCGTTAAAGGAAAGCCAAGAAAATAAACACATTCTGTGTTTATTTCCGACAGTTACTATCGTGTTAATCAGGATTTTGAATGGAAGTGAATTACTACAACATGGATGAATCCCTTTGTTGTATTCTCTTAACCCAAAGCAGACACCAGAGGATCAGTGTGTTGTTAATGAGTAAGGAATGTGTTTACAGAGATGGAACATCCCATTACTTCCAGCTGGAGTTTGAAGGAACACGAATGAATCACTGCTGCTTTATTTTTCTGTTTAGAAGTCGGAGTTATCTCCGTCGGCCGCAGGAATGTACGGTAATCTTACAGCCTTCAGCAGGTGGAGATTAAACGTATATATGAGAGAGAGTTCTAGTTCTGTTGTTAGGAGAAGAGCCAGCAGCTTCTCTTAAAGTCTGACGCTCTGAAATTAACTTTTATTTTTTTGTGCTGCAGGAAAACACAAGACAAAGAAATAGTTCAACATTAAAGATAGACGACAGGAAGATCGAGATGTCTGCATGATGAATATGTTAGCGTAGCTTAGCACAAAGACTGGAAACGGGTAGAAACAGCTAGCCAGTCTCTGTCCACCACTGATCTCATTAATTAAGTTGTTAAAACTCGTTTTGTTTCACCTGAACAGAAACTGAGAAGTGAAAAATCTTTCTTCACTCTGAGCAGTTGATAATCAACAAATAGCCACAAAAATAATATGGACAAAGATATCAAAGGTGATTAATGACAGAATCTTAAAGATGAAATATCGAGTTAATAAACAAGCGGTGGAATCGTGGAAAAGGTCTCAACATCTCAACAAAAGTGGAAACTACTTAACAGGAAAGTTCTCATCGGCTCAGCCTGACCCGGAGGAATAGACCTCTGAAGATACAAGAAGTCTTTTATTCCTCAAGCCATCAGCCTGAAGAACATGCAGATTATTCAACAGGGACCTTATTCATGGAGAATATGTGAGAAAATTCTTAGAATGATGACGTTTTCTAAGAATTTCCCCTTCCTGGTAAAAGGAGAAGTTATTTACAAAACGTCTTCTGAGCTCTTTACGAACTGAGGATTTTTAAGAAGCTTAAGTTTCACGTGAACATCAACGTTACCGTGTTGTTAACGATTTTGGTGCTTTTGTTTTGAAACTGTATTCTCATTTACATTTAGGAAAAAAATACTTGGTTAGGTTGAGTAAAAAGATCATGTTTGAGTTCAAATAAATACGTTAGTTGGAGGAGTAGAAGTACGGCTGGGAAAATGTGCACATGTACTCGTGAAATATTGGTGGAATTTTGTTTTAGAAAACAAAAAGAGGGTAATGTAATGCAGTGCTTCAACTTAAAATATCTTGGTTTTTGGCTGGCACCATATTTGTATTTGGCAGTCACCATCTTGGTTTTTGGCCGTCGTCATTTTGTTTTTTGGCCATCGCCATTTTGTTTTTTATCCGTCACCATCTTGGTTTCTGGCCGTCGCCAACTTGGTTTTTTGGTTTTTGGCCGTCGCCATCTTGGTTTCTGGCCGTCGCCATCTTGGTTTCTGGCTGTCGCCATCTTGGTTTCTGGCCGTCGCCATCTTGGTTTTTGGCCGTCGCCATCTTGGTTTTTGGCCGTCGCCATCTTGGTTTCTGGCCGTCGCCATCTTGGTTTCTGGCCGTCGCCATCTTGGTTTTTGGCCGTCGCCATCTTGGTTTTTGGCCGTCGCCATCTTGGTTTCTGGCCATCGCCATCTTGGTTTTTTGGCTGTAGCCATCTTGTTGTTTTTTTGCAACCAGAAGTGATACAAGAGGGTGGAGCTAAGTACAGCCAAACATTAAATAAGACATTTTTAGGCTACCAAAATGATACAATTAACTTTGATGAAGTGAAAACACACCGTGAAAGAGTTAAAAGACGAAAACACGGACAACTTCGTGGTAGAGACCTGTCAATCACTGTGTAGCCCCGCCCTAAAGCATACCCTGCTTTATGGTCTGTTTGACTCTAAATGGACCATAATGTACTAAATGAACATCATGCTGTATTGAAGAAGACTTGAAACTAGAGATTGAGACCATAAACTTTAATAATAACATATTAAACATTTGGAAAACAACCATTTATTAACATGTAGGAGTATAAAATCAAATCAAACAAAACGAAATAAATAGAAATAAGGTTGATTGCGCTCTCATATCTGTTTGGTAAATAATTAATCAGTGAGATTTAGGGGAGCAGGTAGGTGGTTTCCTAAAAGAAAATAAAAGATCCGTTGCAAAGGTTGCAATCAAGCTGATTACTCAATTATACAGTAAATACTTGATGCACACTGAAGACAGAAGATTAATTATAATATATTCTGCATGAACGTGATATTTCACGTTCAGATCCAGTTGCTGGAATCCCCATTTTCAGATTTCCCTGTTAGATTCTGCTTAGTATTTTGTATAAATAAAAGCTTTAGTATTATTATTTTTTAAAGTGCAACGTTTTGATTCACCACAGCTGACTCATGTTGTACTACATTGGCCTGTGACTCACCTGTGGCCTCCTGTATCTGCTGCATGTGGTGATTCATGGTGCAGCTCTATGAAAAAGCACTGCAGGGATTCTCCAATGCATGGAAACTAAATTAACGACGATGATCTTTCTTCACAGGAAAGTGAATAAATACTCGCGGCTCTGAGCTCCGACTGTACAAACTTCATAACTAGCTATTAAACATTTTCAAAGGTTATATAAACAGAAAGAGAGTTGGCGGAGGCGTCTATGAAGGCAAATTTTTTTCACAGTAAAAACACTTACTTCTCCACTGTCCTTGCGCCTTCACTCAAACTTAACTCTGCCTCTGACTGTTGTGATTCTCCAAAGAGCTTCAGAAATCTGTCTCTTTTCTTCAGACTTTGTTTTTTCCACCTTGAAGGCCACTCACACCCACATAAGAGTCAACCGCTTCACATTTGCAGGCATTGTCTGAGCCGGCAGCAGAATTAGAGGGTGTTAAAGATGTTATAGCTGCAGCCGCGGATATATAAAAGAGGAGTTAAATCACAGAGAATATCTCATTCCTCACCTCAGCCTCAGATACAGATCAAGGACACTCAATATAAAAGCCATCAGGCTTTGGTGCTTTCAGGGGATTCGGTAAGAATGAGAATGACCAGCCTTCTCTCATAATACACACGTCAGGCAGCAATGGAGGCATGTAATCATCATTATGTTAATGTTTGAACGAGGTCTTAGGTTAAGTCCATTCAAATGTCATGAATACAATATGACGTAATTAGCATATTGTGACCGGCATGGTAATTATTATAATGAGATGATTATACAACAAAAATAGCAAATACTTCCAACTTCTTAAATGTGAAGATTTGTTCTGTTTTATCATCATTGTAAATTGAATATATTTATGTTTTGGACTGTTTCTAGTCTTTGTACTAAGCTACGCTAACCAGCTCCTAGAGGATAAGACGGCAACCTCCGGTTCTTTAAAGTGAAGTCAAAGCTTCATGTCTTAAAGCTGCATTCTCTCTAGTGACCACCAGGGGGCGACTCCTCTGGTTGTATAGAAGTCTATGAGAAAATGACTCTACTTCTCTCTTGATTTATTACCTCAGTAAACATTGTAAACATGAGTTTATGGTCTCAATCTCTAGTTTCAAGTCTTCTTCAACACAGCATGATGTTCATTTAGTACATTATGGTCCATTTAGAGTCAAACAGACCATAAAGCAGGGGATGCTTTAGGGCGGGGCTACACGGTGATTGACAGGTCTCTACGTCACTCCTCCTCAGTCCAGTTATGGTCACTTCCTGTTCACTGGTTGCAAAAAAAAAAAAAAAGTGGCGACGGCCGTATCCCAAGATGGCGACACTGTGATAGTGTTTAATGTAACTTTTGATACTTTAAGCACATTTTGCTGATAATACTTTTACATTTTCAATGCAGGACTTTTACTTGTAATGGAGTATTTTTTGACTGCGATATCTCTACTTTCACAAAAGGATCCGAGTACTTCTTCCACAGCAAACATGAGAGTGGTTTCAAACAAAGTAATGACATTTAATTAAATGTTTTGTTGATCGTTTTAGTTGTATCGCATGGCTGCTGCAGGTAAAACACAGAGTATCTGAGGCTGTACTATCGGGCAGAGCTTCGTTGGCGTGCAGCAGAGATCCTTTACAAGACTTCCCAGAGGCGGCTGCTTTGAGTCCGCTGACACAGAGCCACTGTAATAAAACACGGATCAAACACGGATCATATCTTGAGTGAAGGGAGTTAAGAGAATTAGTGCTGATCCATCACAGAAATCCTGCAGTTCCTCCAAAGCGCACATTAAACACTTAATCACTATCAGAGGCTTTGGGCAGAAGAGCAGGCAGTGTGTGTGTGTGTGTGTGTGTGTGTGTGTGTGTGTGTGTGTGTGCACGTTCAGCCACTTTAGATGTAATTTACAGCTCCGCTCACGGAGATAATGACCACTAAGAACTCACAGAAAGTTCAAAGTGAGAGGGATCATAAAGAAGAATAAAAGTCATCTGACAACGCTGCATAACTGCCTTTAGAAAAACAAGTCTGACAGTTCAGGTAGTATAAAGAAAACTGATGTGTAACTGCAGTCTTTAGGAAAATACCATGAGGCCAACAGTTTAAGTTTTAAACCTGCAAATGTGAGCGTGCTAACAGGCTAAAATAAGGGGCTAAACATAGCAACTGCTTAAAGGAATAGGTCACCCAAAAATAATATAAATTGTACAAAATACTCACCTCCCTTAGCTCTCTATGGTCAACTATCAGTCCAACAAGACTTTGATGGAGGCCGAACGAATGACAGCAAAAAAAGGTTATGAAACGTCTGGAAAACTTTGTGAAAGTTCCTGTGAAGCATTATCTTAAATGATAGCATCATCTTCGGATTATCTCCAAGCATATGGCCAATACAAGATGGGGACGGGCAAAAAACTACCATTGACCAGTAAATACAAAGGCACATGTCATGTCTCTGACGTGGGACTTTGTCTGTTGGGAAAATGATCATATTTCCTACTTTGTGTGTCTGAGTACAAACTGTTTTGTATAACTCAACATATTCGCTGAACAAACAAACCGGGGCTTAAAAAGATTATTGCAGCTCTGCTCAAACAAACAGAATAGATTGTCCCTGAGGCGAGAGCATCCTGAAACACAAACACAGACAGCACACAGGTTCAAGGCCAGAAATTATGTTTTTTTTGCATGTGGGTGGTGTATTGTGATATTTGTATGGAGCCGATTAGCTGCAGGTTTAATTTTTAAATGCTCAGTTAGAGTCGTTTATCACCAGCACACAACCTCAAAGCTGCTCGTGTGTTCTTTCTGGGATTCACAACCTTTAAAAGTAATAACAGTAAAATAAGCCAAAGTCTGGGAGAGAGAGCACCGTCCTCCTCACCTCAAGAGACCATTAATTCAGCCTGAGTTCAGCTTTAAATCTCTGCTACACACTAAAGTCACAATAAACACGATTGAAAAGAAGCCGCTGGTTCTGCTTGTAGAAAAATGATTGATGCAAACAGAAAACAGCCATTGACAAAAACAATCAGCGTAGACAGAAAAGAGTGAAGACGAACGCATTTCACAAAGAAATTAAACGAGAAAACACTTTGAGTAAAAACAAATGACTCACAAAACAAACCACATTCTGAGTTCTGCTGTTGTTAATGTTCTCCGAGTCGTTGCATCTATTTGGTGTAAAATGATCACATTTTCAGTCGTGCTTTGGCCCTCGGGGGCTCCAGATGGATTTCTGTCTCTGAAGACGGAGGAGGCCAGGAGGAGGTGCAGGACATGATGGAGGAAAACGTCAACGCAAACAACCAGAAGGCAACCGATGACTTTCCTTTTTAATCAGACAAGACCGTTATTCTACTCCAGCTGGACGTCTTTACACTTAACATTTAGTCATGCTGATCCTGATCTTTATCCGAGTCTTTTAATACTATCATAGTATCAGCCGACCACATCCAATCCAATATTTGTTTCTATTTATTATTAATACTGAAGATCAGGTGCAGTTTCTGAACCAACAGCTGCACCTCAAAGGTTCACCTGCAGAATGTCTGAAAGAGACGCAAAAGAGACGCAGTACATCAGGAGAATGGACACATTCCTGTCTTTATCTGAAATACAAAAGATGTCGAGAGATATGTGGTCACATCAATCACTAAGTAGCTCCATGACAGAGTCTCTAGATCTCATAATCAACTCGACACAGGCATTACAAGAACTGTTTTCTTTGGGCGTGGGTATTGCCAAGTTCAGAACGTGCCTTAGAATGATGATGTTTTTCAGGTTTCTTCAGTCTCACAGTAATCCAGTGATAGTTGTCCGTACGTCCATGAGTTCACTACAAACAGAGGCTGCTAATAGGTCATCTGGCATATCTTTGTTGGAAACTAAATGGAAACAATTTGGGCTAAAAACGGGCTCAAAAGAACACAAGTGATGACCTTTTTGTATTTTCTCCATTTCACCCTGAGCTGAGAGTAGAAGAGGACCAGCAGCTCTTTGAAAAGAGACTTTAATATACAAGGACGCTGCTCCGGATGGGATTTAAATGACCGGCGAGTTTGCAGAAGAACTTGAGGTAATTGCGTTAAAGAATGACCCACGTGTGCTCCAGAGAATCCCTCACCAGAGCAGGAAACGTTACCTCACCTCCCCCTGAGAAACATGTCTGAATGAAGCATTACTTTGACTTTGTCCCGCAAATGTGATCCAATCTTCACTCAGATCGAGAGCACGATGTTGATGCTGAACGACAGTGGTGGAATTTAAAAGGATAAAAGTACAATTAATCAAATACTGTTCCAAGTACACACATTTGAAGTACTTTTCTCTCATGCCACATTCTACTTCTACTCCACTACGTCTACTTTATTTTCTACTTCACTACATTTATCTGACGGCTTTAGTTACTTTGCAAATTCAGTCACAAAACATATGAAAATGTACGAGTAGAGCTACAGGTGAAACCATTAGTCAATTATTAACGAGTCACTTCTTTGATGTAAAAACATTTCATTGTTCCAGCTTCGCAATTGTGGAGATTTGCGGCTTTTCTTTGTAATAATGTTAATGTATTGATAATAATATTAATGTATTAGTATAAATGTTAATAATAATAATCTCAACTTGGGCCAGAGGACATTTGCTGAAAGCTAAAGAATGTATCACCTTTCAGAGGCAGAAGCTGCTCGCACTGTTGAACCTTGTGAAGGGAACACAGCCCCTCTGAGTGATTGTGAGGACGCAGTGAAATAAAACGGTTTTCATATATTTGTATGCACCACCTTTCATCTCCATGCAGCTTCTCTGAAATATGTGCTTTTTCCGTCTTCTTTGCTCTTTCACATCAAATTGCTTTCATGGAGGTTTTTGACGCCCCATCAAAGCTCGGCTGTTACTTTCATCGCTGACATTCAGACCGGTTTGCAGATTCAGCAGACGAAGCCGGTGAAAGAGCAATTTTAAATGCATTAAAAAGTCCGACATCTCTCCCTCCCTCGGTGTCCTCATCTCCCGCCTCCTAAATTAAATTGCCTCCGTGTTAATGAACCCAGAGTCGTTATTAGTCCTCCACGCAAGAATTAATCTGATTTCATATTCATTGTCTTCCTCAGAGTCTAAATGAATGAGGCTGTGGTCGGAAAAAGAAAAAACAAGACGGTCAGACAAACCAGATGTATGAATATTACTCTCATCTTAGCTACAGGTTAGCTTAGCTTAGCATAAAAGCCTGGAATTGGCTCTGTCTGATGGTAACGGAAGTTCACATACCAGCACCTTGATATCTCACTATTTGTGTCCCAAACTGTTTCTTGGCAAATCAAATACACGCATATTTTTTGGTAAATTACTTTGTAACGTCTTTCCGATATTTTCCCACCAAACGCGGTGAACTAAGGGTTACATTGTTACCAAACAAGAGTTGATGATTGTACATCAGGGAGTACAATCAAATAATTGAGGCTTTTCACACTTCAGATTATCAGCTGTGGAGTTGTTCTCACAAAGTCTTCTTCAGTCCATCGATAGTTTCATGATTAATCAAAAGGCTCTGCTACAATCAGCTAAAAGCGCTAGCGGCTAAACTTAAATCACACCAATTAAATCCTCTACGGATTCTCAGAAAGGTCCTTTTGTGTGTGATGATGTGTGTGTGTGTGTGTGTGTGTGTGTGTGTGTGTGTGTGTGTGTGTGTGTCAGAGACTAATTTATCCTCCTGTGGGACGTGTGTTTCCGGCTGTTCTTGTTCTTCTATCTTTGTGAGGACCCAGACCTTGAAAGCGAGGACATTTGACTTCTTCACTAGGCTGCTTTAGGGTCTAGATGGCATTTAAACGAGGTTTCTATTAAAGGCAAAGTTAAGTTTTTGGGTTAGATGTGTAGTTGGGATCGGTAGAGTTAATGTAAGGGAACACAGTATGTCAGTCAGAGTCTTCATATATCCTTAGATTAAACTGTTATAAAACGTAAACACAGCTGAAGTCTGTTTCCAAAATATCACGAGTCCCACAAACCAGGAAGTGTCTGGTTTTCTTTTCCAGCAACAGAACAAAATCTGTCAGTTACACTTAAACTCACAGATTCACTGAAATCAACCAAAACATCAACAGTCACATAAAGACGTGTGTCTCGATGGAGCAGCTGAGAAAACACTGATCATAAAGTATGAATGTGAGAAATTGAAGATAAAAAATACAACTTTTGCTGGAATTCTGTTTATGTTCTTCTGAAATCAAAGACCTTTCACGAGGTTGAATGTTTAATAATCCATCATCTGCTGCTTTTTATCTGATCCTGGGTCACAAAGTGTGGACGTACTTCACGAAAGTCTACGAAACAACTGACAGATGCAGTACTTGTAGGAGGATACTCACTACAAAGTACCTCCTTACATATATGTATCTACTGTACATCACGATAAACTAACATTTATTCAAATCACACGATTTTTGTATTTCGATCACTTATCCTCGTACAACGGTTCGAGATTTATCGATTTATGAACAATATTCCTCCAGCAACACGAGTCAACTTCCTCTCGTTACATGAACACATCGTTTTCAAAATAAAGTGCTCACTTCACAGGAAACAACTTAGTTAAGTTTAGGCAACAAAACTACTGAGTTATTTTGAGGAAAAGGTCGTTGTTTGGGTTAAAATAACTAGAAGTGCCGATTGAAACAAATAAAACTACAGATTTCTCTAGTTTGTGAACAGAAGTACACAACAATATATATAACATATGTCTGGTCGTTTTTAGACATTTTAATGCAAAAAGAAAATATATATATATGTTTAAATGTCTACTTGCATCTCCCACTTTGGGCCTTTTTACAGCTCTTAAACACAAGTACTTTTACTTCTGCTGCCTCTTTGATCTTAATAGAGAACTTGAAGTGCTATTTTCTCCCGTGCTTTGTTTCTTTCATGTCTGGCAGCTCACTTCATATCCGTTCTCACTCTCGCTGCTGTATTTCTTCTTTATTTACTCTCGCTGGCTCCTCAAGATTTCTGACCCCTCGGGATGCTGTTGACTTAGTGTTGAATGACGGGAGTATTGAACGGACCGAACGGGCTCAGGGGAGGCAGACCCACTGGGATAATAGAGTTAATTAAAGTACAGTGAGAACTCAACTCTCGGGGCCAATGACAGGGATTGATTTACAGTCTGGTTGAAGGGAAAGGCCGCATGTCCTGAAGGTGTTGTAGCTCAGAACCAATAGTTCACCTGAAACACATAACGATACCAACGCAATCGCCTGAAGACGTATAGATGGATAAGCACACCAACTGGATTCAGCTGGAAGCAGTTTGGTCAGAAAAAATGAAGATTTGTTGTGAGAATTTGGAGATTTGTTGGAGAAAAACCTCTGAAATCCTGATTTAACAATTGAGAAAACCGTGAATAGTCGAAGACGGGACTGAAAAGCTGTTCAGGGTTAGATGACTCGTAATCGTTCTGAAACACAAAAATTATATTTACACGTTTAACATTTATTTTACTACTTTGTCTTTTTACGTTTGTAGATTTCTACTAAATTCACCATTACATCATGCCTAATTTGCATATTTAAACATACCATTTCAGAAAACTTGTAATACAAAAAACATTTGTCTTAATGTGAGTGATGAAGTGGTGAAGTTTCATGGTGATATCTAAGAGTTCATGTGTTCACCTGTAGAGTCTCTAAATGTCTGTAATGTAACTAAACGTCTCTTTAAAGGACGTTTCCTCTCAATGAGTTTGTTCTCAGACTCTGATGATAAATCTCCACTTCAGCAGCTCTTACATTCACCAAACTTCACTCGTTCATTCCTCTCTGTGTGCTGAAGGTTCACACAGAGGGGTTTGTTCACTCATCACTCACACACTCATTTATACTACATTTTATCACTAAAAATCATGCAGGAAATGGATTTTTTTTACGTCTGTTGACAGTATTTTCTGATTTATGGAGTGTATCCCATTCACCTGTAGTGTCTCCTCTTAACAAGTCAAACATTCATAAAAACGTGGGGCAAAAGTCAGTTTTATGTTAAATGAAGCCGAACCAAGAGGAGAAGTATATTCAGTCCTTTTGGTGACATAACCCTTTATAAAACCCCTTCGTGACTAAATATTTGTATCCACCGTGTGAGCCGGTATCTGAGCTCTTATCAGCGTGTGCACCAGCCTGGATTATGTTTCATTAATAAGCGACTCCGACAGGCTTCATAATCGTAGCGTGATACATTTTTGGACTCCTGACAGCCCCGTCTATTACCCACCATTGTTTTAATCACAACACATTATGTAACGTTCCACATCAGCAGCTGGCGAGGCCTCCACACAACGACTTGACATGAAAAACACAGTCGGCCTCTGTGACTTCTAAATCCCTTCAGCCAAGTCTTGCATATAGATTGAACATTAAGATACTAAGTTGTGGCCTTGTAGTGCAGCGAGTGCTTTACTTCAGTGTCAGAGGACGCAGGAAGACCAGGTTCAGGTCTCGAGAAACAGACACTCAGCAAAAAAAGGGCAGGAAGGCATCACAGTTTTACTAATTACCTCCACCCAGGACGTTATGGGGTCGGTTCGGTTTCTTTGTCAGCAGGATAACATTGGCGAATGAAGAACCGTAGACTGTAGATAAGAAGTGGGCCTAGTCACCTTGACGCCACCCATTGGTTTGTGGACTGATGTTTTGAGGCCTCAAGTTCAGCATTTCAACCATTACCATGTTGGTTTCTGGCAGTCTCTACCCTGGTATTTGGTTGTTGCCATGTTGGTTTCTGGGCGACGCCATCTTTGTTTCTGACCGTCTTTCTGACTTGTTTGTTGTGATTTCTTTGGGGGGAATGCAAAAGATAAAAACGTTAATATATTCAAAGTGCTTCTTCAGGAGAGAACTGCTGGAACTTTGTGTTGCTGCCTGCAGGAGTTTTCCACTTCTCTCTCTGCAGAGCAGCAGTTTGGTTTCTGTCTCAATGTTGAGAAAACAAGCGCCGTCTGTGAGGTTATCAGGTTATCGCCACGTACACACATTAATGCAGCACACAAACACACACACACACACACACACACACACACACACACACACACACAGTATGTCATGGTCAGAGTGAAGAGAAGGCTAAATCGGCAAAAAGCGGCAATTAGATGCTAATTAGATGCACCACATGAATGTTCCCCTATTAATGATGGTGCGGAATTTAGAAGTTAATTAATCAGCTGACAATAGAGAAATAATCAGAATTAAAAATAACAAGAATTTTGAGGTTCCAGCCTCTCAAATGTGAGAATTTGCAGCTTTTCTTCAATTAATTGTATTTTTATAATATATATATATTTTAACGTTTGGTCGGACAAAACAAGACATTTAAAGAAATCACTTCGAGCTTCAGCAAGCAAGCAAAAATAGTTTAATACTAAATTATTATTCAGCTCAAAATGCACTAAAATATATAAAAAGGGACATTTTAAAATCACGTAATGGAAGATAGAAAAGTTTAAATACAAAAGCGTAAAAATTAAAACGTGTGTACTATTTTAATATGTTTTTCATTTAATATTTTCTATTTAATATTTTAGGTCAAATTATCCTCCAAAATTCTTTAAAGCAATGATTTGAAAAATGACTTGTTCACAGAGGTTTTCTCCTGCAGGCTCCACTTCATCTCAGGTGGGGAGAGAGAAAGTGTGTTTGTGTGTGTGTGTGATGTTGTGGTATGTGTGTGTGTGTGTGTGTGTGTGTGTATGTGTGTGTGTGTGGGGGGGGGGGGGGGGGTTAGGAGCCTTTAAAAGAGGCTGGATCTGCAGCAGTCTCGGATTTGAACCAAGAGTCGCTGTGCGCCACGAGCGGAACAATACCTGTGGATTTAATATTTTTTTGTTGGTGACTTTTCACCTTCGCTTTACTCTTCGTGTATTCATGCGCCGCACATGTTGGACTGATCGAGGAGTTTGACAGCCACGGTCTCCGGTGGCGACGGTAGCGCACAGCCAAAGCTCCGCGCGCCCGGAGGAGGAGGAGCGGCCACCATGCTCTTCTCCTCGGAGAGCTCCTGCAACATCACGGGAGGAAACTGCAGCGATGGGTTCAACTTCACGCGGCTGGACTCCGGAGACGCAGCTGGAAACTGCAGCGGGAGGAGGAACGACACCGACCCGTTCGGGCGGAACGAGGAGGTGGCCAAGCTCGAGATCACCGTCCTGAGCGTCGCGTTCGTCGCGGCGGTGGCGGGGAACGTGAGCGTGCTGCTGGCCATGCAGAGGACCCGGAGGAAACCGTCTCGCGTGCACCTGTTCATGAAGCACCTGAGTCTCGCGGACCTGGTGGTGGCCTTCTTCCAGGTGCTGCCGCAGCTCTGCTGGAAGATCACCTTCCGCTTCTACGGGCCGGACTCTCTGTGCCGCATCGTGAAGCACCTGCAGGTGCTGGGCATGTTCGCCTCCACCTACATGATGGTGATGATGACCCTGGACCGCTACATCGCCATCTGCCACCCGCTGCAGACGCTCCAGCAGCCGACGCAGCGCGCGCACATCATGATCGGCTCCACCTGGTTGTGCAGCCTGGTCCTCAGCCTCCCGCAGTACTTCATCTTCTCCCTCAGCGAGGTGCACCCGGGCTCCAAGGTGTACGACTGCTGGGGCCACTTCGTGGAGCCGTGGGGGCTGCGCGCGTACATCACCTGGATGACGGTTGGCATCTTCCTCGTGCCCGTGGCCGTGCTCGTGTTCTGCTACGGACTCATCTGCCGCACAATCTGGAGGAACCTCAAGTACAAGACCCGGAGGAAGACCGTGGGCTCGGTGGCAGAGGCCACCAAGACCGGGATCCTGGGCCGCGGCTCGGTGAGCAGCGTCGGCACCATCTCCCGCGCCAAATTACGCACGGTGAAGATGACGTTCGTGATCGTGCTGGCGTACGTGGTGTGCTGGGCGCCGTTCTTCACCGTGCAGATGTGGTCCGTGTGGGACCAGAGCTTCTCCTTTGCCGGTGAGTCGCGTGCTCTATACGTTTAGACCGAGTGGTGACGTGTGCATTAAAACGTATTACTGTCTATTCACTATTTAATATTATCAAAATAGGACAATAACCAATCAAGTTTAAAGTTCCTTCACTTTCTGTTAAATATAATGTAAGAATGATATAAAATGCATATAACAACATCTATAATCTGTTAATATAAACCTGATTATTTAGGAGAAATGAGAAAATGTCACCAACCATCAAGTAGATGAACCCTAACCCTAATATTTCAGGTGGAAACTTTGCGTGTTCCAAAGAATAAATGAAATGTGTGTGCAGTGTGATTGCTCGTGTGTCGGAGGCGAGATGATTCTCTTTATTCTATATAAACCAGCCTGAAGCAGCTGCTGCTGCTCACCCACCTGAGGGATTTCATTACGCTTCCAACGAGAGTTTCACTGATTCATGAGGGTCCAGGTGCTGCTTTCAGAGGCTTTCTGGACCTGGCAGGAGCTCATCTCAGGAGGAACACTGAGTCGGTTCTCATGCTTTTCTTTGGCAGCAAAACAGTCGAAACCTCAACATGATGAAAAGCAGCTTAGACACAGAAAGTGAGGAGGTTTGGAGAGAAATGTATTCAAGGCACAAAAACATGTTGAGGATGTGTGGACTGTCCAATCAGCAGCCAGATGGAAAAACAAACCAGCTGTCGACCAATCACTGATCCCCAAGGAATCATTTCATTTGACCATTTAAGTTTTATTTTCTCTCGAAATACACAAACATGTGAGTTCATCTCAGCGCCTGGATCCTCTCTATTCATTCAAAGACTTCAGTCGACACAAACGGCCTCAAAAAAAGGTTTTAAAATTTGAGAAATACGTGTAGTAGAAATACTTGTTAGCTTTAACCCGAC
Organism: Anarhichas minor; assembly: GCF_050575085.1. Classification (NCBI taxonomy): domain Eukaryota; kingdom Metazoa; phylum Chordata; class Actinopteri; order Perciformes; family Anarhichadidae; genus Anarhichas; species Anarhichas minor. The sequence goes on along the minus strand of NW_027466491.1, from coordinate 10,302,209 downwards.
ACGGCGGACAGGAAGCTCTACGTCAGGTGTGTTTGAGGATCGTCTGGCAGCTAATTTACGCAACAGGACGAAATCTTCAATGCTAAAAGTCCAAATATGTAGATCCTCTTGTTTACTCGAGAGGCAAACCATTAGCAGGCGGGTTAGTGACCCCTTAGATCACCTCAGACCGGTTCTTGACATGGATCTGTGTTTGTGTTTCCCTGCAGAATCTGAGAACACCACGGTGACGCTCGCCGCCCTGCTGGCGAGCCTCAACAGCTGCTGCAACCCCTGGATCTACATGGTCTTCAGCGGGCACCTGCTGTCGGACTTCGCCGGCAGCCTGCCGTGCTGCCGCTCGCTGAGGACCAGGTTCAGCCACCAGGACTCGGACAGCAGCATCCGGCGGACCACGCTGCTGTCACGTCTGCAGGGTTCGCGCCTCTCCGAGCCCTTCAGAGACCTCGACCCGGCACCTAAGAACTGTCCGCAGGGCCCATCTGCATCCTGATTACTGGGAACGGTCCATGTGTGTCTGGGTGGTTTTGGTTGTTTTTTCCGTCAACACTGAGATCCACGTTGTGTGGCACGAAGGAACGACAGTCGTTCTTTATACCCATGAACGCTGCTGCTGTCGGGTTTCCTGGACCTGGTCTGTTCCGGTCTGCTTCAATTGGACCATAGGTGCCGGTCTAGTTTGGTTCAGTTGGATCTGGACTGTTTCAGTCTGGTTCAGTTGGACCTGGACTGTTCCGGTCTGATCAAATCACAGTTGTTTGACGTGTACAGAGTCTAATGTGACGTCGTTGTTCTCATGAAGAGTTTAAACATGTTTGTCAGACTCTCTGATTTGCAACTTTAAATAAACACAAAGATGTTTTTCAGCAAAGTAACAACACTTAAATAAAAGGTACTCGAGCTGCAACTAATGTGTATTTATTTCATTATCAATTCATCTTCTCGATTATCGTTTGCTCTATAAAATGTCTGAAAATTGTGAAAATGCACGTCAGTATTTTTTCCAAAATACAAGTTTACAAATGAAAATCCTTCGTTTGTCCAACTATCAGTTCAAACGGCAAAGATATTCAGTTTACGTTCAGAAAATATTTATGTTTCAGGAGCTGGAATTTGGTGTATTTTTTGTAAAAAGGACTAATGATTAAAAAAAGCGATTAAAGTGTCAATAGTCACATTTTTATTTGCTTTAACTTGTCATTAAGAAGTTAATGTTGCACAATGTAATGGCAATAGAATATTGATCGGGGATTGAAGGAAAATTAAGGATCCATTTACGGCACAAAGGAGCCATCGTTCGACCAAAACAGGAAGAGGATAGCATTCCGGTAGCTATCGGTAGCTATCGGTAGCTATCGGTAGCTATACCCGGAAGCCAAAATGGCGGACGTTGGAACAACCGGAGTATATTTCACTTTACCTCTTCAGTGCTTCTTATTTCCAAACATTTGAACGTCCTGAACTGTAATAGGACTTTAGTATTACAGCGCTAAAGAGAGATTTGGCTCCACACCGTGTTATTCTGCTACAGCGGGGAACAAAGTTAGTATTTCTTTAACTTTCATTTCTTTAAACCAATCACAATCGACGTGGGCGGAGCTAAGCACCGGATGCAGAGACGGTGCATTTCTAAAATAGATATAAATATAATAAATAATGCTGCTTGAGATACGCGGTCTACATCCGGTGAGTCAGAGTAGAATGACTGTAAGAATATTTAATAAGAGCTTATTTACGTTGTGTATATTGTTATCTTTATCCTTCTGGCTGTTAAAGGCAAGAGAGTGATAACAAAGCTTCTTCAGAGACTCACTCCACGATGTGTTGTTGTTGTAAAGATGTAATGTATTCTATATATTGTTGTTATATATATAATATGTAAAGATGTAATGTATTCTATATATTGTTGTTATATATATAATATATATATATATATATATTATATATATATATAATATATATATATATATATATATTATATATATATATATATTATATATATATATAATATATATATATATATATATATTATATATATATATATATATATATATATATATATATATATATATATATATATATATATATATATCGCTACGTGTTGTAAAGAGAGGTAAATGTTCTTCCTTGTAAATGTTCTTCCTTGTATCCTCACACGATGAGTTTCTGTTTCCATTTCTTCAGACAATCGTAGAATGATTTTTGTGGTTTTGAATAAAATGTCTCGCATGTCAAAACATTGACATATTAGTATCTTTCTTAGTGGACACCTTGAACATGTTGAACAGCTTCTTATTTACACATTCGGTGTCTGCAAGTCCAATATGTTCTCTCTCTTTGAGCTCTGTTTTTGGTCTCCACCAGCTCCTGAAAGACGTCTTTCTGTCTCTTTAGCTCAGGGGTGGACAGACCTTTTGATTGTGGGGCTTATACAGAAAAATATAAAGAGTCACGGACCAAACTATAGCGAATGTTCAGTTTTCAACCAGCTACACGGAAGGAAAATCTAGAGTTTCTAAACCAGAAAACCATCTTCCAGTGTACGAAGTGTAGGACCGATAAGATAAGATGATCCATTATTAGTCCCACACGGGGAGAAACCAAACAAGTACAATAACAAACAAAAGCTAGAAATACAATATAATCAGTTTTAGTGTCTTCTAACATTAAACTCTCCTCACGGATTCATCACAACGTAACTCTTTCTCTTGACTTCTGTCCTCTTCTAAGCGTTTCTTCTTCAGCGCTCACTCGCTATCTTCTGTCTGTTTTAGTTCTGCCATGTTCACCCAATCGAGTGAGGAGAATGTTTTCATCGACTAGTAATCGATGTCAGTAGTTGTTCCCGATGGCAGACACATCTAAACTAAGACTAACTAACCAGAGACATCTTTAACTTTGTCGTATCGTTTTACTCACTGGGGAAAAACAAAGATGTCTTCCATCTGGATGCAGAGTGGCAGCGAGACACCGACCTCTAAGCTGTGGATCTTCCATTCCTCTTCTCATTTCAGACTGAGGAGCTTCCACTGAAATGAAAACGGGGAAAATGAAAAAAAAAGCCGTCAGCGCTGCAATCATTTCATCTTGATCGAGTTGTTGAGAAGAAAACACAGAGAGCCTGAGAGGTGGTGAGGAAAAGAACAACGACTTCCTCTTTAACTTTGATTGAACCGCTGACATTTAAGTGTAACAGCAGCGGCAGCAATTCCACTCAAATCAAGAACTCCTTCTATACAGCTGAGTGGATTCACTGTGTCTGACAGGATGACTGGTGCCTTTATGACACCTTGATGTGTTATACGAAAGATCCAAAGGAGACACACCAGAACTCTACTTTAACTCAACCCAGAGACCCCCTGCTGGCCCCAGAGAGCCAGATGTGGACCAACTCAAAACTCTTTCAGAGTTACCTGATTCCATAAGAATGACGTCTGTGTAACACAATGTCCGGGTTCAGAGTGAAGATAATCAGAAATGGCAACGCTGCACTTAATAAAGGCAGAAGAAGCCACGCTGTGAGGCTGCTCATAGATCGTTCTGCATTCTGTTAACGGTGCTAGTTTGTCAAAAGAAATGTACTGCGAGTGAATAACATACAGTTATAACATACTTTAAATACATTTAAGTACATCTTTCCTTTAATGTCAGAGGGAAATATTGTATTTTTCTTCATTACATTTATTTGACACTAAGTTATAAACATCATAAGATGTAGTTATACACCACTTATCTAATCTAGCATACAAGGTATCTAAAATACTCCAGAATATAATATTCTATATTAATACAACACTAGCAATTCCGCATAAAAATAATTAGTACATTTAGCTCATAATAGATAATACATTTGTATTTTTACTTTAGTGACATTTTGATTGCAGGACTTTGCTGTATTTTTTTGTAATACTTTTACATGTTTTTTATGTGGTATTTATACTTTTACCTAAGTAAAGGATCTGAGTACTTCTTCCCTCTTTATGTGAGTTAAGGCTCACAAACAGAAGTCACATTTAATTCATTGCATCTTTATTTAGCGAGGTAAAGCTCACACACTTCTTATAACTGTTTATCAATTAATAAACTTTATTTTTGGTCAGTACAATGTCAAAAAATAAAACAATTGTAGTTCAAAAAGCACAAGCTGTTGACTTGATGATTTTAGTATTTACTCAGATAAGAAGTATTTTTGTTTTCCAACAAACTTTGCTATAAAATTAAACACCAGTAAAATAAAGTTAACTAAAATTAGAATCTGCCTCTTGATCTAAATGTACATTAAAATACACAATATATTGTATTCATTCATGACAGTCGTGCAATAAAGCATCTTGTAATGTTATGAATGTCTTAAGAACCTGTCTCATGGTTTTCCACCTAATGAACAAACTAAACCTCCTCAGCACACATTTCACTATGAAGTCATGAAAACTAGCAGAACAAATGTCACATGTGTGTAAATCCAGCACTCCAGCTGTTCATGTGCTTATGTGTCTGTGCATTCAGGAAGTGGTTTTCCTATCGTGGACCTCCGACCCAGTTATAAAACAGTTATTAATGATATCTGTGCTCTATTTCAGCTGTAATGCAGTATTACTGTCTGTACTTTTCCTGCTATAACAAGACGAAATATCATCTTAAAGCTCAATTAAAACCATCTAAAGGAGAAACACTGACAGAACTATTATACGTAATATCTAATGACCAACACATGTCAGCCTCTAGTATCTGTTTATGTATCAGCTGGTGGAAACTCCAGATGAGCCAATAAACAGCCACCAGATCGTCGTCACAACAAGCTGCAAACTGAACCTTATCTGACATTAACTACGACCGGTCCTGTGGAAAGATGCCCTCATAATCGTGATCAGATCGTGATCAGAGAACATCCTGTGTGGGAGCTATAGCTCCATTTAGGATCTCCAGCAGCAGTGATTCACTGCAGGGTTGAGCTGGAGAAGGTTCTGATCTGATGCTCAGACTCGTGTTCGATGAACTCTACCGAAAATACCATCAAGTACACGGAGAGCTTGTGAAGTAGACATGTCTATTTGATTAAATATGTATATATATTTGATTGAAAACAATATATCCATATATTTCACTTCAAGTGATAGCAGAACAACTACAAACTGAAGCATTAATGTCCGGTTTAAAACCAATAGAAATGAAGACATTTGGAGCATGATGGGTGTCGGTGAAACATCAACATCAGCCAAAAACATGTTGAGAAATCACTTCTCTTATCCTCTGTCGCTTTTATTCTCTTTTAAACTCATCCAGAGTTCAAGGCTCGTATACAAACTCTGGGAAAACGTCATAAACACCAAACAGATGTTCAAAACTTTAAATATTTTTGCTGTATTTGAAGTGTTGTCTTTATATTCCCTGATAAATGTATGTGTGAACGTGTTCGGGAGGGTTTTGACGAATGAGATGTTGAAGACGAGATGTTGGAATCTAGTACGTGATGTACTTTAACACTGAACTTCTCGACACGTCACGCATGGAAATAACTACATCAAAGCGTGCAGGTGGAGCGACACTTAATCATATTAATGCGTTTTCCATCAGAGATCCGGACTCCTGCTGAAGGAAAGAGAGCGAGGCTGCTTCTTGTACACTAACACAGATACATGTTGGCTCTGTGCAGAAAGAAATGTACGATAAACTCGAGAGATGTGATAACTTCAGTGTTCATAAACAGCAATAATATCATCTAGATTCATGCACAAGGAGCACAAATACAATGCAGTACAATGATGGATCACTGGGCAAGGCTTGGAAACCAAATTAAAAAGGCAATATAGGTCCACCCAGGAGGGGTACTACAGAAATACAATAAAAAGATCAGATTGTACCATAAACAGCGAAGGCAACATGACAGAGTAGCAGCATGTAAGGAGCACGCAGATATTACTGAGAAGAGATTATGAAAAATGGGTATAAAAGTAGGAGAAACTCTGGTTTCATGTGCAGAGGTTTTAGGACCAGAGGTGGAAGAGGTACTCACATCTTCTATGTAGTAAAAGTACCAATACCACAGTGTAGAAATACTCTGTTAAAGTCATGCATTCTAAACTTTTCCACACTGAAATGTCTAAATATATATATATATATGTTGTTTAGTTGTGTACTTACATTACCCCAAATGCCATATTTTTTGCCAAAAAATACATTTTATAAGATTACATTTGAACGCATCATGATTAAGTTATAATGTACATTCTCCCAATGGCCATTCGTACTGAATAGAGCATGAACGCAACATAATGTACATTAAAAGTTTGTTTTTCTTCTAAGAACAAGGTCCCACAGTCTCTGAACAGTCTGCACACTTCTCTGTGAAGAGTTTTCATTTGGAGCTAATTTCTGCCAGAGGTTAAAAAAAGAGAAGTCAGCTGTTTATTATTTTAGAAGCCTCTGAACACCACAGGGGGGAAATGTTTCACTTATGAATTATGTTGATAACAGCGACCCTCAGTGGTTAACTGAGCATCCTGCAACTGGTACTTATATGAAGAACAGGTGCGTGCTCACACTAATGTAAAACAGTTACCAGTGTATTAGTTAAAATGGACATAAAACTCTTTTTATAAACACACTCATTTCATCAAATGAATAAACAAATATAGAGTACAAATTACAATTTTTACAGAGTTGAAGTATAAAGTATTAGAAAATGTAAACACTCGAGTACCAAAGTTTAAAACAGTTGAGTAAATAAACTTGCAAAATGACAGGTGATATTATCTATCATGTGATCTACTAATTGTGGGTAAAATTGTCTTTTTTATGCGTTTATAAACTTAATAAAGTGGCGTTTTAAGATGGAATAAATGTTTTTTTATTTTTATTCTATAAGATCTTCATGTTTGTACTACAAATTAAACCTTTCAGACAAATGTAGTAGAGTAAAAAAGTACAATATTTAGGAGTAGAAATAGTAGAAATTGGAAATATAAATTTAGGAATATTCCCAACTGAGTGGGGAGTTGTCATTTTTTAGTTTATGAATATAATAAAGTGGTGTTTTACGGTGGAATAAACCTGTTACAGGTGATCAGACTGGACACATAACATACCTGTTCTCCTCAGCAAGCTGCCTGAGATCCTAAAAACCTGTTCTGGACCGACAAACCTCCGAATAACACGCAGGGAAGCAGAAAAAAGCATCTTCTCTGACAAGCTAGTTAGCTAGTTAGTAGCAGTTAGCTAGCTTGTTTTCGGAGTTAAATCTGCTTGTTTTTACTAAAGGTTTGGTTTATAACAGTATCCCGCGGCTGCTGGTCTCCGGGGTGTTTACACTGTAGTTTTTATTTAAATAATATACTTTAAAATACGTGCTGTAGAGGATAATCCAGTGTATATGTGACTAAAAGTACTAGCTAGCTAACTTTCTACACCGTCTGACAGCTACGAGTTCATGACGACAACAGTTCTTTGGCAGACAGCCAATCAAATTGCAGCAGGACGTCGGCCCCACGCGGCATCGAATTTGTAACGGCTGCTGCTCTGTGAGCATGCGCAGTAGTGGTTTACCCACACTGGCGTCACTTGATAGTGCGAGGGTACTTAAAACAGCATTTTAATCACAAATAACAGCAATAACTGAGGATTCTTTATGTCTTTCATTAATCCAGAATCATACTTATTTACAGTGGTGGAACGCAAGTACAAGTTTGAGGTACTTCCTTAGAGTATTTTCCATTTTATGCTACTTAATTCTTCTACTACACTACACTTCAGAGGCAAATATTATCACTACAATGAATTGATATTTTTAGTTACTTTACAGATTTAGATTATTAATACAAACTATACATACATTATATGATTATAGCTTTAAAAGCTTTATCATCCGAGCCACACGTTTGTGTTTTTAGTCATTATGATTGTTATAAATGTCAATGGGATTTTGAATGAGGTTTTCTTAAGCCAATATTTTAATTTGACGCTTTAATCTTTAACAAAAGCACTTATTTCTGAACTACATGGTAATAATGAAGAACATGAAACAAGAAACCCAAAATAAGAGTTTAATTGTTCTTTTACAAAATAAAAAACATAATAAGTTCATCCACACACTCTCGGCACATAAAGGTCATTGCTATTGTCAGACAATCAGCCAATCACAGCACAGTAGTACTAGCCAATCACATTACAAATAACAACGCATTAAATACATAGCTGCAGTTGGTTAGCTTAGCTTAGCATAACGACTGTAAACGGGTGGAAACAGCTAGCCTGGTTTGTAGGTGGATTTTGATACTTTGGACCAGAGCCAGGCTAGCCGTTCCTATCCGTTTACAGTCTTTATGCTAAGCTAAGCTAACCAACTGCAGCTATGTAGCTTCACATTCGCCGTACGGAAATGAGAGTGGTGTCGATCGAAGCGAAAAAAGTGAACCGTTTCTTTCACAATATAAAAGGAGGGAGACTCTGTAGAAAGTGTGTGTGTGTGTGTGTGTGTGTGTGTGTCAGTCTTCCCAGGCGAAGTCATATGGCTGGAAGTCGTCTCTCAGCCGCTTGCAGCCGTCCTCCTCCTCTTCCCGGCTCTGTTTACACTCTCTCCAGTCAGCTCGAGTCGGGATGTTCAGCAACGCCTCGCTGGCCAGAACCTCCCTACACACACACACACACGCACGTACACACACACACACATAAATATAAAACACACACACATGCTAATAACACAGGTAGATAGTAGCATTATCTTTATAGCCCCGTTGAAGCCTATATTCGTCTAGCACCATTAAAAGTACTGAAAAACGAGTCATATTAGCACAACAGACAATAATACATATGATTTCTACTCATCCCTCACTGAGGGTGTTGAATGTTAAATGCAGACGGTTTTACCTTCCAAACTGCAGAGGGAAGTGTTTCTGAATGCGGTAGTAGAGTTTCTCCCCCGAGTCCAACTCCACGTAGAAGTACGGTGTCCCTGGAGGAGCAATCTGAACGCAAACACATTAAAAAACAGCCAACTTTAAAATTCTGTTTGTCTGTGAGAGAGAGAGAGAGAGAGATAGAGAGAGAGAGATAGTGTGCGTGTGAATGTGTGTGTGCGTGTATATGTGTATGTCTGTGTATATGTGTGTGTGCGCGTGTGTGTCTCTGTGTGTGCGTGCGTGCGTGTGTGTGTGTGTCTGTGTATATGTGTGTGTCTGTGTATATGCGTGTGTGTGTGTGTCTCTGTGTGTGTGTGTGTGTGTGTGTACCTGTTTGAGGTCGGTGTGTTCAGGGATCTCCATCAGCTCCATCTGTTGCTCCTGAGCCTGCACCATGAAGGCCTCCTTGATGTCCTCCGTGGTGCAGCGGTCCAGCGGCACCGGGACCACCTGATCAACGACCAATCAGATGAGTCTCACACGGGGTGGACAAAATAATAGAAACACCTGCTAATGTGACGCAATACTGTCAAACAGACGGCATCCTACCCGACGATAACGTCAGTTTTTCATCTTCTGTTTTAGCAATTGCAGAACTAATGCTTTTCAACGTTTTTGGCAAATTGTGATTTCCGGACAAATGATTTACTGCAAAAATAATTAGAAAATTTGTCGAAAATGAAAGAAAATATTAGTAGCAGACCCCAAAACACTCAATGAACTAGCACCGAGTGTGTTTTTTCTAACTTAAAACAACAAAGTTGCATTTAAATGTTAATTTAACACCATACTGTGAAGTGAAACAGCAGCGTGATGCTCATATCGTCTCTTTAAACCTGCGTGTCTACCTGCAGCTGCAGGTGCTGGCTCCGGTAGTTCCTCTCAAACAGAACGCAGCGCTCTCCTCGGCTCTTGTAGAAGCTCTTCAGGGCCGACTTGTACTTCTCCATCTCCTCCAGCACCTCGGAGCTCAGCTCCACCACCGACTGGTAGTGACCGATGGGGAGGATCAGCATGTGCTGGGGCGTCAGGCTGCCTTTGGCCAGAGCCAGGTAACACTGCAACATACGAACACACCTCAGTACCTTAATGTTGTTGCATTTGTATAATATCTAAATACCTTTAAGTGAACTCACATGTGTTCCGATGCTGATGACCAGGTGCTTCTCCACCTGAGGACTGGCCAGACAGAACCAGCACGGACCGGTCGGCTGAGCTGCACACAAATGAAATAAATAAAAATGTTAAAGGTTTACTGGAACTTTTACTGAACCTACAATGTCTCCTGCTATGAGGACAGGTGTTGGACTCACGGTGCCTGCGGGGCTGCTTGTTTTGTCCCTCAGGACGTCCGTCTCCTCCGTCTCCTCCTCCTCTTCCTCCTCCTCCTCTTCCTCCTCCTCCTCCGTCTTCATCTGAATACCTCTTCCTGCCTCGGCCTCTAAACCCCGCCCCCTGCTTCTGACTCAGGTCAAAGAAGAACTGATTGGCCGGCTCCTGAACAGGAAGGACAGAGAGAGACGGTTGGGTTTTTCAAAATAAAATTGCAACACATGGCCTCATTTAGCACCGTTAAAAAAAAACACTTTATTTTGAAAGTATCTGAGTAGCAGATATAATAAGCACGAATAGAAATGTTTAGGTGATAAGAAAAATAACTTCTTCACACTCTCTCTCTCTCTCTCTCTCTCTCTCACACACACACACACACACACACGCACACACACACACACTACCTCCTCCTGTGTGGTGAAGCTCGTCTTCTGTTTGTCCGTCTTGTCTCTGGTGGAGCGTCTGTACGGGTTCTCCGTCACGTCCTGCGGCTGCTTCACCAGCTCTGATGCCTCCATCGTCTTCATGGGGATGATGTTGAAGGCGTACAAATACTGCAGCAGACAGACAGGCAGACAGACGTTTTTAATGGATGTTCATCACATTGAACATCAGAGATTTAGGTTAAAAGTCGACGTTCTTTGTGATTTAGGAGACGAACCTTCTTCTTGGTCGGGTTACTGACGGCCGCCAGTGCGATGAAGCGGCTGACGTGTTGAGCGTTCTCCTGGAGAATAACGTGGTTCCTGAAACACATGAAGAGTATCGTTAGAACAGATGTTATGACGGATGTTAGTAGGGCCATTTTTTAAAAATCCACAAATTTACGAGAAAAAAATTCACTAATTTACAAGAAAAAGATACTTCTAATAATATAAACTTCTTTTTAGAAAACAACTTAAATTTGTGAATTTATTTCTCGTAAATGTAACGCTTCATTCTTGGATATTTTAAATATAAAACAGTAGGTTTCCCCCCCATCCCGGCTCAGTAGTTCTTTAATATTTTTCTACTACTCCGTCATACAGAGTAACACAGGAGGAATAATGTGAATCCTCCTCCGTCTACCTGTAGGGCAGCCGTTCGTAGTGAGCGCCCTCTAGTGCAGCAAAGTGGTATCGCGGCTTCAGGTGGTCGGCGAGGTCGGCGACGGAGACGCTGCCACAAAACTTAGTGTTCACTTCCTGCAACACGAGAACAACAGCGGAGTCAAAGGGAAACGATGCGTTTGAGAGGCTGCTCTGGAGCTTCTGACATCATTGATATCAATGTTTGACACTTTTGAACCCTCGATGAAGTCGTCTGTAACGGATGATTCTGACCTAAATCTAAATATTTAAAGTCAGAATTTGATGCGTTAATATACAACGTTGACACATTGTTCACACGTCGTCATTTAATGCATTAATATTATAAATAATATTATTTATAACCAATTTGAAGTTAATTTCATAGTGAATTAATTAATAAATACATTTATAATGAAATAGAATAAAATAAAATAAAATAAAATAAAATAAAATAAAATAAAATAAAATAAAATAAAACAAAACAAAGTAAAATAAAGGATTTTAATTAACTTTAAATGCAGTTTAAAAGTTATTCCACGTCTTTATGTAACAGTGAAGTAACATCGTTAATATGAAGGTTACCGGGGCGTTCCCGTACTGCCACACTCCTCGGGGCCACTGTGACGTCAGCAGGACATCGACTCCTCTGAACTTGGAGCTGCCGGTCAGCGGGGCCACGAGGGCCGACAGGTCTTTGGAGGTGAAGCAGTGAGCCGGGGCCGGTTCCTGGAGGGCCTCCCGACCGCTGACGTAGGCGATCTGTAGCCCGGACACACCCGTGAACACACCGCGCCGACCTACAAACACACGGAGAGACCGTTAACGTGTTCAACTCGACTACAGCCCACCCCCTCCAGAGGCTCCAGATGTTCTTACCCAGATACGTGATGTTGTCGGCCAGCTCGCAGCCGTCGGCGCCGGGGAAACACTTCACCGCATCCTGGCTCGCTGCTCCGAGGATGTAAGTGTGGACGGGAGCTGAGGAGGCACAAAGGACGCTTAGGTGACAGAAGGAAGCAGAAAACAGAACTTTATCAGCCTGGTTTTCACTGTTTTAATACAAACTATTTAATAATACTAAAATGTACAATATCTGATAAGAGGCTATTGTTATTTAATTTAAGATAAAAGGAGGAAATGCAGCAAAAAAAGATGGTTTAACTCAAGAACACTGTCAACAAATGATGCTTTAAAATAACACATTATTAACACACTATTTCTTATATTTATAATGTTATAATTAAAATGCAGTTGTGTTTCACTCATAGAAACTCTAATATCTTCAGGTACGTCACCTTCTTCTCACCTGTATTACAGAGTAAATAACATTAAAAACAACAACAACTTGTACATACTAACTAACTTGGTGCAACATCTGGTCATCCAGATGTTTTCGTACCTTTCTTGGCTCCGGTTTTGTACAGCTGCCACTCTGCTTCGGCCTCCGGCGACGTCCCGAAAAACTCTCCGACGCACAGCAGCAGCTGAGAGGAAAGAAAGAGATCAGAATTAGATTTATGTTTCTGTAAACTTTAATAAAAACAACTCAAATGTCTCGTGACTCACATCGAACGGCCCCGTCTTCTTCTGGATGCTCTGCACTCTGGAGAACAGAGCGTTCAGCCGGCCTTCAACGTCTCCACACGCCAAGCTGTGAACAAACAAACACCCACAACTGTAATCTGACAACAAGGAAAATAAATATGTATATAAAATATAATAATATAATATTAATAGTATAAATATTTATATATTGTAAAATAGACTTAAAAATAGACTTAAATAAGCAGAATTCCTTTAAAAAGACTCCAAATGACTCAAAGTGAGACTTTAATGATGTTTTTAATTGTACATTAAAGACAATTAAATTCGGCCGACATCACGTGACTTTTACATTGGTAACATGTGAAACTAATGTAAAGGATCCGGTTGTAACTCTTCTATTGTCAGTGTCACATTAAAAACTTTCCTCCTTCCAGCTATAACAGAACAGTTTAATTATGCCGAATTGTTCAGTCCTCATTATAAATATCGATTATGCATTTAGATCATAATTTATGATGTATGTACACGTGTCAGAAAGTAACGAAACCTTAAATTATATAAACGTAGAATGAGGTTCGGTGAGAGTCACAGAACGGTTAAGATAAAATAAATAAAACACATTAAATCGTCACATATTCAACATTTAAAGAGATTAAACGTGATTTAAGTAATAATAAAGTATTTATAAAAGTTAAACTTACACTCTCACCGGTTGTTCTGCCATGTTTTTGGCTAAATATTCGCTGTTAAAAATGTGTGATTTGGATTTTTGCAGCTTGAACGTTTTGGTCCGTCGCTGATAGTGGTCCGGTCAAAACAACAGCCGGAACTATTATCCATTTAACAAATCAGTAGTCGCAGGAAATATATTTTATTAAATTCGCAAATATATTTAATGTTAATGTAGATTTTTTTACGTCTACTTTACATTAATTTAGTCAAACACAAAAAATAAACAAGAGTCACGTTGTTACCCGGAGAGACTTTAGAGCGGAGAGAGTGGTTGCCAGGTTTGACTCTTACACATCAATTTAATAAAAATAAATTACACACTTTAGCCGTATAAACGCAACTCAAGGTCCACTCACTGTCTTTTTGAAGAGCTTTCAACCACACATTCAGTCTTCATCAGCGATCTCAGATTATTTACAAAGTCAAGAATGAACTTTTGCAAATGAATAAAACAGTTGTCAATGATTTTCTATTAAATTGTACTTTAATTATTTCATTATTTAAGATAAAAACATAAAAGCATTGTATGTGTTATCTCCATTATTTAAATTAGAATATAATTAAATAAAAAATGAATAGAAGTCTAAAGCATGCATATACGTATTTATATCTCCAGTACTTTACTCCCTGATTTCAATGTATTACTTGATGAAAATGTTCAATATACAATATATAAGTAACAATATGTTCCTAAAACAACATTATAAAGCAGGTACCTCTAGTTTTACGGATTATAGTATTATCTGGCAACCCCGCGGGCCCTCGGCCGATCCTCCATCCTGGTACTTTACCTTCATCCTGGTAACTCACAAGTCCCCGGACCAAAAACAGGAAGTAAGTAGCCGAATCAAACGTAAAAAAAAATCACTTTCTGTTTGCTAGTCGGGGGGCGTGTGGGAGCGCGCGCAGAAAGCTCAAAGTGCGGGAAAATAACCGAGAACAAACCGTCAGAATACCGTAAAAAACCCGCACAGACGCCACAAGCTTTTCACCTTGTCGAGTTAACATGGCGCCGGAGATTTTTCGTCTTTATTTCGCTTGGTGGATGCTAACGGTTAGCATCACAGCTTACTCCTGGAAACATAGTTTAACGTTAATATAACTACGTTGCTGCTCTGTGTGTTTTTAAACTACAACGCTACTGTGGGTTTACATCACGTTAAAGTCCCTTTCTACCGCTAAATCCCTGTGTTCTACTTGGCGATTCAGCCAAACTCCACTTAAAAATAGACCCATTCTACTTCGTCTTGCTTATTTCTGACCAATACATACATTTATAATTTGAACTTTGAAGTAAAACCTCTTACAGTGATCGTGCCTATAATTCGGCGCATATATTGTCCAACAAGCACTTCACATCTAGCAGGTTTTAACCAAATTATACCGGCTGTGCTGCCTCTGCTCCGTATCTGCAGTATTGAGCTTCCACTGCAAACAGCAGAGGGCGGTAGCGAGCAGCTCAACATAAATACACATTTTTATTAAAATAACTCACAAATTATGGATTAATTCTCACCCGAATTAACTGATCTCAACTAACGATGAGTAACATGTCACAAGGACCGATGTGGGAGGTGAACGTCTTTGCTGATATGCAATTTGGCTTTAAATTAGTACATTTGTTAAGGCAGTTTGGTGTGAATGAACAATAAATAAACATTTTGTTTTTGTATTCCTGTCATGACATTATGAAGTTATCTTTACTTTTAGGTGTCTTGTACAGATGTTGCTGTTCTTCAATTGGTCTTAACATCATTAAATACTTATATATTATAATATACTATTATATAATATATATATATATTATAAAGCCATTATCCAAGTATCCAAAGTACCTACAAGTTCACTCAGATAATCTAATATTTTCTCTCTGCATGTGCATATACAAGCAATTTATAGTATTATTATAAAACAATCACAACTAAAATAAATGTAATATTTATTCATTAAATTAATTTAAAGCAACATAAATGCCATTAAATTGAATAAATATCCCATTTTATGAAATGTGTCTTGCTCATTTCTATAAATACTGTCAAACAATTAATGCACAATTTGTATTAATGTATATTTTATTCATAAATAACATTTTGGCCTGTTTTAAAACATTTATATTCATCAAAATAACCCCAAATAAGCACTTTGTTAAAGGTACAAATGCTCTGCTATGAATTCTACTCATCCATGTTCTGTTCTTGATTAAATTAACTTCATAGATAGTTAAAATAATCTTTATTTGCACACATTGTGGCCATGACACAGCGGCCCGTGTGTTTGATTCCTCTCCAGGTGGACGATGAGTTCAGCAGCAGAGGACGAGGACGCGGCGGCGTTAGAAACCGTGAAGTCGGTCACGCTCACCCAGGACAGCGACGGAAGCATCATCCTGCACTGCCCTCCTCACGGTGGGTCATCTACCCGCCAACATATATGGGTCTAATAATAATCATATTAATCGCTTTAATTAGACTTAGACTTCAGGACAAACATTTTACATTTTATAAACCAAACAATTTAAAGAAGTGTGTGTGTGTGTGTGTGTGTGTGTGTGTGTGTGTGTGTGTGTGTGTGTGTGTGTGTGTGTGTGTGTGTGTGTGTGTGTGTGTGTGTGTGTGTGTGTGTGTGTGAGTGTAGACGAGGACTCTGAGCCCCTTCAGAAGAAACTGTGCCTCTCTACTGAAGAACAGGACGACTCGGACACTCCTCAGTTCTCTGTGGTCGCTTTACCGAGTGAGAGTCTTTACATCACTGACATGATATCAACAACATCTATATATATATACGTATATATATGTCTATATATATGTATATATATATAGATGTTATTAATTATATATATATATATCCTTTAAGCTAACGAGGCCTCTGTTGACGTCTTCTTCCTCCTCAGTGTCGGAGAGCGATGAAGGCTTCGAGGTGACGATGACGGCCACAGCGGACGGGGATCTCTCTGAGGAAGGAGTCGCTCAGATTCAGGTGCAGAACCAGCTCCTCCTCCTACTTTTATCTGGTCCTGAACCAGTCTCAGTGTAGTCCTGATCCTCTATCAGACCTCCATCAGTAAAGAGACCATCAGAGAGAAGATGGTCTGTTTCTATAGAGTTATTCTTGATGCTCGTCATCGGAGCCACCGGGTCGGATTCTGGTGAAACCAGATGAAATCATGCAGGTTCACCAGAAATGTATTGCTGGACCCGCTGGAGGGAAGGGAGGCACGGGAGAACCAGGACCAGGACTGAGAGGGGCAAACTGTCAGACCTGCTGCAGTAGAATGAGAGGTTTTCTAAAGAGTCTGGTGCCCAGAGACACTACCACTTCAGTCCACAGGGGGCGCCAGAATCAACGCTAAACAAAGTCACCGGACTGCTTGTTTGTCGACTTAAAGTCTCGATGTTTCACGAAGCTTTTTGTTTGTTGTGCTCTTAAAATAAAACCTCCTTCATGTGTGTAGATTCTGCAGCAGGAGGAGGAGTCTCTCTCGCCCGATCAGAAGTCAGAGGTGTCACCTGTCAGTCAGGCCTGGTTCACCACGAAAGAAGACAAAGACACGCTGGCTAACAAAGGTGTGAGCACAGCACAGGTTCACGTAACATTTCTTTTCTTCTTTATGCGTCGCAGTAATCCTGGATTAATTTAAATGCAACTGAAACTGTATTTACAACAAGCTCACCCACCTTTTGGCACAACTTACTGTGTACAGATACCTATTACCTCATTACATTTATAATAATATATATATAATAACATGTAACATTTCCCGCCCTTCAGGTCACAAGTGGAAACAGGGCATGTGGTCCAAAGAGGAGATCGACCTTCTGATGAGCAACATCGATCAATACGTGAAGGTTCGTCACTTCCTGTCTGTATTTCGGTCCCGTACATGTCGTTCAATGTTTGAACCCCTAACCTCCTCCGTGCTCTGGCTTCAGGGCCGAGGCATCGACGACCCGGCGGAGATCATCTTCGAGATGTCCAAAGAGGAGAGGAAGGACTTCTACCGCTCCGTGGCATTGGGCTTGAACCGGCCGCTGTTCGCCGTCTACAGACGAGTTCTACGGATGTACGACAACCGAAACCACGTCGGGAAGTGAGTTCACGAGGTTCAGACATCGGGAAAAACAACTTAACTTTGTTATTTCCTCACTTTGAACGTGTTTATTCGTCTCCCTCAGGTACACTCCTGATGAGATAGAGAAGCTCAAAGCGTGAGTGAAACCTCCGCGTGTCTTTCTTTTAATAATGAAGTAAATGAAATGTGTGTTTATTAAAGTCGAGTATCGTTTCTATGTTCAGGTTGAGGGAGAAACACGGGAACGACTGGGCGACCATCGGAGCAGCTCTGGGTCGCAGCGCCTCTTCAGTCAAAGACCGCTGCCGACTGATGAAGGACACCTGCAACACAGGTAGAGTACTCCAGTACACGCTGCAGGTACTTTACTTCTTTTATACTTCTACTACATCTCAGAGGGAAGTTAGTTACTACTAACCGACAAGTTGACCAAAGATTCAGAGTTCTTTTGTAAAAACACACAAAATATGAAGTTTAACTCCCCAAAAGTTGATAGAAGTACAGCTGAAACCATGTTGACGTGTTAGTAATAAGCTCCTCACCGTCACTCTAAGTAAAGGATGGTTTGTCTGTTTATTTTTCATATGAAACATTTGTCGTCTTCTTCTTTGTTGTTCTTTAGGTAAATGGAGTGAGGAGGAGGAGCGGCGTCTCGCTGAGGTCGTGTACGAGATGGCGGGCGCGTCGCCGGGCTCGGCGGTCACGGGCGGCGTTTCTTGGGCGTCGGTCGCCGATCAGGTTCGCACGCGCTCAGAGAAACAGTGTCGGTCGAAGTGGTTGAACTACCTGAACTGGAAACACAGCGGAGGAACCGAGTGGATGAAGGAGGACGACCTCAACCTCATACGCAGGTACGCTGTCCTCTCTCTCGCTCTCTCATTGTACGCATGACTCCAAGATTATGATGCATGAATTTAAAGAGTTCAACGATGTGTTTCAGGATATTGGAGCTGGAGGTGGAGGATGAGAATGAAATCAAGTGGGAGGATCTCGCCGGCGGGTGGAGCAGCGTCCGGTCGCCTCAGTGGCTGCGATCCAAGTGGTGGAGCATCAAGAGACAAGTAGCCAATCACAAGGAGATCCCCTTCAACGGTGCTCAAGAGTGTTTACATCTGAAGCTGCAGTTTGTTTGTTGTAAAGATTTATTTATAGTTTTTAAATTCACCTTTTGGAGGATTTTTTTTAGACCGTTTTTTTTATTTTATCTAACATAATATTAATTATTATTATTATAATATAATATATTACTTTCTAATATAATAATAATATTATTATAATAAATCACAGGAAACTGTTGACACTCAACCCTGTGTTGTGTTTGTCCTCAGTCCTCCTGAAGGGTCTCCAGGAGCTCATGGCGTCGTCACAGACGGCGTCCGGACCGGTAAGTCCCTCCTCTTCCTCCTCCTCTTCGCTCCAGATCCGACTCACCCGATTGGACGAGAGCGTCGGAGGCGGTGGCAGCCCCGCCCCCGGCTCCATGGCGGCGCTGCAGATTCCCGTTCAGATCCCGCTGCAGATCACACACCTGGGTGAGAGTTTGAGTGTGTTTCTATGCAGACGATGCAGACTTTTACATCAACGGTTGTGTTTAACTCACCTTTTTGTTTTTCTCTGTCAGCTTCAGATTCCTCAGCAGCAGCCAGCGATGGTGAAACCATCACTCTGAACACCGGAGCCCTGCAGACCTTCGAGATCCTGCCCGTGAGCACAAACACATCGATATACTAGAGTTCTGCAGCAGCACTCGGCTTCTAAATGTGACAAAGTGTACAGATAAGAAATGATGATGTGTTTTGAGGGAAATTGTGAAACTCAATCCAAAAATATAAACAATGTGAATTAGCGCCACCTACTGTTTAAAGCTAACAGTCACATCAACAGTATAGTGGATGGAAACGCACATAAATGAGCATTTTTGCTTCGCAGATTGTCAGTAAATTCGATTAAACTTGCTCTGTTTTTCTATTGTCTTTATTTCCAGTCCTTCCACCTGCAGCCCACCGGCACCCCGGGCACCTACTACCTGCAGACGTCGTCCAATCACGGCCTCCCGCTCAGCCTCTCCACCAGTCAGGGGCTCCCGCTCAGCTTAGCCAATAACAGCACGGTTACCCTGACCACGGGCTCCTCCCCCTCGTCCCACGAGCACATCATCCTCCACAGCCTGTCGGTCGGTTTCAGACCACGTAGAGTGTAAAGCGTCTTGTGTTATTTGTTCTACACTCTTCATCTTCATCTTCATCTTCGTGTGTTTTTGTTTTTTTCCCGCCTCAGACGGACGGCCTCTGCTCCGGCGATGGCGTCATCATCCAGACGGTCACCTCTGACCCCGCCTCATCGGACCCTCTCGGCCAATCGCAGCTGGTTGTGGAGACAGAGGGGCGGAGCCAGGACGACCGGCTCGATGCCACGAGTCTCCTGGAGGGGTCGGAGAACGTTGTTACGGAAACTCAGGAGCCAATCACAGACGGCTTCACCGACAAGG
Source organism: Anarhichas minor (assembly GCF_050575085.1). NCBI lineage: Eukaryota > Metazoa > Chordata > Actinopteri > Perciformes > Anarhichadidae > Anarhichas > Anarhichas minor. The sequence continues at coordinate 10,282,079 of NW_027466491.1, read as the reverse complement.
TTCACCCAAAATGACTATGATTGAGTATTTATATACAACATACTGCATAATATACCTGCACAATATATTCAGAGTAAAAACTAAGACTTTACAAGATTTAAGAGATATAAGAGAATTTTTTTTAAATATTCACATACGTGTGTGTGTGTGTGTGTGTGTGTGTGTGTGTGTGTGTGTGTGTGTGTGTCAGGAGCTGAGCTCACCGTCTGTTGAGGGTCCAGTGGTGCATTCTGGGATGATATCCGGCAGCGCCGTGCTGATTGTGTCTCCTCCAAACATCAGCAGCACACTGACAGGTAACACACACACACACACACACACACACACACATCTTTTTTCATTTTAAGAATCTAAAATCAACAACACGAGGTTTAAAGTTTGACTGCAGAGCTGCTCATCGTTCTCCGTCTTTGTCCTCAGATCCGATTCTGGAGAACCAGGAAGGATCTGACTGAGCTATACCTCCACCGTGGACCAACAGGATGAGGTCACTTCCTGTCTGTCCGTGTGGAAGCTGCTGCTGTTTCAAACCAGGAAGTGAACGTTGAACATTTGAAGCTTCACACTGAACCCCTGGATGAAATGTGAAGGCAGCGCTGCAGGAGCTCGTCCTGCTGAAGACGTCCTCCATAAGACGTCCTGCAAAAGACGTCCTGCATAAGATGTCTTCCATCAGACGTCCTGCTAAAGACGTCTTCCATAAGATGTCCTGCTAAAGACGTCTTCCATCAGACGTCCTGCTAAAGACGTCCTCCATCAAACGTCCTGCTAAAGACGTCCTGCTAAAGACGCCCTCCATCAGAGGTCCTGCTAAAGACGTCTTGCTAAAGACGTCTTGCATCAGACGTCCTGCTAAAGACGTCCTCCATAAGACGTCCTGCTAAAGACGTCCTCCATAAGACGTCCTGCTAAAGACGTCCTGCTAAAGACGTCCTCCATCAAACGTCCTGCTAAAGACGTCCTGCTAAAGACGCCCTCCATCAGAGGTCCTGCTAAAGACGTCTTGCTAAAGACGTCTTGCATCAGACGTCCTGCTAAAGACGTCCTCCATAAGACGTCCTGCTAAAGACGTCCTCCATAAGACGTCCTGCTAAAGACGTCCTGCTAAAGACGTCCTCCATAAGACGTCTTGCATCAGACGTTCTGCATCAGACGTTCTGCATCAGACGTCCTGCATCAGACGTCCTCCATAAGACGTCCTCCATAAGACGTCCTGCTAAAGACGTCCTCCATAAGACGTCTTGCATCAGACGTCCTACATAAGACGTCCTGCTAAAGACGTCCTGCTAAAGACGTCCTGCTAAAGACGTCCTGCTAAAGACGTCCTCCATAAGACGTCCTGCATCAGACGTCCTCCATAAGACGTCCTGCAGCGCCAAAGAGACTCTGACTCAACTGACCCTCGTCCTTTAAATTAAACATATGTCTATACATGTAAATATATAAATAAATAAACATAAGAACACATGAATGATTCCTCTTTTGTCACGTGATTATGAAGAAATGAAACGTAGTTCTTCTTACCTTCATGAGTAGGAAGAGGTTGAGTTTCTCTCTGGGAGGCGAGATGACGTCAAAGCCCCCAAATCCACAGAAGCCTTTTTAACTTTGCATCTAAAAAGAATCAGAATTTAGTTTCAATCTAAATTAGAAATGTTGTCATTGAAGTAAACGTTCCTAATGTTGGGTGTTTAAGCAGAACCTCGTTATGAGTCAGCGTCTCAACATACTGAGATACTGAGTGAAAATATGAATGTTTCTCATTTTTATTTTACAGGATCATTTTTTATTGACAGCAGCAGAAATAAACTTCCATAGAAACTTTAATACGTCGAATCTGCTGCTGTTTAAAAATGCAGTTCTTCATTAAGAACAGGGAGGCAGCGTTGTCCTATTGTTATACTTCATTGTTATTATTAACTGGTTGATGATCAAAAATATCTGATTGTTATTGAAGGAGATTTATTAGAGTAACAAAAAGATATTCTATCTTTCGTTTCTTAGTTTATTGTCTCAATACATTTAATTCATGTGTTTCTTTCCTTTACGTTTTTTTCTATTTTGACACATTTTTTAGAAACTATTCATAGCTTCACATAGAGATGCATAGAAATATATTTTTTAAATATACGTTTACAGAACTTTTCCAATCGTGCAAAATACAGGTATCGCTTTTCCTTAAAGAAATATGATTGTGAATTAAGTGATTATTTAAAGAAAATCTAATCACGACTCAAGATGTAAATCTCATGATTGTTCCATCATTTAGATTCACTATTGATCTCACAATCATTCTTCTTCTGAGGAGCCGACCATCAACACAAATAAAACATTACAATCGTTTGTTTTTTTGTGCTTTTAATGTGACGTTTCCTTTGAGAACCAGTTCACCGACAGTTTACTTCAGGTCCAGTAGGATTCAGTAGGGAATGGATCCACCGACATGTTTTACAGCGTCATGAAGCATGAAGCATGAAACATGAAGCATGAAACATGAAGCATGAAGCATGAGACATGAAACATGAAACATGAAGCATGAAACATGAAGCATGAAGCATGAAACATGAGACATGAAGCATGAAACATGAAGCATGAAGCATGAGACATGAAACATGAAGCATGAAACATGAGACATGAAGCATGAAGCATGAAACATGAAGCATGAAGCATGAAACATGAAGCATGAAACATGAAGCATGAAGCATGAAACATGAAGCATGAGACATGAAGCATGAAACATGAAGCATGAAGCATGAGACATGAAGCATGAAACATGAAGCATGAAGCATGAGACATGAAACATGAAGCATGAAACATGAAGCATGAAACATGAGACATGAAGCATGAAGCATGAAACATGAAGCATGAAGCATGAGACATGAAACATGAAGCATGAAACATGAAGCATGAGACATGAAACATGAAGCATGAAACATGAAGCATGAAACATGAGACATGAAGCATGAAGCATGAAACATGAAGCATGAAGCATGAAACATGAAGCATGAAGCATGAGACATGAAACATGAAGCATGAAACATGAAGCATGAAACATGAAACATGAAGCATGAAACATGAAACATGAAGCATGAAGCATGAGACATGAAACATGAAGCATGAAACATGAAGCATGAGACATGAAGCATGAAACATGAAGCATGAAACATGAGACATGAAGCATGAAACATGAAGCATGAAGCATGAAGCATGAAACATGAAGCATGAGACATGAAACATGAAGCATGAAACATGAAGCATGAAACATGAAACATGAAACATGAAGCATGAAACATGAAGCATGAAACATGAAGCATGAAGCATGAGACATGAAGCATGAAACATGAAGCATGAAACATGAAGCATGAAGCATGAAGCATGAAACATGAAACATGAAACATGAGACATGAAGCATGAAACATGAAGCATGAGACATGAGACATGAAACAGAAATGTAGAAAACATTCACGAGGTCTGGAGGTGTGACCGAAGCCGGCGGTCACCAACACGGCACAGAGGAGTTCATTATGAAGCAATATTTAATATCACGCGGTACAAAAGTAGAAAAAATTGTCGAAGACATTTGGCAAAAAATAAAGTTTGAAATGAGAATAAAGTGTGCAGAAGGCCGCAGGACGAGTTCACTGACCTCCGTTTAAACGGACGTCACACCTGTTTATCATTAGAGCGGCTCTGAACCAGATACACATCTGAGCATCTATACTGCATATAAATATATATACTGTGTACAGATACTGTAAGGGGTCAGAGGTCTCACCTCACAGATGGAGGTCACAGGTTTGATTCCCAGTCATCAGGTGTTCCTGCTTTTTCCATCTAAACCAGTGGTTCCCAACCTACAAATACGAGACTTTGAAATTTGAAAATATATTGATAATTCAACACGAAACAAGTTTATATTAATGGAAATCTGTCTTATTTCTATTTGGGGGGATAATAATGCACTAAGTTCAGAAGCTACAGCTCACATAATGCTTTGGAGGAGTGAACAGGAAGCAAAATGTTGCCATGGAGTCAGTTAGTTAAATATAGGCTAAAAATGTTTTGTATTTTTAGCCTATATTTCTTAATATTTTGACAAATTAGTGAATTAAAAGATTGCCGAACTAACTATTAGCAGCTCCTGTTTGCAGTGTTCTCATTGATGTACAGACAACTATCACTGGAATACTCAGATACTGAAGAAAACTTAAAAACGTGATGACTCTCAGGCATCTGTGGCTGATTTCTAAGCAGATTTATGGACGTTTACTCGCAATCGACATCTGAGACAAGATAATATTTCACAATAAAGAAAGGCAACATTTAGAGCAAAGGGATATGTTGTGTGTTTTCTCCCTATCTTGTTGGGGACCACTGGACTAAACTGTCCTGTATAAATGTATGGGATGGTTTAACCCTCACCACACACATGAAATAAGCAGAATGAATCAACGCCCGTATGAACGTGTCTGACGATGAATCAAACGCACCTCATTGAGTTCAGATAGATGCCTAATGTGGCGTCACCAGGATCGCTTCATTTCAACGCCCCCTGGTTTAAATACTACCCTGTCTAAAAACACTCCCTGCAAGTGCTAATTTTAAAGTGCTGCTCCTCACATATAAGATTACATGGTCTAGCTCCATTTTACTTAATGAGCCTCATCACTACCTACGCTCTTAAAATGCTGGAACATTTCAGCAGGGAAGACACAAAAGATCCTCAGGCAGTAGTTTTCCCTCCTGTGAACCATTTAAATACAAAGAACTGACAGATTAAACCTGTTTATTCCTGCGGAGAACTCGTCTCCATAATGTAGGAAAGTGTAGTAGCGCTATTAATCTCCTGACGTCTTTCTTTGTCTTTTCCCTTAAATCCTTTAGTTATGGGGTTCTTCCTTGTCTTAGTATGGGGCTGGATTGGTTTTTAGAGGAAATCGGAAAACCCCCAATTTCTCTCTAAATACAAAGTTCTAGTATGTTCAGCTCTTCAGTGGTTCATTTCACTTCTTGAAATACATTTTCATAATCATTACTCCATTAACTAGAAAGGTGACCTCAGCAGAGTGCGGATCTCCACCAGGTGTTTCTGCAACAACTCAAGCTGTATCTTGTGATTGAATGAAGACAACCCACAATTGGCTATCCCCCCCATCTAGACACCAATGGGCTGTAAGTCGTCGTAAAAAACACATCATTTAAACTCAAAAAGAAGCGGCGAAGTATGCAGCCAACCGGCTTAACGTCGTTGTATCAGGCACATCATGGAATCTTGCCAAAACCAAAAGGAAACAAATCAAACTGTCAGCTGCGTAACAGAGGCTGAGTGGCGGCGAGGTACTCAGCAGTAAGTCTGTTGGTAGTTCAGCTAGCGGTAAGCCAAACAATCCAGCCAAAACAGTAAAAGTGAGCCGCAGAGCAGTGGGCGTGAGGTACTCAGCAGTGTTTGTTTGGTTAAGAGTAGTGAGTGAGTAATCAGCAGGCAGCCAATGGTGGTATTAAACAGTCAATAAAAGGTGCTTTGAGAAAGTGTGACTCACTCGAACTACTAGAGTTCCTTGAGCATGTGGCCATAACTGACCACCCAGAATATTATACAGTTTGCTGCAGCAGAATGCGAGCTATGCCGTGGACAGACACAGAGGTCACTCACTCACTCAGTCACGTACGCACACATGCGACCAATCGCATGATCCTTCTGGTAGAGACAATAATAAGCTCCAAAGAGAGCATCTGAACACACCAGCATTTAAAATGATTTCTTACAGTCAAATAAATTATTTTTACTTAAAGTAAATATGATGAGTGAATCTCCACCGATGAACAATAGCAGAAAACATCTGAAACTTCTGGAGGACCACCAGTTTTTGTTCTTTGTTTGTTTTCTTGCAGGTTGAGGTTCGACACCGGGCCTCTTCAGCCGATCAGGTATAGTAGCGCCGCCACCAGTCCGAGCCCCGCACTCAGCACCGTCCACGTGGGCCTGAAGGTGGCTCCGCCGGCCTCCAGGTATAAAGTGTAGTTACAGGTAGGGGTGAGGTTAGCCGAGGTGGGGTAAGCCAAGGTGCGACCAGTCGTAGTGGGGATGTGGCGTAACATGAAGTCGTGTTTCATGGCGGAGTAGTGATCGGGACCATGCGGGACGGTTAGTGTCTCCGTCAAAACCTCGTGACCCGGGTACGTCACCTGCCAATCAGAAGAAAGTTAATGTCACGTGAGAGTGTAACATTCTACACACCGGAAAACAACACATTTTTATACCAGTTACTACTACTGTGCTAAGCTAGTTAGCTTCTGCTATTGTCAACAGGCCACAGCAACAATGTTGCATGAAAACACAAACGTTTGCTAACTTTTGATCGTTAAGGTCTTTGGATTGTACTGACCAAATTTGAAGTTGATCTGATTAAATCTGTAGGAGGAGAGTGTACGCCGTCTATAAAATGGCAAAAAATTGGCTAAAATGGCAAATTGAATTCAAAAAGGCTGACTTCCTGTTGGGTTTTGGGTATACTTTCATTATCTTCCCTTCAATAGGGCCTTCGGTGCTCGGGCCCTAACTACAAAGATGTATCTAAACATGATTCTACACTGTGGTTGAAGAGATAAAAGATATATATAAATATGTATATATATATATATATGTTCCACCACTAGAGGTCGCTGTATTATCGTTGTGTGTTTACTGTGAAGCTGTAGTTTCCAGGCAGCAGCAGTCTGTAATATTCTCCGTGTCGGTCGGTGTTGAACGGACACATATTCCTGCGACCTCTAACCTCCACCACCGCGTTCTGGACCGGCTCTCCGGAGCCATCGAACACACGACCTTTGACACCTGAACACAAACATACATACACATGTACACAGATAGTATCAAGGTAAACACACGGACAGGTGAACACACGGACAGGTAAACACACGGACAGGTAAACACACGGACAGGTGAACACACGGACAGGTGAACACACGGACAGGTAAACACACGGACAGGTGAACACACGGACAGGTAAACACACGGACAGGTGAACAGACAGACAGGTAAACACACGGACAGGTGAACACACGGACAGGTGAACACACGGACAGGTGAACACACGGACAGGTGAACACACGGACAGGTGAACACACGGACAGGTAAACACACGGACAGGTGAACACACGGACAGGTGAACACACGGACAGGTAAACACACGGACAGGTGAACACACGGACAGGTGAACAGACAGACAGGTGAACAGACAGACACGTAGACAGACAGGTACTGACCCAGGTGGACCTGCTGGATGAAGGCCAGCAGAGACTTCCTGTTCTCGGTCCACAGAGCAGGAAGTTGTTGGACTGGCGGAAACTTGCAGCAGGAAACTTCCAGAGTCAACTCCAAACACTGAGCCCACACATAGTTATAGTCCTGCATCCCACCTGTACACACACACACACACACACACACACACACACACACACACGAAATGTCAAATATCTTTTTAAATAAAAAGGATACAAGTTGGTGAAGTTGTGTAAAGTTAAAGTTAAGTTCTCATGTTAATATATATTCTAATCACAAAAAAGCCACAAATGTCTCCTTCATTTTAAGGTTCTATGAGCCTTGAGTTTGAACAAAGAGCGAGTAAGAAGACACATAAACAAATATCGTCCGTCCAAAGGAGGACATTTCCCTTTCAAACTTCAAACCAAATCTGTGTCTTTGTGTTCAGCCGGAGACGTTTGAAGGATTCTGTGTTCAGCTGCTTGTTTCTCAAATTGGCTGAACTTCAAAGATCATCAAAACCCAATGTCCAGATCCTTAGATGCATGTGTGTGTGTGTGTGTGTGTGTGTGTGTGTGTGTGTGTGTGTGTGTGTGTGTGTGTGTGTGTCCTACGCGCTCCTAAAAACACCCACAATCCTTTACGCACGATGCATGTCCTGTCCCCCGATTTAGAAACAGAGGAACTAAGCTAGTAAACCGGCTAGAACCGGCTTATTTTCACAACTAACTCTGTAAATTAAAGGTTCTCGGTCGATGGAACAGTCGAGATATTTAACGGAGACGGTTTTCATGAGTTTCTGTTGAGTTTAGGTGGGTTTTACAATCAGTGAGGTACATTTACTGTGTTTCTCAACGGAGTCTGGTGGCTTTGAGAATACATTAATTGTATGTTTTTTACATCATATTAATTATTAAAAAAGAAAACCCTGTTGAAAATTCATATTCCTTCTAGAAATTGTAAAGTACTGAATTATTCTAATCAAAGAATAACAACAGAATAACATCTGACATACAACAAGTCATTAAATGATGTGTTCAGAGTTCAGCTCCCTCAGGGGACGTCTCTGTCAGGTGATCCGGGTCACACAGATCCGGTTTCTGCAGCAGGAAACCGGATCGGTTCTGTCTGCAGGTTTCATGAGCTCAGAGCGTTCAGAGCAGACGAACTAATAAAGTTTATTTAAAGCGTTACAGCCTTTCATAATGAGTCAAAAACGATGAAATAAAAACATAGAGATGTATCTGTTTTTGTTCTATTTCATAATAAAAACGACAGAATACCACTTCCTGATTGGCTGCCGTGGATCCGGTGGGATCCTATAAATAGCGGCGTGCTGACCTGACAGAGGATACCACTGGTATCCGTTGGTGACTCCGTCCAGGAACGGCCTGGTGTCTCTGCAGAGGTTCCCCCGGTGCATGGAGGCGTGGCTGTGGGAGTACACCTTGGCCAGGTGAAGGAACACGTCGTCATCGGGCGTGACGCTGGCCCCGCCCACCAGCTCGCTGCCTGCACCGACCAGCAGGAGTGAGTTTTTAATCAAATGAATTAAATTAAACGTGTTACACAAAGGCTTGAGCTGAAAAACAGACTAAAAGGAAAAAGAGTACTCTTCAAAATAAAATGTTAAAGCATGAATTAAAATTTGTATTTATATTTCAAAATAAAATAAGAAAACAAATGCAAATAAAACCACTTAAGTCTGGTTATTGTTGTATTATCTATTTAACTGGACTGACAGACTGACAGTCTTCCTGCTGGTTTATTTTCTGGAGAACTTCTTTTACAACTTTAATTTTATTTTATTCTATTATTTATTTGTGTTTATTTTGTGAACTAACGGCTTCGGTTTCTACCAGCAGAGGGAGCAGTCACTCAAACCTCCCGAGCTATAGATGAGAAGCTTGCCTTACAAATCGTATATTTAGGAAATAGTTTTTAGTAAACCAAAATACGAGACAAATCGTAACGTAGCATGATACACGGAATACATATAGTACATACATTATGTGTTATATCATGAATTATCTTTTTCCTTGCAGCAAAAGTATAAAAACCAAACTTCACCGTGAGTTTTGCCACTTTTGGACTTTAATTAAAGATTTCTTTACGGGTTTTTCTCAGTAAAATATTATCCTTAAACTTCAGTAAAAGTGATTTTACTCCAGGTTCACTCCAGCAGAAACTATGAAATAACTGTGTGAGTGTGTGCGTGAGTGTGTGTGTGTGTGTGTGTGTGTGTGTGTGTGTGTGTGTGTGTGTGTGTGTGTGTGTGTGTGTGTGTGTGTGTGTGAGTGTGTGTGTGAGTGTGTGAGTATGTGTGTGTTCACCTCCGTTGCTGTTGTCATAAGGATAACTGGCCACCATCGCTCCTCCGTGAAGGTTGGCAGAGAGGACGAAGCTCTCGGTCCTCAACCAGCCAATTACAGCTCTGACCTGAAGACACGTCACACAGCGACCGGCCAATCACAGAGGGTCCTTTCAAACACGTTAATTTAAGGAAAAGATGGTGACGCTCTGTAGTTTGTGTTTGAAGAAACTGGAGGAAATAGAGCTTGTTGTTTGGGGACTATCTTCAGCGGCGGATGAATCCACAGTTTGGTGGATACTTTACTTTGACTTTTGATGGGATTTGTTCATTTATGGGAGGAAGAGGAGAGAAAGGAGGAAAAGAGAGAGGAGGTGCAAGAGGAGGAGGAAGAGAGAGAGAGAGAAGGGGACGAGGTGAGGAAAAGGTGAGAAAGGAGGAGAGAGAGGAGAGAGGGAGGAGAAAGAGAGAGAGAGAAAGGAGAGAGAAGGAAGAGGAAAAGGAGGAAAAGGAGAGGGAGGAGGTTGAGTAAGTGGAGGAGATGAGGAGAAGTGGAGGGAGAGGAAGAGAGAGGAGAGGAGGAAGAAGAGAAGGAGTAACATATAACTAATACTATAAATAAAAAGATGGTGACGCTCTGAAGTTTGTATTTCAACAAACTGGAGGAAATAGAGCTTGTTGTTTTGGGACTATCTTCAGCGGCGGATGAATCCTCACTTGGTGGACACTTTACTTAATGTATAAATACAACAGAACTTCGTGAGTTGATGTTTGAAAGCAGCAGAAGGTGTTTGACTCTCAGACCTCGTTCTCCCTCTGCTCCTCCTCCAGCTGCTGAATCCTCCGGCGACCAGCGAACGCATCGGGGAAGTTCCTGTTCAGGTCTACGCCGTTATTATTTGGCCTGAAACACACAAACACCACTGAGAACAAACCAGATATACAGCAGCACAGAGGTCAGAGGTCAGAGGTCAGAGGTCAGAGAGCTCATGGGTTTTTCTTTTGGTGAAACTAACGAGAGTCTGAAGACAAACTCACACAATCAGATTTATTAGATTTAAGAGGAGAAATACGAGATGTTTAATTTACTGTATACACAGATATAGAAAGCAAGGAGGAGGAGAGAGGAGGAGAGAGGAGGAAACAAGAGAGAGAAGGAGAGAGGAGGAGGAAGAGGAGAGAGGAGATAGGAGAGAAGAGATAGGAAGAGGAGAGCGGAGAGAGGAGAGGAAGAAACAAGAGAGGAGAGGGAGAGATTAGGTGGAAGAAGGGGGGAGAAAAATACAAATAATAAATAAATGTGTAAATATAAATATTTATATAAAAAGATGAAGGACCTACAAGTTTTTCTGTAAACTGTAAACAAACAACAGGGAAACAGCAGCTGCTGCCGAGGCTCCCATGGGCAAGGCACTCATGTTTCCCACAATCCTCCTGCTCCAGGAAGTGAGCGCGTCTTTATGTATTTATACACATACTTTAAATACAGCTTGCTGATACTTTTCGGTGCTTTTACTTGTAATTGAGCAGAAAAATACTTCTTGGACGATTCTTAGGATTTTCAAAATAAAATGTTGTATTTGTATTCTTTATATATAATATAATATATGTAATGACTGACTGACACTTGATTCAGTGAAATTCTTTAAACCAGTTTGTTTCTGTGTCGAGCTGAAAGTCAAATTATCTCATCGGCTGATTTGTTTCCACTTTGAGACGCTCCAACGAAATGTTTCCTTATATGGGTTGGAAAGTGATGACCTCAAACCGACTACACACACACACACGCACACGCACGCACACACACACGCACACACACACACGCACGCACACACACGTATAAACTGCAGCATGAATATCATTTCTCTGGTTAATTTGATTAAAAGTTGAAATGAAAACAAACTTGTGTTGAACTGTCAACACTTTAAGGTATCGGTTCGCATCTCTTTGTCCCCACAATGAGACTGTGTGAACAGATTTACGTCCCCACAATGTGATGAATACAACCACACAGACACACACAGGAAACAGCACATGAGAAGAAGTCAAAACACTTCTGATTAGATACGTAGCGGCCTTTAACCGCGACTGCAATCTGTGAGTGTGATACCGATCTGCTGTGTGCGTCTGGTTTCCTGCTTATCACAGTGTTTTGGAGCGTCACACAGTTTAGTCTATCACATCTAGCACATCAAAGTGTGCGTGTCTTGTTTTGACATTCGGTCATCCACACATGTTTCAACCCTGTAGACCAGAACCAGCAGCTTTTTTTACCTTGAAAAAGCCCCTTAAACCCCCAATAATTCATATTTTAATATTGATGAGGGACCACATGACTACTTCAATGTGAAGGGGAATACAAAAATGAAACATGACTTTACATCATTTCAATTTTAACATACATAAAAATAATAAGTGGATCTTTAAAGGTAATACATTTAAAATTCAGAGCATATCTATTGCCTCCACACGGCTCTCAAGATGGCGACGGCTGAGCCGGCGGCTAACAGCTAACAGTGCAAACAGAAGGCAACAGTGCTGACGGAGATATCAGTGTGAAGCGGAGCTTCATCAGCTGTAACCAGCATAGACTGTGTATAAGAAGTGGACGTAGTCAGCCATTGGTTCCTGCTGTTTTTGAAGCCTTGAGTTTCGGCATTTTGGCTGTCGCCATCTTGTTTTGTTGCAACCAGAAGTGACACGAGAGGTTGGAGAGAAATACAACTGAACGCTGAAACATTTTTAGGTGATCAAAATGTTCCAATTAACTTTTCTTTGGAAGAGTTAAAGTTGTAAGACGAGAACACGGAAAACTCTCAGACCGCCGTGGTCGAGACCTGTCAATCACTGTGTAGCCCCGCCCTAAAGCATCCCCTGCTTTATGGTCTGTTTGACTCTAAATGGACCATAATGTACTAAATGAACATCATGCTGTATTGAAGAAGACTTGAAACTAGAGATTGAGACCATAAACTCATGTTTACAATGTTTACTGAGGTAATAAATCAAGAGAGAAGTAGAGTCATTTTCTCATAGACTTCTATACAACCAGAGGAGTCGCCCCCTGGTGGACACTAGATAGAACGCAGCTTTGTTTACCTGCCCTGGCTGTACAAGCAGTCCGTGTCCGATGCGTCGAAGCCGTCGGGGTTCATCGTGGGCAGGATGTGGATGCGGGTGCTGTTCAGTAACTGCAATGACCACGTTTCGTTGTTGCGGTAACCACCAACCAGGTCGTCGATTAGCTGCAGCAGCAGCACCCGGCCAAGAACCTGCACACACACACACACACACACACACACACACACACACACACACACACACACACACACACACACACACACACACACACACATAAAAGTGTTACTTAGAATATGACCAAAGATATAATTGAAGTGATTACATTTTCTGGGGTTCATTTGATTAGAAGTTGAATGAAGTCTGATGCTTTAGAATGAAAACAAACGACAGCAATCATCAAACTTCCTCTCGTCTTTGCTGCTCAGTTCCACAGCTTTATTCATTCATTCCTCTTTCCAACATCTCTCTCTCTTAACATGACATTTCATGTTCTCTCCTGCTGGAACACAGAGTGGGAGGAAGTGATGTCGTGAGTCAACGAGGAAATCGAAACGCAATCCCGAGACGAGTCAGAGGCTGATCTTTCCTTCTTCTTTTGACGCAGAATAAGAAAAGAAACAACAACTTTGTGAATGAATGAGAGCCTCGGGAGGCCGGAAGAGAGAAGGGTGGGAAAAAGGTGAAAAGGTGTGTGTGCTTACAGAGCTGACACACACACACACACACACACACACACACACACACACACACACACACACACACACACACACGTGTCAGGGCTAGCGTTGCCTTCGGCCATCGTTTTGTTTTTCCTCCAAACACTCGTCTGAACTCTTTTCTCTCCTTACAGGCGTCACTTTACAATCCAGAACATTGAGTCGAGTGTGATCCTCAAACACACACATTCTGACTCACATATGGCGTCAGATGAGTCTCTGTACAAACACAAACACGCAAAAGGATTCATGAATGTATTTTGTGATCTATACGTAAACAACTCTCTCCACAAATATGTTTTTCATCATTGTACTGTATATGAATGTAAACAGAAACCAACAGATCAAAAATACATATTTCTGATGCACACACAAATATTTCTTGTTGTAAATTAAATTACAAGTTATTTTTTTATACCTTCAGTGACCGATTTGTCCCAGCACATGTGCGGGAGAGCCTACCCAGCATGCCTTGCGGGAAGACCACACCTACTCATCCTCTGTTTGACTACAGGCTGTTAAATGCTAACGTTAGCCTAGCATCGATGCTAACCGGTGGCTTTGAACTAGAAAGGAGCAGCGGGTCATGACTCTCTGCTTCCCAGTTGTTGTTCTTTTCATGCTGCAACATTAAGCGATTCCCTCGTCTAAGATGTCTTATTGTGTGGTGATTAAAATGCATTCAGACGTATATTATTGATGCGTTGCTGCCCTCATCAATCATGACACATTCCTCTCCATTATGCTGTTCCCATGGAAGGATACGGCAGCTTCCCCTCCGAGTTCAGACGGCGAGGTCCCGGCCGTCCGCTGGTGTTTACGTTGCCGTGCATTAGCAGATGTAAGCTAACGTTCAGCCTCACGAACGATAACAGTTCCAGAGTCAAAGACGGGAAACTCTCGCTCCTCTCTTCGCCCATACACGTCCACAAACACACAATGTCCTGTTTTAAGAAAACAAAGCTGGGAGCAGATACGTGGCTGCTCTGTCGTTCACTTCATCTTCCTTTAGCTCCTGAAACAGCTGTTTGGGATAAGATACCGGCTCCTCTAATGCTGTATTAATGATTCGTTTCATTATTGTTTAACTGCAGATTGTTTCCTTTTGTTTCGTCTATAAATCACAGTTTCCTTGATCCCAAAAAAGACATGTTCAGACATCTTCCTTTGTCCAAAACCCAAAAGCATTCAATTTACAGTCATTAATGACAAAGACAAAAGACAAATCCTCATATTTAAGAAGTGTAAATGTCCTAGATTTGCCTTTTTTTGCTTAAAAATTAATAATCGATTATCAAAATGGTTGCCGCTTAATTTTCTTTTGCAAACCTTGTGCATAAAATCCTGCAGGACTGCTCAAACAGAGATGAACAGTCGTACTACTGCTCTAGATATAAATACTTCAAAAACTTTACTGAAGTTTCAGGACGTGTTTTTAAAAGTGTGACACTTTTAAACGTAATAATACGGACTTGGCTTGTAGAAGAAGTGGGCGGTACGTCAAAGTATCGGACAAACTAAAGATTGGATCAGCTGATGGCGCTGGATGAAAAGTCAGCGGATCATCAAATTCAGTGCAACTCATCCTCAGGGGAACATGAATGTGGAAACCAAATCTCATGACAATCCATCCAATTGTTAATTCACAAAATTCCACCAACGCGAAACCTCACTGAGGTGCAACAGGATCCTCAAAGTTCATCTTCTGTTTGATTTCATTGCAACTCATCCGATATTTGTTGAGATACTTCACCAAATGACAGACGTCGCCTTCCATAGAGACAGAAATATGCAATAAGAGCTGAGAGATACGTCGGAGGAGGAGAGCAGATTAGAGCTGTGGAAAGACGTCTGGTTTATTTGACGTTACTGTTCATTCTTCTCATGATCAGCGACGACGGACTGCATTCCTGCTGCTGACTGAGCGGCGTTCTGTCAGAACACAGACGAGTGTTTTCTGATTTCTCGTCTGAACGTCGAGGACAGAAACGTCTGACGTCTTTCTGTCCGAGCCTTTGATTTTGCACGTTGTTTGTTTCCTGTGTTTTTGGGAGGTTTTGCCAAACAACACGGTTTCCTATGAGGGGGCCAGATGTACCAACGCTGAGCGGGTGCAGACAACATGCACACGCCTTCACAAGCAGAGACATTTATACAAACAGAATGTCAGCATTCATCTGCTGCTGTGCCAAAGGATTCATCCTCTGGGAACCATGACTGCCATTTCATCCAGCTGATGTTGACATATTTTTTAGAATGTGGGAAAACTTTGATCAGCTGGTGGTGCTGGAGAAAGAAAAACATGCCTAAATCGTCAGTAAGTTGCTTGTTCTGCAACACGTTTGTGATGCTGAACATCGTGTCTCGTGAACCACATCAGGATCAAGTTTCTTCATCTTCGCAGTACAAACGAGGACATGAAGTGCTCGTCGGCCTCGCGGGAGATAAAACTCACGTCACAACGGAAGATTCTCTCTCTGGGAACTGTGTCATTCACACGCACAACGCTCTGTACACGACACCGTTTCTACTTCCTCCACCGAGGCTACATTCCTGCTGTTGTAATGTGTGTGAGCGGACTCGGTGAAAAGGCCTTTTTTCTGGAAGTTTCCTTCCGAAACCGACACACTCCGCTGACTCTGTTTGCTGACTGTGTAACACACTGTCTAAGTGTGTGTGTGTGTGTGTGTGTGTGTGTGTGTGTGTGTGTTGAGGCGTGACTTGTCTATTTAAGGACATTTCCTTTCACACACACACACACACACACAGTGTGATCAGCCGTAGGCCGTCGCCACAGTAACCAGATGCTGGTCAGAAGTGAGTTTCCTTCACACCGTTTTTTTGCTTATTTCACTTATTTGTTTTGTCTTATTCCTTTAAAACTTTGAGTTTATACATTTAAGTTTTGTCTGATTCTTGTCTCATTATCTGAAATATATATTACATTTATATAATATGTCATAAATCACATTGTTCTGATTTGATTAAGCTCTATATTCACACTTTTAATGTTTTCTTTATTTCAATTTCTTGAGCTTTATTTTAATGACTGGAGCTTGAACTCAATGGAACCTCGTGTTCGGCTCTGCTCCGTATTTACAAACACTTATTGATGAAACACTGATTTGTTGATCACAATGTAACGTTAGAATTGTAAGACTAGCGACTAGAAAGCATCAATCAGATCTCCAGATCGCATATTTAATGGCGGCCCATGACAAACCACACTATGATGTAATAATCTACGGGTCACATGACTCCCATGTCAAGTTTTTATATCTAAAATGCTCCCACACGGCAGGTTCAAGGCCCTTTCTAGCGGATAAAAGACGGCACGTCTTGTGTTGAAGGAATCAGGACTTCATAGATACTGAAACAGTGACGGACTTAAACAAACACAGTTATGGTAATAAAACTTTGCTCAAAATCCTATTCTGACAACCTCAGAGCAGACAGGTCCCCCCCCCGGAGGTCTTTGGCCAGCTCTAATACTCTTTAAAGGACTCATCGGTAGATTTATTCTTCCTCACTGAGCCGTTTGTGTGTTTGAACTTCTGTCAATAAAGTTATTTCTTCCTGTCGCTTGTTTGCTGCTGCTGAAGTCATAAGATCCGTAGATTTGTTTCATAATGCTGTCTAATTCTTTAATGTTGACTCAGCGCACCACACACACACACACACACACACACACACACACACACACACACACACACACACACACACACAGTCCGTCGTCTGGATACAACAGTGTGTGTGGAGTGTTTGACTCTGAATGGCTTTTGTTGATCTCTTTAGTCTCCTGCTTCCTGTCAACAGGGAGGGGTCCTGTGTGTGTGTGTGTGTGTGTGTGTGTGTGTGTGAGTGTGTGTGTGTGTGTGTGTGTGTTCGTTCGCTCACCTCATTTCCATGCATGTTAGCCACATATTTGAACTCGGGGATGCCGACGGTGTGACGGCGAGGACTGAGACCGAGAGCCAACACCCACAGCGTCTGACCTGAGAGACACAACGTTCTTTACATCCACACGAGTTACACTTTGTGTTCTACTGAGGAACGTATGCTGATGTTCTCCGCCTATAGCAGAGAGACAGCAGAGGGCCGTTCACACACATATTCCACTAGTTTTCAGAATATGAGAATATTCTGAGTTTGATATTGTTCGTGTAAATATTCAGTTTGGATATTCTGAGTTATGTCGTATTCTGAATGCAGCATTTCCTGATTAAGACGTGTGGAGATGTTGATGAACAGCTGCATGTAAACGGGAATATTAGTGGAATATAAATTTTAATAAACAGTTTATTAGGGATATTGTGTTTTTCAGAATAAGGACAGGAATATTTGTTGCGTGTAAACGTATCAGACTGAGATTAGAAATATCAGGAATGAAAGAAACAATCACAATTTAAAAAGATCTTGTTTCTTTAAGTTTTTAAAGGTTGAAAAGTCTTCTTTTTAAAGACAGACAGAAGCTTAACTGCGTGAGTTGAACTCAGACTGGAGCTAATGTTTGACGAGATGTGAGCGACCCACCAACGAGTCATTCATGGACTCATTAACCGCTGTGAAAGAGGATTATCGTTGTTTCAACCTCAAACCACTGAAACAGAGAATGGACTGAGTGCTCGACTTCTAAAATTAAAAATACAAACACGTTAGATTTAATGTTAAGTTATGTAGCACTGCTGGTTGAAGAGAAACATCTCTTAATGTGGAGCCTGCTGAGTAATCAGGGAGAGGACATGATTAAAGTATATTTACATGACTTCTTTTAATCCTTTAATCAGATTATAAAAGTCTGATTAATGTTTCTGCAGCAGTTTGGTTTTATTCTCACTGGAGCTGAACCTCAGAGTGTAAAGTTTCCATTTAAACACAACGACTGTAACTACTGCAGAGGGATGAATGAAGCTCTGCAGGCCACAGCAAGTCTGTAACACACACACACACACACGCACACACACGCACACACACACACACACACACACACACACACACACGCACACACACACACACACACACACACGCGCACACACACGCACACACACACACACACGCACACACACACACACACACACACACACACACACGCGCACACACACACACACACACGCACACACACGCACACACACACACACACGCACACACACACACACACACACACACACACACACACACACACGCACACACACACACACACACACACACACACAGGTTGGACGCAGGCCAGCTGGTGTCCTAGATTAGCACAGATTAGCTGTGTGTGTGTGTGTGTGTGTGTGTTTGAGTGATTAGCCAGATTAAGACGTCCCCCAGATTAAATTAACCACGTTTAGAGTCCCGTCGTACAGACACACGAACAACACACACACACACACACACACACACACACACACACACACCGACCACACACAGATAAAACCATAATGATGACATCATGATTGAGATAATTATGAATCATGATGTCATCATTATCACATAACGTCTCCAATTGTTTTTTTTGTTTGGCGAATGTGAAGAACTTCTATAGTTTCATATCTTTAAAAATGAGTTTGACTTCTACACACAGACAGAGAGACAGAGAGACAGAGAGAGAGACAGAGAGACAGAGAGACAGACAGAGAGACAGACAGACAGACAGAGAGACAGACAGACAGATAGACAGACAGAGAGACAGAGAGACAGACAGACAGACAGACAGGTGAGCCTCTCACCTCTGACCGACTGTCCGATGCTGTACAGGTGAGTGATGTCGGGGTTTGACTCGCTGGTCTGGACGAGGTACCGCTCCATCTCACGGTTGTCGTGATAACGAAACTCCAGCGCCGAGGCCCGGCTGAGGATGAGGAGGAGGAGGAAGAGGAGGAGCGATGACATCACTGCAGTCACACCTGACGGAGGAACTAGACGTTAAAATCTCTTCAGCTGGAGTTAAACTCAGACTATATTTAAACAAAAACACATTTAAAAACACACATTGACTTAGAGACGAGGGAACAGGAAGTTTAAAAACGCTGAGTCGTCTTTTATCAGCTTATTATCAATGAACAATACATTTGATTACGTCTCATTGAGCTTTAAGAAATCAGGACGTTTAACACTCCTGTGAGACATTTAATGGACCAAGAAGTTATTCAGATCTCAGAGGACATAACTGGGAGTTTAATCAATAATGAAACATCTGAGAAGAACAATAAAATGTGAGGAAATAATTAGATGGAAGCTCGATTCGTCCGCTGGATGATGACTTCAAACTCATTAAAAAAAAGCAATTATGTGGAGCAGAGAAGTGATGAAAGAGAAGCCTTCATCCAGGAAGTGGAGGCTGACTTTCAAAATAAAGCTGTCAGCAGGAAGAGACTGAATTTAGATATGTCAGTTTTAATCTGTGTGACACTGAAACACGTTTTAATTTAAATGTGTTTCTTTGTCTTCAGTTGACGGAGTGATATTGACAGTAACTACGCTGCCTGTCAGCAGTCTAACCGTGTGAATATGTTAAGTGTTGTCAGTAAACGTTGAGGAGCGCTGTCATCACAAACAGGTTACTGCCTCCAGCTGAACGTTCAGTGTTCATCACATAACTCTTTAACTCTCTTTACTCATCTTTCATCTGTTTGTGTGTATTTCACCTATTTTGCTATTTTGAATGAAGCTGAATTGATTTTATTTCAGTTTATTCTCAGATTGAGTGGATGTGCTGCTGGTTAGTTTAGATTAAAGGGACAGTTGTGGTTGTATGAGGTACTTCTACACAGTCTGTGTACTAGTACAGTAGATTAGGAGTTTCTGGTCGACCGCTGTTTGTTTGTGTTATTCTGTGATTTTGGTGAATCTGAAAGAACCCTTTAAAACACCAAAGTTATTATTATATATATATATTTCAGTATTGTTGGTTTGGTTGAGTTGAATTTAGTGAATATATATATATATATATATATATATACACATATATACATATATATATATATATATGTTTAATCTTCAACAGCAAAGTTTGTTCTTAAACGTGGCCTATGGATGACACATAAATTATATACAAAACATCCATAGAAACATTAAATATTACAGAAACATATAATGTATAAACTCAGTTCATATACAAACCACAAACAATATAATTAGATAGGAATATTAAAAAAATATATATTATACAAACAAACATGTCTGATTACAACTGAGACAACTAATTATTATGGAATATTACAGAAATATTATATTAAAGGAACGTTACGGTGGAAGAAGTACTCACATATTTAACTCAAGTCAAAGTAGTAATACCACAGACTAGAAATACTCTGTTACAAGTAAAAGCCCTGCAGTCTAAATATTACTTAAAGAACAAAAGTATTACATCAGAATAAAGTACCAAAAGTACTCGATGTGGAAAGCAGATATACTGCTCGTGAATTACACAAAGAGATCAGTACACGTATATATTTATCCATCATAATACATCATAATGTATTTGTTGATCATATTTTGTATTAGTAATCTGGATCTGCAAAGTAACTTTTTTTTTTTTTTACTTAAGTAAAAGTAGCATGTGTAAGTAAACGTCCTCAATTAAAAGTGTCTTTTATGTAAATAAGCTAAATGTATTTATATCAAAAGTAAAAGTACTTATGATGCTGAAACATGACACTATAATATATATATTATATATTATAGGATTATGCCTCCTGATGCATTCTTCATATTTCACTGTTTAGTTTAATATATTTTATATAAAACATATAAAACATGATGAATTGTTATATTCTTAAGTACATCAAATCCTATTAAACATCTCTTGTTATTGTAAAATAATATTTACCTCTCAGGTGTAGTGGAGCAGAAGTATAAAGTAACAGAACATGGAAGTACAAGTAGCTCAAATGTGTACTAAAGTCCAGTTTGGATATTCTAGGAGGCCGACTGCTGATCGATGATCAGCCGATAACAGTTCAGATCAGCAGGTCTCACCTGGACGCTTCCCGTCGGTCCTCCGGTCCGTTACGCGCCTCGAACACCGACCACAGCGGCGGGACTCCTGCAGCGGTGAGACGGGTTAAAAAAAGAGACGGGTCCGGATCCGTCTGTCCCTTCTTTCAATGAACGTTAACTTATTCACCAGCGGGCCTCCCGGTCTCTCTCCTCGGGAGGGGCGGAGCTTAGAGGAGTGTGAGTGTGTGTGTGTGTGAGTGTGTGTGTTGTGTGTGTGTGTGTGTGTGTGTGTGTGTGTGTGTGTGTGTGTGTGTGTGTGTGTGTGTGTGTGTGTGTATGTGTGTGTGTGTGTGTGTGTGTGTGTGTGTGTGTGTGTGTGTGTGTGTGTGTGTGTATGTGTTGGGCGCATTCAACAGGTTTATGAATGAAACAGACATTTGATTCATTCAGTGAATAAAGAGGCTTCTTTTCTCAATAAATGTGTCTAAACTGGCAGAAATATAACATATATTTATGTGTTTTTAATTTAAAGTATATGGTTGTTTTGTTACGTATTACATCTTATTTTAAATTTAAAATACACCTTTTTCTTTCCATTGTGACATATTTTTCTGAATAAATACACACTTTGAATTCGGACACGATAATAAAATGGTGGACAGTAAATTAAAGGAGCAGAGCGCAGGATTCATTAACAGAAATGTGATACAATATATAGAACTATGTTTTAATTAGTGTAGAATCACCTAAAATAACCATTGTGTTACGTTAAAATGAGCCCTTCTTTTCTGCTTTTCTCGGGAGCTAGAGGCGGAGTCCGCCACCGCCATGTGGCTACCGATGCCTAGAGAGGACAAACCAAACACTGGCTCTAGAACCTTTCACATTGTTACGTAAGGATACCGTAGTTCTCTAAGTGAAAGGGAGGAGTGAGCGGAGCGTTATTCAGTTGGATGCAATCTGCAACTTCACCACTAGATGGCACTAAATCACACACACCTTGAGGTACACACCTGTACCTTTAAGTGTCTGAAAGAGTGATACAAAGAGGGTGAACAGAGGAGAATATACCGTCTATAGCCAGAATGACTTCAATAAAACACAAATTGAAAGTTTAAAGTCCTTAATCTTGAATTTAGAGACACACGTAGATGACGATTCAGAGCTTCAACTGAAATATTGATGACATAATGAAATAAATTCTGGTGTTTTACTCCTAAAAGTGACTCATTCGGCACATTTCATCGTGATCGTAACATGAAATGTTAGTGTTTAGTGGTGTTTACAGTTAAAACTAGAGGTTAAAAGTTTGTGTAGAGTTTGTAAAATGATACGCTGGCGCCCCCAAGTGGCAGCATTAAAAAAGACACATTCTCCATCAGAATAATTTAAAGATGATGTAACCTATATGACAACTTTACACTTTCCCTTTATGCTTTTAAGCCCACTTCTTTACATATTATTGTTTTGATTTATTACAATATATTTATTGATCTAAAAAAACTGCCTTTATTCAGCATTTCTGTAATGTCTTTTTTTGGCGTTAACTGGCAAAATCTATTCAATTTAAAAAAATCACAAATCATGAATTAGCTGTTTTAGTGAGACTAAAACCAGGACTAAAGAGTCTGTGATGGAGAAGAGAGAGAAAGAAACCAGCTGAATTCAAACAGGATGCTTCAGAGACTCCAGGTCTGTTTTATGGTGCTTTGGCGCCATCTGCTGGCGGCAGCTAGAAAATACTTCTGTGCTACTCATTATTTAGTTTTTGTGCTTGAAGGACACCTTGAGCAGGTTGAAAGCATCCTTGATGAGGTTGTAGGTGTCTTGAAGAGGTTGCATGGATCATTGAGGATGTTATGGGGGTCCTTCTTTGTAGGAGCCCTTCAAGAGGTAGCCATTCTTGAAGAGATTGTAGGCATCCTTGAGGACGTTGGAGAGGAGCTTGAGTGTCATTTAAGATGGGGTAGGAGCCCCTGAGGAGGTTGTAGGCATCCTTGAGGACGTTGCAGATGTCCTACAGTGAGCGGTAGGAGTCCTTGAATAGATTATAAGGGTCCTGGAAGGAGTTGTAGTGGTTCTTCAGTAGGCGGTAGGGGTCCTTGAGATGGTTGTGGGAATAATAAAAGAGGTTGTAGCAGTCCTTGAGGACACTTCAGTCCTTGAGTAAGTTGTAGAGGCCATTGAAGATATGGGTGATTGGAGTCATTGAAGAAATGAAAGAGTAAAAATGCATGAAGAGGTTTCACTGTTAGAGGAGATTGTAGGGGCCATTGGAGTCAATTAATAGTTTGCAATGATGGTAGGTGCACTGAAGAGGTTGCATTTGCCATTGAGGCTATAGGCATCATTGAGGAGGTTGTAGGGGTCCTTGAGATGATTTTTGGAGTTACTGAAGAGGTTTTAGTGGTGCTTGACGAGCTTGTAGGAGCCTGTAAAGAGGTAGTAGGCATCCTTGTCGAGGTTGTTGGGGTCATTGGAGTTATTGAAGAGGTTGCAGGACCCCTTGAAGAAGTTTCATGCTCTGCCAGAACAATGCACACTCTGCATTAGTGAAACAGTAAATATAAGCTGAGCTGTTCAGCAACTTCAGCATCTTTTTCTCCTCTTTCAGTTGAAATGACTATTCTGCCGTTTCCTCCACTGTGAGTCAGGTGTAGTTTTCAGCGTTTTCAGCTCGTGCTCGCATTAAAGTGAACCGACCGCACAGAACCTCTTTTTTTAATCATCCGTCTCGTACGTCGAGGTAATAATGTCGGAGTAATTGTGGCTCCGGCGGCCCGGCTGGCTGATTGACAGCTCATTTAAAACAGACACGGTCAAGGAGATGAGAGAGGTTCAGAAACAGGAAGTTAATGAAGCTGGAGGGATGAGCGACAGGTACAACATCACTGATGCACTCGTCTGTCTCGGCGTAATTGAAACCTCATTTCATAAAACACGGCGATGGTGATTCACCGGTGGTCTCTGAAACTGAGAAAAAAAGCTTTAAATTTACCTGAAAACAAAGAATGAAAGCGTCTCTTGAAACTTTAAATCAAAGAAAGGAGACACATTCAAGGGGAATACATGGAGGTTAGCTCTCTGTGTTGGACTTTAAGAGGGTTCAGTGGTCCTTGAGGTTGTGGAGGGCCTAGAAGAGGTTGTATGGCCTTCGAATGCCTAAATATGTCGCCACACCTTAGCTTAGCATACAGAATTGAAACTGGGAGAAACAGCTAGTCTGGCTCTACTACTACTACAGCAGCTCTAACACACAATATAATAATATCCATCAGGAGGATCATGCGATCGTCGCATGTGTGCATGTGTCGGTGAGTGAGTGAGTGACTGTGCACCTCTGTGTCTGTCCACCTCTAATCTCTTGTCCTGCTGCAGCAAACTGCATAATATTTTGGGTGTCCAGTTACGGCTGCATGCTCAAGGACGAGCGGTGACTCACACTTTCTCACATCACCTTCTATTGCCTGATTGATACCGCCATTGACTGCCAGCTGACTCCTCCCTCACTCACTCTTATCCCCAAATTTGCGTTTGCGTGTGTTTGCTTTCTTTGCAAGAATTCAACAAATATCTCGGCATGCATGAAGATTGATGACTAAACGGTCCCATCTCAGTCTTTATCTCAGGTTGATCGGTAACTAGTGTGAGTGAGTGAAGAGAGGTGATGGCAAATTGGCACAGAGCTGCACTTTCTGTTGGACAGGTTAGACAGGTGAGGGAGGTTTGGGTTCGTGAAGGCAGAGACTTCACATCCTCTTGTTACATCCACATTATGTTGAGCTGAGAGACAGAGACACAGCTCTGAAGACAAACAGGAAGAAAACAGACAGTTTGAGAGACAGACCAACACAGAAAGTCACTCTGTTTGAGATAAGACCCTCTGAGTCTCTGAGCTTCAGAGGAAACCTGTAATCCAGACCATATTTCCATAATCTGCCTTGCATTCTAACCAACAGGCCCTGAAACACTCATCTCTATTCCCATCATGCACCTGGCCTCTGACACATTACCATAATCCATCCAACCTGTGCAGACTTTCAGCTGTTTGGTAAAGATGCTCGCTGCTGATGTTGCACTGATGTTTGTCACTCAGGATCTCACATAGACGTGATATAGGTAGTGGACGTAGTCACCATGTGGTCACTCAATGGTTTGTGGACTACGGGTTTGAAGCCTCAAGTTTGGCATCTTGGTTTTTGGACGTCACCATCTTGTTTTTTGCAACCAGAAGTTCCACGAGAGGGTGGAGATAAATACAACTGAACGCTGAATCATTGTGAGGCGAACACAAAGTTACAATTAACTTTGATGAAGCGAAAACACTCTTTGAAAGAGTTAAAGTTGTGAGACGAACAAGCTCATTTGAAAAACAGAAGACTGGACAGTGTTCAGTACAACCCAAAAAACAACAGAGCGACTACGGCAGAAACAGATCCGAGCAGAAAAAAAGAGACTAAAGCTGCTGACAGCTGCAAAATAAGCGCCCCTCACCATCAGAGGAAGATTGCGTAAATCTGCTTCAAACAGACTTTGGCTTCATGCAACATTAAGGTGAAGAGCTGCTGACTGCTGACAATACAGAAAGCTTTGTGAGAGACGGAGCATGACAGCTGCATGTGTGCTAAACTTACCGCTGTAGTATCTGCGTTGTATTAATACGAAATATTACAGCATTATCTCAGTATTGATGTTAGTACAGTTTGATTTCTAGTAAGACTGAAAGGTTAAACTCAGGTTCAGGTTTACTAGAACAGTATTGCATAGATTTAAAACAAGAGTCTACACATGTTACCAGCTCTGTGAGGCTGTATCAACAGAGACTACTTGTGATGGGCGGGATTGGAGGAGGATGGGTCCAACAAACACAGGACCTTTAACTGCGAGACCGATGTTCCACTCAAAGTTTGTTGTGACGCGTTTGTTGCGGTTTTCCCGAACACAACTCTGTGCTTTTGTTGCTGCAACCAGAGTGTATGTAATTATTTCAAGCCCAACCTTGATGTTTTTCCTCAACCTAACTGAGTAGTTTCATTGCCTGAACTTAACTTTCATTTGTAGCGTAATGTTGTACCGAAAAAGAGATCAGGTCGAGTGATACAAATCAAACGAGCAATTCCTGTTGCTCAAAACGAAACCAATAGCTTGCATATCATGAGTCATTCACAAACTGCTGTGACTTTGTTATCCTATCAGGCTGTCATAAAACATTTTCATTTTCATTTGAGGGCGTGTTTTCGTGCCTTTGGCAAATAATAGTGGCCTAGAACCTGTTTCTCAGAGTCTCACCTTCCTCTCCAGAGAGCAGTGTGACACTCGGACTGACAGCAGAGCCGCGGTCTGGATCGGTTTCCGTCTCAAAATCCAATAAAATAGTTTCTTCATAATTCTAACAACACGGCAGAGTCTTGAGCGTACACAGGTCAGTACAGTTAGTTGTTACTGTGTGTTATGTGGTACTAAATGTAAAATGCATCTTTAGAGGATAAAATGCTATAATGTTTGAATGTATAAAGTTTTTAAAAACTATTTTAACTAAATAGAAATGTAAGCCGTATTTCAGCCAACATTTCTATTTAGTTAAAATAGTTTAAAGAAACTTTAATGTGTTTTGGTTTTGAGAAAAATTTGACGTTTCTATTAGATCTCATGAGACATTTTTATTTTCACTGGGTTTAATTTGTTGCAGAATACTGCTATAAATTAAATCTGTGAGTCTCGTTTGATATTACCACTTAAAATCACCAAAATATAGTTTTTCAAATCTGACACATTTAAGTAGGGATGCACCGATGCCGGGCCGATACTGACTTAAATAGCTGCATCTGCTATCGATGAGAATGGGTCCGATCTATTCAATTAATTTCTATGTTTGTATACTCTATACATTATACACTGGAATATTAATCCCAGTTTACGTTTTTTAAGAACAATTTGTTGCAGAAATTAAAAAGTTTATACTTGAATTGTAATTCATTTTGAAAATATTATAAGTTGCTGTTGCACAATTTATTGTTTTAATAAATACATAACAATTCGGTAAACGTATATCTATTTATTTATTTGTTACATTTTGTTTGAGTCAAGCCTGATGTTGCCTTACACATAAAATAATGATGCCAGTCACTTCCACACAGTGAGGCATACAGATGATTGATTAAACACTCGTATTGGATCGGTACTCGGTATCGGGCTAAATCCAAAGCACAGGTATCGGTATAAGGTAAAGTCAGAGAGTTGCATCCCTACATTTAAAGTATGCAGAAAGAGACTGTCTAAGAAACTTTGTTTTGCTCTGTTATAATACAATACAACATGTAGAAGAGTTGTGTAATGACACCGATAAGTCACAGTTTGTCTTTTGTCTCCAGGGTGTCAACATGTCGGCTGACAACTATCTGCCAACGGAAGAGCAGCTTACGTGCTGCATCTGCCTGGAAGTGTTCAACGATCCAGTCATGTTACCATGTGGACACAACTTCTGCAAAAAATGCATCACGCACCACTTGAGTTCTAACTCCCAGCGCCAGTGTCCCATGTGTAATGAGCGTGTTGATAGAAAATATAAGCTTCGGGTCAACACTACCATGGCTGAGATGGTTCTTATGTACAGAATGTCAGCTGGAAGGAGAGACAGTAAGAGCTCAGAGCAACAAGTTGCTGAACCCGGAGAAGTTCCCTGTGACATTCCTACTGAAACTAAGCAGACTGCCCTGAACCGCTACCTTTTCTTAGTATTAGGCCTGCCATGTCTGGCCATCTGCATTACAATCTACCTAGAACTTCATAAAACGGTGTCCAGCCCGATAACTCCTCAGCTGTGTGATGTGGTCGAGAACGTGGCGGGCAGCGTGTGTCCTAAGCATGGCAAACCTCTGGAGCTCTACTGCAAGAACGAACAAATGCCCATATGTCAGTCCTGCGCTGACTCAAGTCACAGATCTCACGACATTGTTCCTCTGAAAGAAGAATATGAAGTAAAGATGAAAGAGCTTCAGAAAACAGAGGCTGAAATTCAGCAGAAGATCCGGGAGCGACAGCTGAAAATAGAGGAGGTCAAACATTGGGTTTGGGTTAGCAAGGAAGCTGCAGACAGAGAGATGGCTGATGGTGCTCAGGTCTTCACCGCTTTGATACAGACTTTGGAAAAACATCAGGCCGAGGTCATCGGGATGATCGAAGTGAAGCACAAAATGACTGAGAAGCAGGTCAAAGGTTTCACCGAAGAGCTGGAGCAGGAACTCTCTGAGCTGACGGAGAGGCGGACTGAGGTGGAGCAGCTCTCACGCTCAAAAGACCACCTCCACTTCCTCCAGAGCTACCCATTCTTTAAGACTGCTCCTCTCGCCGGCAACTTGTCAGATGTCAGCATTTCTTCAGTGTCTTATGAAGGACTCCTGATGACAGCTTTAGAGACTGCATTGTTTCAGCTGATAGAGACAGCTGAAAGTGAGATGGAGAAGCTACAGGAAGCTCAGCGGTTGAACCTCTGGCGGAATGAATTGGATGTGACTCTGGATCCTGATACAGCTCATCCTAATCTCATCCTGTCTGATGATGGGAGACAAGTTCATTTTAGTGAAGTGTGGAATGAAGTCCCAGACAACGCAAAGCGATTTGATCCTTTTGTTTTTGTCTTGGGAAAGCAGAGTTTCTCTTTTGGGAGATTTTACTATGATGTTCAAGTTAAAGGAATGACTGAGTGGATTTTAGGAGTGGCCAAAGAGTCCGTCAACAGGAAGGGAGAACTTGAACTAAACCCTGAACATGGCATCTGGGCTTTACAACATTGGCAGGGAGACCAGTACTTTGGACTTAATAGCAAGCCTGACCGTCTCCCTGTGAATGATCAGATTGAGAACGTGAGAGTGTTCGTGGATTATGAGAAGGGTCTGGTCTCCTTCTATAATGCAGATTCAGCAGCTCTTATCTTCTCCTTCCCTCGCTACTCCTTCACTGAGAAACTCCACCCATTCTTCAGCCCCCCTGGGAACTCCCTCCCTCTGATTATCTCCCCTGCTGTCAGATTAAACTAATCACTGCTTTTGCAAAAACCTGCGATGTTTTCAACACAGTCTCACAAAAGTTTGTGAAATAGTCATGAAATGCAATCGTGTACATGGACACCAATTGTCCATTTTTTCTGTGTCCCTCGGCATAACTTTTGTATCTGGACGACATTACATTAAAAAAGGAAAGGACTTTCTTGCCATTATTGTCATCCTGAATGACACAACAGACAATTCATGTCCTCTACACGAAACCAATAGATTGTGATTTGTGACTATTTCACTATTTCACAGAGACCGGTCCACCGTGGACAGACCCAGATCCTCCAGCAGAGACCGGTCTACCGTGGACAGACCCAGATCCTCCAGCAGAGACCGGTCCACCGTGGACAGACCCAGATCCTCCAGCAGAGACCGGTCCACCGTGGACAGACCCAGATCCTCCAACAGAGACCGGTCCACCGTGGACAGACCCAGATCCTCCAACAGAGACCGGTCCACCGTGGACAGACCTAGATCCTCCAGCAGAGACCGGTCCACCGTGTACAGACCCAGATCCTCCAGCAGAGACCGGTCCACCGTGGACAGACCCAGATCCTCCAGCAGAGACTGGTCCACGTAGAACCGGCTGCACTGTAGCCTTCCACCTGCTGTCGGAGGTCCAAAAGGGAGCTTCTCCTCTCTGTTCCTCCGGTTTCTGTGTGAGCCAACATGGACACCAGTATATATACAACTAGTATAGAAGTCTATGAGACAATTACTCTACTTCTCTCTTGATTTATTACCTCAGTAAACATTGTAAACATGAGTTTATGGTTTCAATCTCTAGTTTCAAGTCTTCTTCAATACAGCATGATGTTCATTTAGTACATTATGGTCCATTTAGAGTCAAACAGACCATAAAGCAGGGGATGCTTTAGGGGCGGGGCTACACGGTGATTGACAGGTCTCTACCACAGCGTTGCCTGATCTGGGAGTTGTTCGTGTTTTCGTCTTTCAACTTTAACTCTTTCAAAATGATTCAGCGTTCAGTTGTATTTATCTCCACCCTCTCGTGGAACTTCTGGTTGCAAAAAACAAGATGGTGACGTCCAAAAACCAAGATGCCAAACTTGAGGCTTCAAACCCGTAGTCCTCAAACCATTGAGTGACCACATGGTGACTACGTCCACTACCTATATCACGTCTATGTGAGATCCTGAGTGACAAACATCAGTGCAACATCAGCAGCGAGCATCTTTACCAAACAGCTGAAAGTCTGCACAGGTTGGATGGATTATGGTAATGTGTCAGAGGCCAGGTGCATGATGGGAATAGAGATGAGTGTTTCGGGGCCTGTTGGTTAGAATACAAGGCAGATTATGGAAATATGGTCTGGATTACAGGTTTCCTCTGAAGCTCAGAGACTCAGAGGGTCTTATCTCAAACAGAGTGACTTTCTGTGTTGGTCTGTCTCTCAAACTGTCTGTTTTCTTCCTGTTTGTCTTCAGAGCTGTGTCTCTGTCTCTCAGCTCAACATAATGTGGATGTAACAAGAGGATGTGAAGTCTCTGCCTTCACGAACCCAAACCTCCCTCACCTGTCTAACCTGTCCAACAGAAAGTGCAGCTCAGTGCCAACTTGCCTGCCAGTGAAAACCACGTATCTCCACATGTGTTGATGTAGAATGTTTGTGATAAACTGAAGCATGAAGTGTTCATTTATGTTCCTTCATTTGGAAAATGCAAAGTCACAAAGCTAAGAACAGTTTTTCTATTTAGAGATAGTCACAGTTTGAATACTTCCATTCTTTCAGTGTACTTTACTCGTTTCCTGGAAGCAGCATGGGTTTCAAAGCACAGTTGATAACAAACTGTTTTCATGTTTTCTACAATGATAAAGGTTCTTACATATATCTCTGTTATTTACTCTTTTTTCCATTAAAGGTTTATTGAACCAGTTTAAATGTCCTGTTTTGTTGCTCGGGATGGGAACTTGACTTTGGCCAACAATAACAGACCCGGTAAAAGTGACTATTAAGATGTCAGGGAGCAGTCAAGCCAGTTTACAGACCTGTATAACAAGCAGCTGTGTAGGAAGGCCACTTCCCGTCTGGAGCGCCAACATCACCGCCTTCAGTCAGAGTTTCAACTGTTACCCTCAGGCTGCATTTTAAAGTGCCTGTTGTGAAGCCCAAGAAATGTTTCCTTTGTCGCTGCTGCCATCCACACGTTGAACAGCAGATGGTAGTCTATCATATGTGTTTATATATTGCTCATTTGCACAGATAACTTTAGATTACTTGTGTTTCAGAAGCTCCTGCTAAACCACTCTGTAGACTTTGTCCTGTTTGTTGTTCCATCAGTGTTTTGTGTGTCTTCTATGTGACCTGGCTGCATTTCCCTGAACCCCCAGCAGCTTCACACACATTCAGCCTGCGCTGGTCATCCAAACTACAGAGAGCTACTGGTGTGTGTGTGTGTGTGTGTGTGTGTGTGTGTGTGTGTGTGTGTGTGTGTGTGTGTGTGTGTGTGTGTTTCACGTCAGGTTATAATCCTGTCAGGCTCAGAAACCTGAACTGAACTGACATGAACAACAGAGAGAGCAGTGGACGACAGTCTCACTCTGTCTCACTCTCTCTGGCATAACCATGGTAACAGGCATGTCTCCGTCACCACGGCTGCTGCTCGGTCAGGAAACCGGCTGCCTCGGTGCTCTTGAGCAAACGGAGCCTCAAAGGGAGGTAAGAAGAAGAACAGCACTCAGCTTTAAGAACGACAGAAGTTGGAGAAGAGATGCACGAATGCTCTAAATCTGACAACATATATGAAACAGATCAGTAAAGCTGACACGACCAGAGACCAGCGTGAGGTCTGAGCCAGCAGAGCTCCATGTGGGATCTGCTACATGCAGCAGTTTGGTCTACTTTGACTTTTTCTTTTGCACAGGCATTCCTCACAAGCTGCCGGTACTCTTTTCTGCTCTCTCCATAATCATACGGCCTCATAGCCGAATGAACATGAAAACATTGTGGAGATCATCCTGAAGAGGCCGCCGTACGGCACGGGTTCTGATCATCAGAACTGTTATTACATTTGTAAATATTATTAATGAATCTTGAACAAATGCTTTAAAAGGTCTGTGAATTTGCTCTTTTGATTTACAAAATATACAAGATGAAAACAATACTAGTGTGTAAAAATCAATCTGAAGACCATAATACCACGATACACATCCATCTAAAGACTGCAGACAGACACTTCAACTATCACCAAAACTGACATGAATGAGGTTTTAGACTTTAGTAAAGACTCTCCGACAGAAGATGTAAGACTAGACCCTAAAAGTGACAGAAATATCCAACTAGAGAGCTTAAACCCCAAAGACAAACAAAATAACACGTATAAGAACACGAACAAAGAGCAAGAGGAGGAAACCGTCATCAGAAGTGATCAGAATGACGAGGCTCTCTCCTCTCTCGGTCTCTAATGAGTAGTTTCAGTCTTGTGCTGTAATAAAAGGTTTGTGAGACACAATATGCAACCTCCTATTCTGCTGCTGTCACGCTGCCTCTATATACATGTGTGTGTGTGTGTGTGTGTGTATACGTGTGTGTGTGTGACAGATATTACCATATCAATGGTTCCCTCCTGATAGCTTCCTCCCACTTCTTCTCTCCCTTTCTTTTGGGACGTAATTGTGGCTGATTATCAGAGGAGCACTGTTATCAACACACACACACACACACACACACACACACACACACACACACACACACACACACACACACACACAGGAGAGACTCAGAGCAGGGAAATGTTGAAGCAGCAGAGAAACTCGTCTGTCGTGGAGAGAACTGTTTGCTGAACAGAGAATTCTGAAATAAAAGAGGAAGAAGATAGAAAATGGCAGACAGACAGACAGACCTGGACTAACATATATCTTTGGCCAGTAGGGGGCAGCATGTGTGTGCGTGTCCACATGATGAATGTAAAGCCTGGTGCACCCTAAGCAGTGTTTCCCTAACTCCTTTTTCTAAAGACTCACTTCTTCAGAAAGAGAAAACCATCGGGACCCAAATTAACAGCAGGCCTCATATATAAATCAAGAGAAGAGCGTTCCTGACTTCTTATTATGTCATTTTATCACCTTGAATAGATGGTCCAAACATTTCAAAGACATTTTTTATTTTACGCATGTGTTATGAATATAAACATGTCTTTAATACTTTATAAATAAGACCAAATGAATGCATTTAGCTGGTGTTAACCTGCGTTTTTAGCTCCTTCACGAGGTTTTGAAGCCTTGAGTTTGACATTATGGCCGTCGCCATCTTTGTTTTTGACCATCACCATATTATTGTTTTGGACGTCGCCATCTTTGCTTTGGAAGTCGCCATTTTGGTTTTTGTAAGTTGCCATCTTGGTTTCTGAATGTCGCCATCTTGGTTATTGGTTATATACGCTCGAGAAGACACTTTTTTTGTTGAAATTCAATTAACTTTCATGAAGTGAAAACACACTGAGAAAGGATTAAAGTTGTCAAACAGAAACACGGACAACTCCCAGACCGGACAACACCGTGGTAGAGACCTGTCAATCGAGGTAGCCCCGCCCTAAAGCATACCCTGCTTTCTGGTGTATTTTTTTGTCTTTGACGTCCAACAACATACCAGTTTATAAATGAGACAAAATCACACAGCATAACATATCTCCTATAACACACATAGGTTTGTCTCCACTCACAGGGCAGAATACATCGACTATATTTAGTTATTCAGCTACAAGGCTGTTAAAGTAAATTCACTCTCTCTCTCTCACTTTTCCTGTAAATGTGTGAATATGTGTCTTCAGTTTGTGTGTGATTGAATATAATTGGCTCCGGCAGGAATTCACCACTTTGTCGACTTCCTGCAAAAATTCACAACTTGGCAAAAAAAAAAAAGAATCTCCAAGCAGCAACAGACTAACCGACCAATCACGCGGCCGCTTGCCGCCAATCGGCAGGTTTTATTTCCCACTAACGTCCCAAAGACGGACAGCTGACACAGACAGACTCTCCTCCCAATTAAAGTCTCATTGTGTCAGCAAGGGAATAAAGTGTTCTGCTTCATTAGCTTGTCGCCCCATTTGTCCAGTAATTAAATATTAATTAGCCTCGCCCCTCTTGTTATCTGGCTCATCTGATTGGTCGTTAGTGGTGTCAACATCAGTCTGATTGTGGAGGTCGGATTGTAACGAGGAGCTTTAAACAGATTCCTCCTCTCATCCATCCATCAAGGTTTTGACTTCTCTCGGCCAATCAGATGACTCCGTATCTCGCCACGTTAGAACGTCGCCACCAATCACAGAGCACATCCATCACTGTAATGAACACTGCTGTGTGTGTGTGTGTGTGAGTCATTTCAGTTCATGTGTCACACTCAAAACTGCCAGAACACACACACACACACACACACACACACACACACACACACACACACACACACACACACACACACACACAAACGTGTTTTGCTAGCAAACTGAGGTCTGCCAACACTTCAGGTTTGTTCAAACACCAAACTCAATGTAAACAATTCAGTTTTTATTGTATTTTTTATTCGTTCTATATATATTTATTCTACACTGTGAAATATAATAAATAAACTTTCAGCAGCCAAAAGAAACATGGCGTATAAACACTGATAACACCAACACATTCTCCGCCCAAATGAGTAAAATAAAACGTGGTTTGGTCAGTAAACTGACGTGTCAGTGAGTTTGTGCTCATTACAGTATCTTTTCAAAATAAACTTCCGTATTCACATGAAGTTAGGTTTCGGAATCAAAAAACTGTCCTTTAACGAAATTCAAAATCCTTTAATTTTGGCCGATAATTTTGGCAAAAGTCTAAATGTCTGAAATAAAGTCTGTGTTTAACACAAGCTGAAGAGATTCTAACATCAAAGTGGATTTAACTAGTGAGGATTATCTTGATGAACTAAATGTGTAAGAATCATAAACATTGGTTTGATTATTTTATGTAATAATCCAGAATCTAATGAAAGAATCCCGTTGGCTTTTATTGTGGAGGGAACCAGTGATGCCGACTTCCTGTTGGACAGCAACAACACGTCGTCCCTGCTTCATTTAACTACAACGTTCCTGGTTCAGTTCCACGCGTCTTGAGAATATCTTAACTTGCTAATTAAAGGCAAAAAATACATAAAAATCCTAAAATAAAGGAAAGTATTCCATCTGAAGTTTAATATTGCAGAATGTCTCTTCCATCTCGTACAAAAGACTTCACAATAATTTAATTAAATGATTCCAGAAGAGAACCCTTTAAACACACACACACACACACACACACACACACACACACACACACACGTGTGTTAGAGGCTGTGAAGAGGAAACATCATTTATTCAATATTCCATTACCTTCTCATTTGAGGCGAGAGACTCATTTATTCTCATCAGGAGAGCGAGAGAGAAACAGGATATTGTGTATTAACTCCATCAGTGTAATGATGTGGAGCGTTTATAGAAAGTTTATAATGAAAAGGCTGCACGTGTGTGTGTGTGTGTGTGTGTGTGTGTGTGTGTGTGTGTGTGTGTGTGTGTGTGTGTGTGTGTGTGTGTGTGTGTGTCGGGGTGGAGGTGATGCCTGACGAACATGTCTGTAGATCTCCCAGCAGCCACTGGGGGACGCTGCACGTCTGTCCATCAACACAAACAACTTCTGCTCAGCTCAGACTGAAGTGTTTCCTTCCTCCTGGCCTACCTCCTTGGCTCCTTTCCTTTCCTTCTCTACATTATCTCCTTGTTTCCTACTTCCTTTCTTGCTTATCTACTTAAGTCCTGTCATTTTTCTTCTTCCTCTCCTTTCCTCCGTCCTCCTTTCCTGCTTTCCTTACCGGCCTTATGCGTTCCTTCCTCCACTCCTCCTTGTGTCATGTTTCCTAGTTTCCTCCTCTGCTTTGTCATTTCCTTTTACATCTCCTCCTTCCTCCATTTACTTCCTTACCTTGTCTTTTGCTTCTGTCCTTATCTACCTCTTTGTTTCCTTTTCTACTTCCTCATTTCCTCTTGTACCGCCAGTAGTCCTCATAACCTCTATTGCCTCCCTTTTTCTCCTTTCCTTCCCCTCAATCCTCATTTCCTTTCGTATGTCCTCCTGTCCTACATTCCTTATCTGCCCTCTCCTTTCCTTCCTTTCCTACCGACTCATTCATTGATGTTTTGTCATACTTGTTTCCTTTCCTTGTTTCCTTCTGTATTCTTTCCTTCTTAATTTCAATCTCATTTGTGTCCTCTTAGTCTCCATTTACTGCCTCCTTGTCTCCTAAATTCCTTCACTACTTCCTTAATTCCCTCCATATCTCCTCCCTTCCTTCTTTCCTACCTACTGATTTTATTTGTATCTTTGTATTTTCTCACTTCCTTCCTTTCCTTGTCCTCCTTGTCTTATCCATCCGTGATCCTTTGTTCATTTCCTCATGTCCCCCTTACCTCCTCCTTTCATTACCTAAGTCCTGCCTCCCTTTCCTTCTTCCTCTTACCCTCAAACTTTCCTTCCCTACTTTCTTGTTTTCCTTTTGTTTCATGTCCTATTTACCTAAACATCACCTCCTCCCTTCCTCATTTCCTTACCTTTCTCCTTAATCCCTCATTTCCTTCACCACTTCCTTATTTACGTTTCTATTTCCTCCTTCTCTTCTTTCCATCCTTCCTTCTTTTTCTTGCCTTCCTTCCTCATATTCTCTCCTGTACTTTATAACTTCCTCCTTGTTATTTCCACTTCCTTATCTCCTTCCATAATTTTAATACATATCTCCTTGTGGCATCTTTCATCTTCCACCTCAATGTTTCCATCGACATCTCCTCCTTTCCTTCTCCTGGCATGATATTCTTCCATACTTTTCTCATCTCCTTTGTTTCCTCCTTTCCTTCATTCCTTTTTGTTGGCTAATTTCCTTCCCTGCCTCCTTCTCGTCCCAGGAACAGATGTGTCATTTCTCAGACTCTCCTCCTCCTCTAACTTCCAGCAGATAAATGAATGGGTGTGAACAGATGGGTGGCCTAGTTTCAGCCTCTGTCTCCTCCTCCTATCGATTCCTCTGTCCTTCTATCAATAACCCATCATGGATCCATCAGTCTGTGTAAAGCAGGAGGAGGAGGAGGAGAAGCTCTCTGAACCTCATACTGTAGGTCGTATTAGATGCTTTAAAGATGGAAGATATGATGAAAAAGAAACAGGAACTGTCTGAACTTTGGGTGAATTCTTTTGTCCTTTAAGTGTTGAAGCATGAATCCTTGTCGCTGCTTCGCCAACTTTCTGACATGAAACTGAATTATTCACAGAAGTTAACCCAGTGAAGATATCTGATAATCAGTATGTTGGAGCTGTGACTGTGAGCATGTTAGCATGCTGATATTAGCATTTAGCTCCAAGCAACAGACACTTTATATGTGGAGTGTCAAGAAAACCCATTTTATTATCTGTTACTTTTAGAGATCAAATGCAACTGTTAAGGCCTAACACACCGGGGGGGGGGGGGGGGGGGGGGGGGGGGGACAGACAAATACATGAACAGGAAATGCGAAATATGGTCTGCGAATATTTAAATGTCTAAGGCTTTTATTGTGAAAGGTAGGAACGGAAGGATCTGGTCTGCTGAATGTGTTCTCAGTGAGGCAATGAAAGACGTTATGTAAATAATCATTGATAGATTATTATTATTAAAAGATCAATAGTCCTAAATTCACTTAATTAATCATAAGAGGAAGTTAGATTCCAACAGAAGAAGAAGAAACCATTTCCTGTTTTTAGGGAAAGAGGATGTCAGTACACAGTATGTGTGTGTGTGTGTGTGTGTGTGTGTGTGTGTGTGAGTGTGTGTGTGAGTGTGTGTTTGTGTGTGTGTTTGTGTTTGTGTGTGAGTGTGTGTTTGAGTGTGTGTGTGTGTGTGTGTGAGAGTGTGTGTGTGTCGGCAGCACGTAAGCAGCTCAGCATAGAGCTCACAGACCTGTCCTAGGGGATTGTGGGTATTTTCATGTGTCAATTCACCTTATCTTCAACATGAGAGTTCAACACCAACACAAACACACGTACACACACACACACACAGACACAGACACACACACGTACACACACACAGACACGTACACACACACACAAACACACGTACACACGTACACACACACACACAAACACACGTACACACACACGATGGTTTCTCTCACCAGGTGTATTAATCATCCAGGTGTAGACTCAGCACTCTGTCAGAAAGCCCCCCCCCCCCCCCCCCCCCCCCCCACACACACACACACACACACACACACACGGGTCTCGGTGAGCTGTCAATCATCTAGAGACCCAAACAGCCCAGTGACCTCCCACACAGTCAACAATAGTGATTAATGACACACGTTAACACAACTACACTGAATTCATACTAATGAGGATTTAACATGTTTAACAGTTCTCACCTCTCAGATAACTCAGTATGTTATTGTATGTGTATGTGTGTGTGTGTGTGTGTGTGTGTGTGTGTGTGTGTGTCCTTGTGCTGTATCTTATATTTAAGACAGTGAGGACTTAAAGTAAAGTCATTTCGTTTTCAACATGTTTCATAGTTTGGACAACTGTCAAAGTTAGAATCAGGTTTAGGTTAAAGTTACAAGAGGCTTTGTAATATATCATATTTATGTGTGTGTGTGTCCTAATAAGTGTGTATCCTTACTGTGTGTGTGTGTGTGTCAGACTGAGTGCTGGGTTTCCTCCAGCAGCAGGTGAGGTTTGACTGGAAAAGGTCAAAGCTTCACATCCACAACACGTATGAACACACACCTCACTGTGTGTGTGTGTGTGTGTGTGTGCGTGTGCTATAACGAGACAGTCAGCCCTCACCTTTCCCACAACCCCCTGCTGAAAAATGCTCACCGTGTAGCCCCGCCCCTAAAGCATCCCCTGCTTTATGGTCTTTTATTCTGCCGTCTTGGCCTCGACTCCCTCAGGAAAGACATTTAAAGTATCAACGGGACTATAAATAAATGTTAAATAACATTACAATAAAACAAACATCATTGTGGTATTTACAAGTCAAAGATACATTTCTTCCACCACTGCATTCTAAACATGTTATTTAGATTTCCCCCTAAAGGCCTCTCGTGAAACACTCTGCTTTGATTTCCTCTCAACATGGAAGCCGCCCTGCAGACGTCTCTCATGCTCGTCTATTGATTTGTTACGATGATTAATCATCAGCCGTCTCCTTCTTAAAGATTCAAAGAAAGCCAGTTGCTACAGAAGCATCGGTCTGTTCCCTCAGAGAGAAAGAAAACTCAATATTCCTCTTAAACATTTCAAGTATCACAGGACTGCTTCAAATCCCCAAAGCAACACAACAACAACAGCGGAGCAATAAAAACACATTCAATTAAAGAAAAAGTCTAATCAGATCCAGAGTCAGCTCCCGGAGGAGCAGCAGAGAGATTCATTCATGAACTGATAAAAACAGTAGATGAACACAAACGTGTTAGAGCACCTTCTCTATTCTCTAAGATCTAATATTCGTGACTCAATATGCAAATGCAAAGATTTTTAATGTTAGACTAACAACCATAGACTGTATATAAGAAGTGGACGTAGTCGTTATGAAGCCTTGAGTTCGGCATCTTGGCTTTTTGAACAGGAAGTGACCATATATGGACTGAGGAGGAGTGACGTAGAGACGCCGTATACGTCTCTGGTAGAGACCTGTCAATCACTGTGTAGCCCCGCCCCTAACACATTTTCCAGAACCGACGTATAACTACATACTGACTGAGTATTATGAAGAAGTTAAGTATGCTACTCCGAACACAAATAGGGCTGCAAATTAGCTCCAGCTAGAAGTCCCATATATATTGCTTTAATTCATATTATTTTATTGTAACAATGCAATACTGTCCCTGTCCAGTAATTAAATCTGGCCTGAAGAGCTAATGGAGATTGCATTTGTTTATGAATATGCCTCAAGGTGCCGGCTGAGTCATTAGAATGAAAAAAGAAGAGAATAAGAAAATGATTTCTATGTAAATTAGCGCTCCTTGTGACTGATGACGGTCACAGTCTGTTCCACCTTTCCTGCTAGATTTTAAAAACTATTAAATATGAATTATGCTGGTGTTCAGCCTCTCTCTCTCTGTGCAGCAGTATAACACGTCCTCTGTCACGACTGCCAGCAGGTCAGTTCCCTCCAACCCCCCCTCGTTCTTCTTCTCTCCCTCCCTGCAGGAGGTGCATTGCTGAATTCAGATGTGGGATCCTCAGCAGCAGCAGGTTCCCTTTGATCCTCGTCTGAGTCGGGCCGGATTGGACGTTTTTTTCTAGTATTTTATCACGATCTCAGTGTGTGTCTGTGCTGCTGAGGGCAGCGGTTATAAAACACGATCACAGATCTGAGCCACACGGGGAGACGACCAATCAGAGCGCCATCACCATCTCTACCACCATCTCATTCGCGGAGCGATCGGAATGTTAAACTATATGGAAACTTTTATTATTATTGTTATTTTTCTCAGTCTTTGCCCAGTTTTCTCCTCAAATGAGCCTTTTGGACCAAATAAACTAAGCAAAGCCGAGGGCTGAAGTGAGGGTTTAACTCTAGGATTAAACTTCAGAACTAAACTCAGGAACTAAACGCGAGAACTAAACTCGGGAACTAAACGCGAGAACTAAACTCGGGAACTAAACTCGGGAACTAAACACGGGAACTAAACTCGGGAACTAAACGCGGGAACTAAACACGGGAACTAAACTCGGGAACTAAACTCGGGACCTAAACACGGGAACTAAACTCGGGAACTAAACACGGGAACTAAACTCGGGAACTAAACTCGGGAACTAAACACGGGAACTAAACTCGGGAACTAAACGCGGGAACTAAACGCGGGAACTAAACTCGGGAACTAAACTCGGGACCTAAACACGGGAACTAAACTCGGGAACTAAACTCGGGAACTAAACATGGGAACTAAACTCGGGAACTAAACTCGGGAACTAAACACGGGAACTAAACTCGGGAACTAAATTCAGGAACTAAACTTGAGAACTAAACTCAGGAACTAAACTCAGGAACTAAACGCAGGAACTAAACTTGAGAACTAAACGCAGGATCTAAAGTGAGGTTTAAACTCGGAGAATTAACTTTAATTTCGAGCAAATCACTCAGGAACTAACAATGTACATTAAAAAAGATGACAAAAGAAATAAAGAGACTAAACTGACATCGTGAACTAAGAGGTTTAAATGAGACTCTTGGGAAACTTAACACAGGAACTAAAGACTAAATTTAAAAGTGACACTGACGATCTTAATTAAATCTACAAGTCAAACGTTTGAATTCTGAAGTTATAATTACATCTGATAAATTCAACATGTCAAACCGTCCTCTTCTGTTCTTTGACTAAAAACTACGTTTTTTAAGTTTTCACAGGTGAATCCTTCATGAACGGCTCTTCTTCTCTGGTGGTCGACCTTGGCTCTCCTCCTTTGTCTTCTTCTTTTCCTCCTGCGATTATCTCCGGATCAGCGTAATTACAGCTCATTCATCTTTGCTGCCAGAACTCAAGGACTTAGACGACACACACACACACACACACACACACACACACACACGCTCATTTCTCGTTGTTACAGAAAGTTAATTTAGGGAAATACTTCTATAATTGTGATTCATATCTGGGTCATTCATAATAACCTCTTCAGACACCAAGTGTGTGTGTGTGTGTGTGTGTGTGTGTGTGTAGTCATTAAAGTGTAGAAGCTGCCCGTTGTGGAGGAAGGTCTTCTTATTTTGACCTTTTCTTCATATCTTTTTTGTTCAATATAAGGAGACGCTACAGGTGAAAAGGGTAAAAATAAAATCAACTATCACCATGACACTTATTTGATTACTTATGTGAAGACATTTATTTTAAATATGCAAATGAGGCATTATCTAATGGTACATTTTGGTGAATTTAGCAGAAATCTAAAGACCCAAACAGACAAAGTAATAAAATAAATGTTTTATTTCCTCTAGTCTGATAGAAGACGTGTTATGGAAGCAAAATAGTGCATCAAAAACGTTTCATTTGCCTGTAATTGCGTCGCTTCATTAAAGATGAAACATATTATTTCAGCCTTAATGAAGTCAGAAGTGCAGAAATGTAATAAAGTTCGTGTCTGGCCGGCTTTGAACCTGCGACCACGCAGTCAAATGAACAAATAGAATCAAATGGAACCTGAATTGAATTTAGAAGTTTCTAAACAAACAGTGTTTCTGATGTTGTGTTCACTGCCCTTCGTATCGCTCGCTAAGCCATCCATCACATTACTGTGGCAGCAGAGCATCCATCACACCATCCATCACCACCGAGAGGAAGCACACAAGAGACACATCACAACCAGAGATTTGACTGACAAGAGGAGAGAGAAGGGAGGAGAAGGGAGGGAGAGAGAGGAAGGGAAGAAGGAGAGAGGAAGGGAAGGAGAGAGGAAGGGAAGGAGAGAGGAAGGGAAGAAGGAGAGAGGAAGGGAAAATAGTTAGAAGGTGAAAGAAGAAATTAGAAGAAGAGGAGAAAAACAGAGGAAAAGTGGAAGCTATGAGATGGTGGACAGGAAACCAATAGAAGAGGAGGAGAGGAAGGTGGAGAAGAAAAAGAAGAGGAAATAGGAAAGGAAAGAAGGAGACCAAAGGAGGAGAAGAGATTGGAAGACACAAGGAAAAAGGGGAAGAAGTAGAGAGAAAGGACAAAGACAAGAGGAGGAAGGAGACATCAGGAAGGATAGAAGAGGAATGAGAGAGGACAAGGGGAGAAGAGGAAGGAGAGGAGAGGAAGGTGTAGAAGAAAAGGAAGAGGAAATAAGTAAAGGAAAGAAGGAGACAGGGATGAAAAAGTAAAGGAGACCAAAGGAGGAGACGAGATTGGAAGACGAGGGCGAGAAGTCGAGAGAAAGGAGGAAGGAGAAAGACGAGAGGAGAAAGGTAAGAGGAGGAAAGAGAGAGCAGGAAGGAGAGGAGGAAAGAGAGAGGAGGAAGGTAAGAGGAGGAAGGAGAGAAAAGAGTGAAATGGAGCTGTGGAGTGTTTCTGCCACAGAGGAAAGTGGAGAGCAGAATAATTCAGTTTTGTTGAAGTCAAGGTGAACTTGTAAATTGTGCTGTAATTCCCAAAACACACACACACACCACACACACCCATACGGGCGCGCGCACACACACACACACCACACACACACACACACACACACAAACAGCAGCTGACAAAGAGGATGAAGGCAAATCCAGAGAGAGAAGAAATGACTAGAAAAAGGAAAGAGAGAGAAAGAAGATAAAACTATTCAGAGGAGAGGCAGTAAGTGTGTGTGTGTGTGTGTGTGTGTGCGTGTGTATGTATGTGTGTGTCGCTGCAGCCTGCATCCACTTCCTGTTTGTTTTATTTCCAAACATAAAAACATATTTCTCTCTGTAGATTTAAAACATAAACATACTTCTGTCATTCTTCAGGTCAGCTTGATAATCTCCACCAGCAGCGTGAAGGCCTCGGCTGCAGGAACACACAGCTAACGCACGTAAAAAGGAAACTACACCGCGGTCACGTGGGTGCGAGTATCACGTAAAAGCTTCTAAGCGTCACTAGAAACGTAAAGCCGAGGCAGCCAATCAAATCGAGCAAGAGGCGGGCTTTACTGCTTTACCACTGACTTCCTGTTTTGATGCCGATAGATGCGATTGGAGCGGACATTGATGTTTGCGTTTCTTTATATAACGATGAACTATATATTTTCACCTCCTCCTCATTCAACAGCAAGAGCTCGATGTCGGCATTGAATCCATTTTTACCCGTTATTTACATTAGATCGCCTGGTTGCGTATCACCCCCCCGCTCCACCGACCCCCAGTTTACTGACCTATTTTATATCGTAGAACCAAACGTTGAAATCTCTTCAGCTTGTATTAAACACAGAAACTTATTTCA
Organism: Anarhichas minor; assembly: GCF_050575085.1. Lineage (NCBI taxonomy): Eukaryota > Metazoa > Chordata > Actinopteri > Perciformes > Anarhichadidae > Anarhichas > Anarhichas minor. Next base: position 10,237,803 of record NW_027466491.1, on the reverse strand, counting down.
GACATCTGGAGTTAAACAGCACATTCATAAAACACACAAAGGGCATCTTGTCCTTCCTTCTTAACGGGTTCATTCTTCTTCTTCTCTGTTGCAAAATTGTTTGTCGTTGTTGCACCTTCATCCTGGCACATTTAATTATCCTCCTTTCATCCTCTTCCTTCACGCCCAAACAAACTAACGTGATATCGCTGTGACTTCTTCTTCTCCTTCGCGTCAATTTCAGAATTCACCTTGAGTCAAAGCCCTCGTTTCATATTTAATCACCACTTTGATTCCACTTCAGGTTCCTCTGAATGTCTCTTAGCTGACATTAAAAGCCTGCTTTATCGCGGCGATAAACAAGAGGCTAAATGTGTCTCCAGATTTGGATGTTTAGAGGTGAGGAATGGAAACCACCTGGAGGGGAACAGAACTCCAACAAGACGTTTTATTGACTTTATTTTTTCGACCCGTGAGGCTGACGGACTGTTTTCGAACAGAATTTTAATTTAGTTTCCTGAAGCGGGCGGCTCGGATATTGAAAAGTAAGCAGGGGTTACAGATGTGTTCACAGATGAGTATTTCATCTATGTCGAACTTTAAAAGCTGCAATATGTTTGCTGCGTTTTCATCGTATTATCGTCTGGTGGACGGATTGAGAGCAGCTGACGTTAGCGGGTCAGTTACTCTGAGCTCAGTCAGAGAGGGAGACGGAAGAGAAACACATGGCAGAATGATTTGTATGATACAATTAAAAAATACAGGAACAGAAGGAGGGAAGAGAAATACAGCAAGACAGGAATACAGACGAGGAGAGAGGCAGACAGAAATAAATGGAGGGAGAAATACGAGTTTAAATCGGTAACGACAGCTGAATGTCTTCACTGTCAACTCAGTTTGCAACACTGTCAGTGTGTTGAAGTCTGTCAGGAGAACTGATCTGTCAGAGTGAGACTTCACCTCCCTCCTTCCTCTGTCAGACTTCCTTCACTCTGACTCTGTATCTACCTCTTCAAATGAGGTGTGCTGCAGTGTGCAGACTGGTTCTATTTGTCTCGCCGAGCGCCAACCTCCGAGTCTGAAAAGTTTTAGCCGCCTAAAAATATCTTATACAGCATTCGGTTGTACAAAGCTCCACCCTCTCGTGTCACTTCTGGTTGAAAAAAGGTGGCGACGCCCAAAAACCAAACAAGATGGCAACGGCCAAAACCCAAGATAGCTATTGCTTAAAACACAAGATAGCTATGGCCAAAACCCAAAATGATGACAGCCAAAAAACAAGATGGTGACGACCACAAACCAAGTTGCTGACAGACAAAACCCAAGATGGCGACGGCCAAAAACCCAGAATACAAAAGCCAAAAACCAAGATAGCAATGGCCAAAAACTAAGATGATGACGGCCAAAAACTAAGATGGTAAAGGCCAAAAACCAAGATGACAATGGTCAAAAACCAAGATGGCGAAATGCCAGAAAAAACTTGAGGCTTCAAAATCCACAAACGGATGGATGCCGTCACGTTGACGATGCCCACTTCTTATAAACAGTCCATGCCGCTCAGATACGTGAAGTAGCCTCCTGGTGGCAGCGAGGATGAAACCAAAACACAAATAAATGTTCTTGTTTCTGCTACTTTGGATTGAATCCAATAAACAAACTATCAAAATGTTCAAAGACCATGAATGTATCTTCTATCACCTCTCCAGGTACAAGTGGTACTACGAGACATGACTCTGCTAATGTCGGTTTACTTTTAAATGTTTTAACCAACCTTCTGCTCAGATCTTACACATTACACCTTTAACGACTCTTTCTTCTCTGAATAAAGTTTTTCATTATCTTGTAACAGAAGCTAAATCATCCCCGTGTTGTTCATTTGTATTGAGGTGTGAACTGATTATTAGATGTGTGTGTGTGGTGTTCATTTCTCTTTGTCTCTGCTCGGCGGCTGTTAAAGCGGTTTAACATTCACAGAGTCTCTTCTTCTTCCTCCTCGGTTCTTCAGGTCTCCTCGTGAATACGGAGCAGCTGTTATCTGAGCGAGCTGGAGATAATTGGTGGACAAGTGGAGTTTCGACCGAAGACAGAAATCTAAATGTGTTTTCTTCCATTACAGAAACAATCTCTTAGGAGTCCTCGTCTCTTTCTGAGAAGTGTGTCCGTCTGTTAGCATGCTAACGACACAATCTATGAAAGATAAGCGGAGCCTTTTAAAGTGTTTTTGTTTAGGATTCTTCAACTGTGTTATTTTCCCATCGAGATGATCACAACCCTGAAATTTGAATTAACTTAACTCTGACGTGATTCTTTTTGTTTCCACTGAAAACATGACGGAGTCAATGTAATTCCACCTTTAACCAAAACTGCCTCATTTGTATTTCATCCTGAACACTAAACGATCACATTTTAATTTCCCTTCAGCAAACCAATCAGTTCTGCTGGCTGAGACTTAGTCATGTGTATAATGAGCTGTCAGCCAATCACAGCCCGGCCTGGGGCCAGAGGTGGAGGAAGTGTTCAGATTTAGCATTTAGCATTTCTGCACTGAAGTATTTCAAAGCAGATTCCTACTAGATGTTGTGAGTAAGTTCCAGAAGTGATGGAGGAAGTATTCAGATACTTTACTGTAGTAAAAGTACTAACATAGGCAGTAAAAATACTTTGCTACAAGTAAAATTGTTCTATTTTATATTCTATCATTATATTATTAATTACTCATACATTACATTGTTGGATTAGTAAAAAACAGAATCAAGTGTATCAACAAATTGTTTTAGGTATACTTGAATAAACTGTTGGGAAATTGAATTTATACCAAGATATCCTATGTTATAAACTCTTTTTTAAATGTTTTGTTAAATACATCAAATACTGCCGCTTGGCCTTCAAGCTATGAGCCTCAAGCGATAGTTTAATTAAATGCATGGTGTTCTTTCAAAAATAAACAAAGTACTCTAGTACAGTAATTGTACTGGTCACATGAGATATTTTACTGCATAAAAAGTGCTTATAATGTGAATACATTCAGCGCATTAATATGGCAGCAAAGAACTATAATCTGTGTAAAGGTATAGAGGAGTAAAGTCTAGGCGAGACTGTTGCAGTAGAACGAGAGGTTTTCTAAAGGGACACTACCACTTTAGTCCACAGGGGGCGGCACAATCCCCACAACATGAAAGTTCTTCATAGTAGCTTTAAGCAGGAGTCTGCATGCAGCAGTATTTCCATCGATGAGATGATGTTTGTTTGCCGTTTGTGAACGCACCGAAGAAATGATAATTAGATCAAATTAGGAACATCTGCGTTCAAACAAACACACATGCTGATTGTCCTCATCCGGCCTTTTTGCTGTGTGTGTTTGTTGTTGTTGTATTTTTCCATCTGCAGCAGCTGTTTCCTGTCTTCAGGCCACTTAAATATTTCTCCCTCCTTTCCATCCTTCCATCTTTTTTTCCCTTCTGTCACACTCATTCCCTCTGAATTTTTTTCTGGTTTGAATTTATTTCCCCAGGTTGTTCTTCACGCCTCCACACAAACACACCCACACACACACGCACACACACACACACACACACACACACACACACACACACACACACACACAGTGAGCAGTCTGCCAGGCTGTGATTAGAGACGAAGTATGGAAGAGGATGAAAAAAGGAGCAGACTCTCAGATGCTTTGAGCAACAAAACACAGCTGATAGACTGCTGGGTGTGTGTGTGTGTGTGTGTGTGTGTGTGTGTGTGTGTGTGTGTGTGTGTGTGTGTGTGTGTTTGCAGGTATTCAAGCTTACTTTTCAGCAACAGCTACATTTAAATAATTCACTTCAGTTGTTTTCCTCATTTCAGTTGGACAGAAAGACAGACAGGTGTGTCGGGCTGATTGATTTCTTTCGGCCGGAGGGAAAAGCTCTCTTCTTCTTCTTCTTCTTCTTCTTCTACCTTTCTGTCTTTTTTTCTTCTCCAGTTTGTTGTTTCTTTCCTCGGGCAAAGGAAAACAATTCCCCTCCTCTCCTCTCTCTACCTTTCAGGTTTATAGGTGCAGAGAGTATAAATCAAGCCAATGCAAATGAATTGCATTCAAGCCAACCTCGTCTATTTAAAACCGGGCCTCCTGATTGGCTCTCGAGGAGCCATTTTGGATCTTTCACACAGTCGTCATGTGTTTCCTGCCGCGAGCCTCACAAAGACCAAAACTAATGGTGCGTTCATGCACTCTTCATTAACTCGCAAAGCCAGAATTGTTCCAGATCACCAGCAGGCAGTTTTCTTTTCCTGGAACAGCCAATGAAGCGGTGAATCCCGAAGGAAACATCAGACGAGTGCCGCTATTATTACATCACATTCTGTGAAGCATGAATTTGTCCATAAAACATACATTTCTATGAGAAAATGTGGGTAAATGACCTACGGTGGAATGCAACTCAGTACATTTACTTAAGTATTATTTGAGGTACTTATATATTTCTACTCCACCACACGTCAGAGGCTTTTACAAGACGATGTCAATGTTCACAGTTTGTTTCTGCTGCCCTTAGGTGGCCAAAAACATCAGTCATTGCAGGTTTATGTCAGGCTGCCACCAGCAAAGTGAAGCCAAAGCTTCATGTGTTAAAGCTGCATTCTCTCTACTGTCCACCAGGGGGCGACTCCTCTGGTTGTATAGAAGTCTATGAGAAAATGACTCTACTTCTCTCTTGATTTATTACCTCAGTAAACATTGTAAACATGAGTTTATGGTCTCAATCTCTAGTTTCAAGTCTTCTTCAATACAGCATGATGTTCATTTAGTACATTATGGTCCATTTAGAGTCAGACAGACCATAAAGCAGGGGATGCTTTAGGGCGGGGCTACACGGTGATTGACAGGTCTCTACCAGAGACGTATACGGCGTCTCTACGTCACTCCTCCTCAGTCAGATATGGTCACCGAGGCGACTGCTGGGCTGCTTTGTTTTGACCATATTTCTACGGTTGCATGTGTAAACTTTCATGCATTATAACCAGATTATTCTTTACAACTGAGCACTGATTTTAAATGACCAGAAAGAGAGCTCTCCATTTCCTTCTTCAGCCTCCTGCAGGCAGAGCAGTGTGTGGTTAAAGGTTAACGCCGCGTCTCCGTGGGCCTCTTTGAAAGCTGCGATGTCGACACCTTGTTGGAGAAACACTGTTTATTTCTCCCTAATCACATTCCTGTGTTCCATATTGTGTGTTGTGCTTCAGGAGTGTTTCTCTCTGCAGCAGAGCGCTGACTCACTGCAGGAGGTTTTTTAGCAGTTAAATAAAGAGCAGTATTATAAATAAAATGTTTTGTCTTTGTTGTGCTTATTGTTAGAGAGCAGAAACTTAGTTTCTATTAAAGCGTCCAGCCATGCCGAACCGTCTGTAACAGGAATTTAAAAATGTCACGTCGCTTACAGAGGAGCCACAAACACAGAGTGTGTGTGTGTGTGTGTGTGTGTATTTGACTTCAGCATATTCTCTCTACAAAAGCCTCACAAGGGATTGTAATGATGATTTAAAGATTTAAAGATAAATGACTAAATAAATATTTCACTGGCATTTGTAAAGTTTGATGTATTTTTGATATAAAGGTTAGATGTGATGTTATTTTAATAAATGTGTGTGTGTGACCATGTGTCAACAACTAAACTGCACTCTTAATAAAGTTTCGAGTGAAAATAGTCGTATTTTCTCCCGGACTATGGTCGCAGTTTTAAACAGTTTGCAACACGTGTTTAACGTTGTACGTTCACACAAAACAAAACAAACACTCCCAAACTACTTTATAACGTTAACGTAACAAAACTACTTGGTTAGCTTTAGTAACAAGAACTACATGTTTTTCTTGTTTGAAACGGGGCACAAACTGCAGTCTCCGTTTGTTTTTGCAGGCTGTTCTCCAGCGTTTGTAGCTATACCTCCGAAAAATAATGCGTAGCTATCCCACGTAATTATTCCGTATGTTATCCACGTAATCATAAACGAGGAAGTATAAAGACTAAAAAAGCACGCACACGGTGGAATGGAGTGTAGGTGGACAGGTCCAACAAACAGAGATCTGTTCAGATTTGTTTGTCACGTAACTTGCGTACATCAATAACGACACTTCCGTAGTTATCGTAACCCAATCTTCTCCTCAACCTTACTTCGTATTTTTGTTGTTTAAACTTCACTGAGTTTCTTGTGAAGACAGAAGTTTATTTTGAAAATACTATATTCGTGTAACGAGCAGAAATAAGACGCGTTTCTGGACTTTTGTAGGAAAACGCACAAAAAAATGTGGAGTAACTTTTCGTATCACACGAATGAGAATACGTTGATTTTTTTGACGAATCCACCACGACCATCATCCCTACGAGGACTTCCTTGGGTTCATTTGAAGCTTATTTGGAATTTGGATACGTTAATATTCAAAAGTCAAAATAGTTTCTTTTGAAACATAATTCACAACGCAGTGGTGGAAAATGGAAAGGTCCTTTTTAAGCTGCTGAGGCTCATCTTCTGTCTTTCTGGGTGAAGTCACTGATGATCAGCTGCTTTCTTTCCTCTAACTTTCAGCATTTCCTCTCTATCAGGTTTCAGGTCGGGGGTTGAGGCGTCTCCCCAGGGGGGGAGAGGGAGAGTTGAAGTGGGGTGAGGAGGGAGAGCCGTGAGGCGAGAGGAACCTGGTCCACTGGAAGTAATTTACTGTGGTTTCGGCGGCGGCTTATCAACACGGTCAGCAGACGGAGCTGCAGCAGTGGATGTGACGCTCAGCTCAGGGAGGTGATTAAGGTGCTTTCTCTGTGAACACACAGATATGATGCATGTATCTCTATATCTTTATCTTTAGATACAGCATGCCTTGTGCTTTCTGAAGACACCGTTATCTCCTTATAACTACAGAATGTGCCTGTTCGTCAAAACTTAAAATAAGTATGTTTTTAAATTGCGTAACAAACCACCCAGGAGACGGCCGTTTGAGTCGGGAGTGAGAACTTGTTGACGTAACTTAAAATAAGTCGATATGTTAAGTTTTGCTTTCACAACGGACATGAACCACGGCCTCCGAGGTGAAAGTCCTGCGTTTGTCAAAGTCATTGTTTTGCAGTCTTTGCATTTGAGTCCCAATTCGAGTCCAAAGTTTTTGCGTCCTCAACAGTCATAATGCGCAATATCTTGGGCAATATATGTAAATATATTAACATGCTTACAAACTTAAAGTAAAATGTAAAAGTAAAAACAACTCTTATTTCTTTAAAGTACAGTTTGCTTGAAGTCAGTTTTGCAAACAAGAACACGTTCGATTTTTCTAAACTCGATATAATAACTTTGATTTTGGTTTAAGCGGTGGTCAAAATGTAATTGTGTTTGAGGTGTTTATTTTCCATCATATCAGCTTCAGCAGGTTGAAACTGTCCAACCTTGACTGACAAATACGGATAAATAAATACGGATAAATACACAGAGGGATCATCAGACAGACAGTCTGTCAGACAGACAGCTCGGCTGTCTCTTCTTGTCCCGTCAGTCGTCCTGCGCTCCCATTACTCTCCCTGTAAGAATGATGCTTAAATTGCTGTATATTTTCCTCTTGGCAACACTAATCTGTCACAGCCATGATTTACGACAACAAAACCCCACAGTACAGTGTGTGTGTGTGTGTGTGTGTGTGTGTGTGTGTGTGTGTGTGTGTGTGTGTGTGTGTGCTGGGGCAGAAATCGAAGGTAAAATTGCTCAGACAGAAGTTTTCAGGCTGTTGTGACAATAGATATAATTGCATAAAACAACATGATTGTGTTGTGTTGCACAACGATCTGTTTCATATTAAACACGAAGAGAAAAGCTGCTTTTAAAAATATTTTTTAATTTAAACTTTTCAACATGGCTGCAGTTCTTCCTTCTTTAATTGTCCGACGTCTACGGACCATGTTGCTGCCATTGTGACGCCAAGGTGCAATGTATTGGCTTTGATTGTCGAGGAACCATTGACATGCATCAAACAGTGCTATGAAATTATAATCTTCGCAGCAGTAGTCATAGTAATGAAAAAGGAAGATGTAAATAATGGAAGCGGAGCCTAAAGTCGTCTGTTTGTTCTCATGAGCAGTTTGGACGTGTTTCTAGTTGAATTACTTAACTAATGACTATGGATTAAGATATATTTATATATATGTAGCAATGTCATCATAGAGAAATCTACGTACTTCAACTAATATTTCTGATTTGAATACATAAGGAACGCTACTGAGAAGATACAGAATGATATAACAAACAATAAAAAGTAATGGACGTGCCCTTTAAGTTGATATCTTGAACTTGTTAGCTAAAAGTTTCTTATTTCCACATCCAGCAGTTACAGATCGACATGATGATTGATCAGGAGTCTTTGTGTTTGTGTCACTGATGAATGTGAGTCTCTCTCTCTTTTTTTGCTCCGTTTTGGTCTCCACCACTTCCAGACGGAAATATCTGTGTGTTTAGCTGCTTGACGAGGTCAAAACGCCTCACGGCATAAATCGATGCCTGGAAGCTAAACTACAGAAATATTACTGTACAAAACGGTGCTCTCTGTCACGTAACATCTGGTGGGTTCATATTTTCTCTCAACTAAAAACAGGAACAGGTGAACCGCGATAATATGGAAGTTCTACATTTTTATTTAAAGGTCACTCTTTAGCGTTAGTTACTCGACGGCCTTCAGGTGATGATCTGAAACTGCTGTTTGCAGAGTTTCGTCTTAATATCAGGTTCATATCTTAATATTTCAAGCTCCATCATCATGCTTTTTATTCATCTCTATGAGACTCTCCTGCTTTTATCTTCTTTCCCTGACTGTACTGTGTTTACGTACCGCTTTGATCTTCTCCGTATGTATAATATATAGCGTCTGGAAGAGTCTCACCGGCCCTGTTTGAGTCCCAAACTGAAGCGCAGGAGGAAGAGGAGGAGGAATGAAAATAGAAATAAATAAGAAGAGAACAGAAAAGAAGAAGATGGAGGGATCAAATACCTTCTAGAGACACAAATTAAAAGAAGAAGGAAGAAAGAAAGAGGGTTGAAGAGGGTCAAGAGAAGCTGATGATAGAGTGAATATAAAATGAGAAAAGAGGAAGAGTGTAGTGGTGAACAGACGAAACACGTTCGGCAGTGACCTCGATTACCCTCTCTCTCTCTTTGATGGATAGAAGGAGCACAGGAGGAGGCTCGCAGTTGTAAAAACATTACTTAAAGAAACTAGAATGAGGCCCAAGTGGATTTCTTCATTAAAGCTATTGGAGCTTCTGAGAGCAGAGTTATTACAGCGGATGTCATGTAAATGCAAAGGTTTGATTCCAGCCTCGGGACCTTCGTCTGTCATCAAAAAAATAAAGCCGCTTCCTGCTGCAGAGTAAAATGTGAAAGAAAAGGAAAACAAACAGAAAGCATCAGTAATCTCTGTGAATAAGTCAGTCGGCAAAGTTTCTGAAGCACAAATAAGTTTCATATCAGCCTCGTATCACGCTTGAAGAACCGCACAATGCCGCATGTTTAACGTTGTGGAACGATTGTTAAGTTTAAGTTAGAAAGAAAGTAATAATAACGTAACAACAATCGATGGACCGGTGTGTGTAGTCATCCAGAACCCTTTGGTACAGGACTTTGGGGACAGTATGGGACATCCTTTCAGTACCAAAGGATGTGACCCAAACAGCTGTTTGTGTCGACTACTCGCATGTGTGAACAAGAAATTGTGGAGCGGAGTTAACCGTAGTATTTTCAGCTCATTAGTTGTTGTCTATCAGCTGTAGCAGCGCTGTAACATGCTAGTTGGTGAAACCCTGTTAGTGAAGAATTATAGCCAACGAGCCACTGATGAATGTTTACATTTACAAGGTAACAACGTAACGTAACATTACAACGTAACGTAACAACGTGAAGTAACAACGTGAAGTAACAACGTTACAACGTAATGTAACAACATGAAGTAACAACGCAACAATGTAACAAAATAATTGAACTATTTAGGAACATATGGTGACAATGTAACGTAACAACGAAACATAACAACATAACAATGTAACAACATAACGTAACACCGTTTTGCTGGGCCCGCTGGAGGTCAGGGAGGCACGGGAGAACCAGGACTGAGCGGTTTTCTCTGGTGCTCTGAAACACGACCACTTTTGCTAACAGGCACCGCCAAAACAACCCAAAATGAAAGGGTCCTCACAAGCATAGCAGTGCAAATGTGTGTGTGTGTGTGTGTGTGTGTGTGTTTGTGAGAGACAGATCAGCATCACTGTGTCACTGTGTCAGCTGATATGAAGAGATGGAGAAAGAAACAGACCACACACACACACTGTTATCTTGTGTGTCATCTTGTTCCATTAAAGAGCTTCTTCTCTCCTTATCAGCTCCAACCTACACACAAACACCCCCCCCCCCCCCCCCCCCCCCCCCCCCCCCACACACAGCTTTCAGCAGCAAACAGATGAAAGGGGCTCATTTCTGCTGAAAAAAAAGAAAGTCTGACCTTTTTTGAATTTTTTTGTTTCTTACTTTGAAAAATAAATCAAATAGTTGCATCACGAAATTGACATTTATGTGCAACGCCGGCCATAAAGCGGATCAATCATGTGATTCTGATTACTGATTGAACGTGTCTTATAAAGAGCACAGTCTTTATCCTTTCCTTTGTTATTTATTAACAATATTGAACTGTTTCAAAATAAAAGTCCCTCTTTTTTTTAATATTCGCAGTAAAATAGAGTGTGTCGAGGTTGCAAAATTGATTTATTTTTAAAGCCTTTTCTTCCACAAACACTGCCAGAGCGTGATAGCTCGGAGTCTAGTTTAATCCCATAATGTTTGCTTTAATCCGGGCCGAGTGTTGTTTCCATCCCATCACTGTTCCTGTTTTAAACAAGTTCATTTGCAAAAGCGAACCTAAGCATTTGCAGCAGGAGGAACAATCCGGAGCTTTGAGTAGCTCCACGTTTAAAGAGAAAAGGGTTGATTTAAAGCTTATTGAATAGAGACAGCAGGTGGTTATTATGAGTGCAGATACATTTACAGATGTTTTACAAAAAAAATCCTGTTTGATCCATCCGATGTAATAAAGCATTTATTATAATTAGCACATCAACTATACAAAAGCAAAAAACAGTATTTTACCCAGGAGGCCCCGTGTGAAACAAGGAGTCAATGTTGATTTATTTGTCACGTAACTTCCGTACTTCAGTAAACCACAATCCTTTCCTAAAACGAACTAAGTAGTTTCATAAGTTGCTCATTTCTCAGGTTGCTTCTTGCTGAGCTGCAACAGTATGAGAAGTGTATTGTACTCCCTTCTCAAGTGTATGAGAAGGGAGTTGATAGATTCCTGACATAAAGTAAAATCATCATCATTATCACCATTTTCTTGTTCTGGTTGGATTTAAGCTGCTCAGACTGTTTTGAAACGAGAGATTCAGAAGAAGAAGAAATTCTGCTTCCTGTTTTCTGAAAATTCACTTCTAGATTTATCTGGAGGAAGAAAATCACTCTTTTCTCCTCTCAGATTCCTAAACCCAGTGAACCCACTGGATCTGTGTGTGTGTGTGTGTGTGTGTGTGTGTGTGTGTGTGTGTGTGTGTCTGTGTTTATAACAGTGCTCGTCTGATAATCAGCCACAAGTACATCCCTACAGAGAGGAAGGAGGTGGAAGGGAGGAAAGAACTATTGATATGGTAATATCTGTCAAACACACCCACACACTCACACCCCCCCCCCCCCCCCCCCCCCCCCCCCCACCCCCACCCCCACACACACACAGAAGAATAGGTTTCATTTTGTGTCTCACGAACCTTTTTATCACATTAAAAGACTGAAACCTCTCATTAGAGACAGAGGGAGGAGAGGTGTTGCATTTAAGTGAATTCATGCGAAATGAAAAGAAGTGAAGGTGACGAAGCACGACTGCTCATAATTATTATTATTATTACCGCGTACATTTAGAGCCTTCGGAGCCTTTTCCCACACAGATTTTTCTGCATAATGAGGCTGTTCTCACAGGACGTCGGTTGTTCGTTTAGAAATGTGGCGGATCTGGAACACTTTAGGCCTTGAAATATTCTTTGTTTAATGTTCTCTTACTCAGTCAGTGGTCTCTGACTGACCTGAGTTTCCTTAATAACCTCTAACTAGATGTCTAATATTAGCAGCTTTGGTGCACATGTTTATGTCATTATGTTGTTCTACTGTGTTGGTTGTGTGTCTATTCTATATTTGATTGTACAACACTTTGATCAACTGCTTTTGATTTTAAATGTGCTCAATAATTAAATAAAGTAAATAAATATAGTGCTCATGGTTCTGCAACGTGTCCTCAGTTCATATAACATCTTACGAAAAGTCACTCCTTATTTTTTCTGTTTTCCTACAAAAGTCCAGCAACACGTGTTATTTTCAGCTCGTTACATGAAAACAGTCTTTTCAAAATAAACTTCCGTCTTGTTAGGTTGAGACAACAAAACAACTTAGTTTGGTTGAGAGAACAAAACAACTTAGGTTTAGACAACAAAAACTACTTAGTTAGGTTTAGACAACAAAAAAACTTAGTTAGGTTGAGACAACAAAACCACTTAGTTAGGTTTAGACAACAAAACCACTTAGTTAGGTTGAGACAACAAAACTACTTAGTTAGGTTGAGACAACAAAACTACTTGTTAGGTTGTGACAACAAAACTACTTAGTTAGGTTGAGACAACAAAACCACTTAGTTAGGTTGAGACAACAAAACTACTTAGTTAGGTTGAGACAACAAAACCACTTAGTTAGGTTGAGACAACAAAACTACTTGTTAGGTTGTGACAACAAAACTACTTAGTTAGGTTGAGACAACAAAACTACTTAGTTAGGTTGAGACAACAAAACTACTTAGTTAGGTTGAGACAACAAAACTACTTAGTTAGGTTAGGTACAGTTCTGTTTACAGTCAGTGTTTCTCAGCAGAATGTACATAAATATTTGTTTAGTTTTGTTTGTTGCTGCTTTGCAACGTTTCTTTGTTTGTTAACCGTCAACTGTCGATCAGCTGATTCGTACTAGCTTTGTACCAAATTACCTGTATTTAAAAACGATTAAATGTTAAAAATGCTGTACAATCATGACTTGAAGCTAGTTATCTCTATCACTGTGTATTTGTGCAACTGGTGAAGATTACTTTCTAAACGTTCATCACATAATGTTCCAGCCAAACAGCTGTGAGAAAAACACAATGTTCATGTTGACACATTTTTGGCTCAGAGGAGTCTTTGTTTGCTCTGGTTTCTCTCCATCGACTGCACTAAATCACACCATCGCTACAAATCACACTGTTTAGTTTGAACACAACATACTGAAACTTTTTTTGTTTTGCCGTTAATGAGCTTCCACACTGACTGAATCCCAAAACGAAGTATGTTTTACATTATTTATATTTATATATAGAACTCTCTTTAAACTGTAGGATTAAACACACAACATACAAACTAATTTACACACTTACACACACACACACACACACACACACACACACTCAGAACACTGTAGTGATGTCAGATTAATAGTGTTGAGGTGCGTTCAGGGCCTCGGGCTGCAGATAGAACCTCAACCATCCATCAACCTGACTGCTCATATAATTACTACACACACACACACACACACACACACACACACACACAGCCTGTCATATTCCTGTGTTTTCTCCACTTGTCTCAAAGAAAACAACCAATTTCCTTTGAACATTTCAATTTAGCTTTAAGCTCTCTCTCTCCGTCTCTCTCTCTGTCTCTCTCTCTCTCGGTCTCTCTCTCTGATTGGTTGAGGATTACACGCTCGTTATTGATTGGTCATTGACTGATGTGTCACAGGTCAGAAACAAGAAGACAAATACCATGAAGTTCAATTTTAACAGCAGCTTTCTGTATTTCAGATGTTCTAAACGATTGACACTCAAAAACGGGAAATTGATGTTTTAGATTTGCTGGTTTTACGTTGAGCTCCGAATCACAATATGGTCGACTGCAAGATGTTAAATCACAGATGTGTGTGTGTGTGTGTGTGTGTGTGTGTGTGTGTGTGTGTGTGTGTGGATGTTTTGCACATCAAAAGTTCCATTAAACATTTTCAAACACATTTTCAAACACATCTGAAAACCTGTGAACAAGTGAGTGTTTTAAAGTCTGCTGTTCTCTGTGTGTTTGAAGTCCTGTGTTTCATCTAACTCCTCCTCCTCTGAAGAAGAAGAAGAAGACGAAGAAGAGAAAGAAGAACAAGAAGAAGGAGAAGCAGAAGAAGAGGAAGAAGCAGAAGAAGAAGACTAAACATAAATGCGTCAGAGTTCATTTTTAGGTCTCACATGATGATGTCATTATAAAAGAGGTATTTTAATAATTTAACAGAGTGTGATTTTCCTGTTTAATCTTGTTTTTATTCTCTAATTAAAGTCACCAAAGATAAGAAGTGAATCATCTCATATCTGTGACATCTGCTTTCTTGTAATTTACAAATTAATGATGTCATTTTGGCTCAATGTTTGATTTAATGATGTGATGTCTCATAATCTGAAGATATGAAGCCGGCGTTTTAATCAAGTGTTGCCAGAACAACATAACTTAATTATCTCCTAAGTTTTATTGTGAAACATCATGTCAATGTACTGAGCACACACAATGTTTTTAATTGTCTCTTTTTATATCCTACTTTTCAGTATCGTCTCTGTCTCTTTACAGCTACAACTGTTTTGTTGTTGCTCCAATAATAACAAAAATAAGAAAGTGATTTATGTTCCTAGTGTCAAAAGTAAATCCTCTTTCACTGTAATGAAGACGAGGATCGATCAGATGTACGCGGCGCAGAAAGCTCTTTATTATTTCAGGAACATGGCGGCCGAGGAGCTGCTTTGTTACCGTATTTAAAGGAACAGTGTGAAACATTTAGGGGGCTCTATTGGCAGGAATTGATTATCATATTAATAACTATGTGTCCTTTAGTGTTTGATCACCTGAAACTAAGAATCGTCGTGTTCTTGTGACCTTAGAATGAGCCGTTTGTATCTACATACGGAGACAGCGGCCATGTTTCTACGGTAGCCCAGAACGGACAAAACTAACCCGTTCATGCTTCCTAACCGCGGTCTGAAAACACCGGAAACTAAACACGGTTAAACCTCTGCTGGGTCTGGAGGAGCTGCAGCGCTTACTTCTGCACAAACCGCGACTTAAAACTCTACGTTCACTTGAAATCGTCACGGCTGAACTATGCCAACGCATTTTTAATGTTGTATTATTTTAATGGCTATTGATTATGAAGGAGGTGTTTAGTTTAAAACACGAGAAGGTTTCAAACTTTCGTTTCCATGTAGAAATGCTTTGCATTACAGAGGCTTACAACTCTGTGTGTGTGTGTGTAAGGCGCTGTGTGCGTGTGTATGTGTGTGTGTGTGTAAGGCGCTGTGTGCGTGTGTATGTGTGTGTGTGTAAGGTGCTGCATGCGTGTGCGTGTGTGTGTGTGTTTGTAAGGCGCTGCATGCGTGTGTGTGTGTGTAAGGCGCTGCGTGTGTGTGTGCGTGTGTATGTGTGTGTGTGTGTAAGGCGCTGTGTGCGTGTGTGTGTGTGTGTGTGTAAGGCGCTGCATGCGTGTGCGTGTGTGTGTGTGTTTGTAAGGCGCTGCATGCGTGTGTGTGTGTGTAAGGCGCTGTGTGCGTGTGTATGTGTGTGTGTGTAAGGCGCTGCATGCGTGTGCGTGTGTGTGTGTGTTTGTAAGGCGCTGCATGCGTGTGTGTGTGTGTAAGGCGCTGCGTGTGTGTGTGCGTGTGTGTGTGTGTGTGTTTGTAAGGCGCTGCATGCGTGTGTGTGTGTGTAAGGCGCTGCGTGTGTGTGTGCGTGTGTGTGTGCGTGTGCGTGTGTGTGTGTGTTTGTAAGGCGCTGCATGCGTGTGTGTGTGTGTAAGGCGCTGCGTGTGTGTGTGCGTGTGTGTGTGTGTTTGTAAGGCGCTGCGTGTGTGTGTGTGTGTGTAAGGCGCTGCGTGTGTGTGTGTGTGTGTGTGTAAGGCGCTGCGTGTGTGTGTGTGTGTTTGTAAGGCGCTGCATGCGTGTGCGTGTGTGTGTGTGGATTAGTTCTCTCTCTGACAGCAGCAAAACAAAGAAGCACAGATAATGTCACACTGTGTCCTCCTATCTGCTCCTCTCCTCTCCCTTTCTCTCTTCCTCCTCCCCCCTTTCTCCTTCCCTATCTCCCCTTTTTCCCCTCACCTTCCTCTCCTCTCCCGACTCCCTCCTCACTTATCTGTTTCCTTCCTAATCCTCCTTTCTTCTCTTCTCTCTCGCAGGCCGATTTCAATATGAATGAAAGTTGAGCTGATTTTCTTCGAGGCGAAGCACACGCTTACAAACACACACACACACATTCTCACACACACACACACACATGCAGCGCCTTACACACACACACACACACGCTAAATATTCATTTGCATTTTTTAGTCTCTGCAAACTGAATTAATAAAATTTCTGTTCGACTTCGTTCACACTGAGACGCCAAAACTGGGCTCACTATATGTGTGTGTGTGTGAGAGTGTGTGTGTGTGTTGCAGTTTGAATTGAACATAGGTGGGGGGGTCAGATTGAGCGTTCAGGGCCTGAATATGAGCTAATGTAATGAGAGCATCCTCTGCTTTCGTTTCATTCCAACAACATTGTGCGTATTGTGCCATTTCACCATGGCAACAGCGACTCCTGCGCTCTGATTGGACTCTGAGGATTTTGCATAGTTTAAGATTTCTGATTCGATGTCAGAACATTTCCATAACTTCGTGAGAGAAGCAGTGGAGACAATGAAGGATGGATTTTGAGAGCAACGATAACCGTCACAGTCAGCATCTTTCAGCCCCATTGTTGTTAAACGGTATTAAAACGTGGTTCATGGTCCCCAGAGGATGATCCCAACGTAACATTGTTGATCTTCTGACTTCTCATCTAGCACCACCTTCAGGTCAACATGTTCACTGTGGTTCTACAGAGCTAACGACATTCCCATCAGCCTCAGCTGCTCTTTGTGTTCAGTGCTAATTAGCTAACGTTAGCATTTAATCACGTTAGACTGAAAGCTTTGTTTATACTCACGTTTGGCATCGTGTAGCTACGAGCTACGAGAACGCACGGAGGCCTTAATGCTCAACGTGATGTTTGTTGCATTGTTCTTAACAAACAAAATTAACCGTGAAGAATCAAAAGGACGATGAGTTTAACCGGCAAAACGCCAGAAAACTAACCTCCACGATGCTGAGGAGGGATTGTAATAATCTGTAAACTCATATCTCATATTCGTGAACTACTTTATTGTCTTTATAGAAGATCTGTAAAGACAGAAGTCAAGAATTAAATGTATTATAAATAAACAAATGTTAAATATCCTGTAAACTATTTGATTTGGCTGCAAAATATTTACTCAAATGTAGATTTTTAACACCTGATTCTAAAACATCTAAAAACGAATTGTCCGTCTGCCGCGACCACTCGCTACGTTAGCCTGTATTTAATTTGAATAATACATTATATCACACGTTAAACCTGTTCTGCACGACCATTTATGTCAAAATATGTTGTCAACAATATAGGAAATGACACCGTGAGGATTTAAAAGGAGTGAAATGTGCTCCGACTCCAAAAACAAACAAAACACCAACATCTGTATTCCCCCAAAACATGGTGCTCCGCGGTAATGCGTCTCTGACAGCTGGACGGAGTAGCGGCGAGGGGCGGGGCTTAGCGAAGGGTCGATTGTGACGGACAGGAGCAGGTGATCTGCATTTGATTGAAGGAGTTTATAAAAGCTGCTCTAAAATGTCTCAAATAAACTTAAATATTTATATATTATATATTAAGTGGTTCTGGTGTAACTGTGGTGAAGCTGTTACCATGGCAGCTGTGGATTTAACTTGTTATCAGGAAGTGAATTACAGTTTCCTCTTTGTGTGTGTGTGTGTGTGTGTGTGTGTGTGTGTGTGTGTGTGTGTGTGTGTGTGTGAATGTGTGTTATCTAAAATAGGATTCCTCTGAACAGACATTTAGAATAATAACCTACACACTGCAGCAGTTAAACTCCTCATTTCCTTCTTTCTCCGATCCCTCATTTCTTTTATCTTTCCTCTTGTCCTTTCATCCTCCTCTTCCTCTCTTTCTCCTCTCCTCCTGTCTTTTTGCTCTGCCTTCCTCCTCATCCGTTTCCTCCCTTTTATCTATTTACCTTCTTACCTTTCCTCACCCTCCTTCCTTACCTCACTCTCCTTCCTTACCTTTCCTGTCTGTTTTTCTTCCTTTTGTTTTTATTTTCTACTTCCATCCCCACTTGCCTCCTTAACTCCTCCTTCCTTCCATCCTTATCCTTTCTCTCGTCCCTCACTTCTTTAACCTCTCCTACTGTGCTTTATTTCCTTCCTTTTTTCTATACAATAACAAGCGATCAGCTGATGTATGTCGGACTAAATGTCTGATTATCAATTTACTTATTTCCTCTCTTCAATCCCCTTTTATGTCACCTTCCTCTTCCTATCCTACCAATCTGTCTTTCCTTTTATTCTTCCTTCCTCATCGGTGTCCTTCCTCCTTTTCTTTATTGCTACCTTCCTCTTCCTCTTATTTCTACACCTCCACACGCAGCTGCTCCTCCTCCTGGTTATAAACTCACCATTTTGCCAGAAAACGAGAGATTCAATTTGGTTTGTCTCTTTCTCATTCATTAAACAACAAACTACTCCCGCTCTCTCTCTCTATCTCTCTCTCTTTAGCTCATTTCTCTCTGTCACATTCTTTCCGAGTCCCATTAACACACACACACACACACACACACACACACACACACAGAGTAAACTCTCAGTGTGTATCCAGGGAGTGTGATTTCCCATGATGCCGTTGGGAAAAGAGTGGAGTCATTCATCACTGAGGGATGTCAGACACACACACACGCACACACACACACGGACGGAGCTCTGGAGGTTGCTGGTTTGAATCCCGCTCCTGACATTCTGCTCAGAAAGGATCAGAAAGTAAGTCTCAGCAGAGCTGTTGAAGAGTAAGGGCCTGACAATTTGACAAATTGAATTTCTTGAAATATTCACAAATTCAACACATTTTTTGTGTGTTTGTGTGTCAGCAAGAAAACAACGGCAATAGAAAGTCGATCAGGATCCTCTTTCGTGATCGACACACAAATTAAATGCATCCGTGCAACTATAGTTGCACGGATGCGTTTATGCGTTTATTCGTCTCCAGCTCTGACCACTATGGTCAGAGCTGGAGACGAATATTAAATATTTAGACAGCAAACACAAACACAGGACGTCCAACCATGAGACCGCACGTCGTGAAGAAGTGAAGCGTTCGTGACGGTTTTCCTAAAAGTAACTCAGTGGTTTCGTTGCCTGAACCTTACTGTTTCTTTGAGAAAGATTGTCCTGAAAAAGAAGTCGTGCCAAGCGACACGAACCCCCCCCCCCCCCCACAATTCATGCATTGCATTTTGTGACTATTTCACAAACAGCTCTGAGACTGTGTTGCTGTGTTGTTTGATACTAAGCGAGCAGAAGAACCATTCTGGATCGGTGTTCATCTTCTGAGGCTCTTGTTGTGCAGAAGATTGCTGCAAATATGGTTTAAAATGAAAATGATTGGCATGAATGGCAACAGAGTTCTCCATCTACATAAATTAGGAACTTGCAAAAGTTAAATGGGGACGCAATTACAAGAAGGAAAAAACCCATAAATAAAATTGTCTGAGACTAAGACAATAAAGCTTTTTTAAATGATGTCATTACAAATCTTTATATCATTTAGTAGTCCTCATGTGATTTCCGTTTCGTATGAGTCTTCGGTCACAAACATTTGTTTGGCTTCTCATTACTTTTCCCTTCATTAGGTACAAAGTGGTGGATTGAAAGAGACCGCTTCACACACAAGGTTAACCATTTTAATATCGTCCAACCCAAAAACACAGGGAAACCACAGCGGTGCAAACAGGAAGTAGCATTAAACCCGTCTCTGACACTTCCTGTTTCCGTCCAAGTCAACATCATCATCATCATCATTATGATTATAATCATCATGACCACCATCTTCATCTCCGTCAACATCTTTAACGTCACATTTTAATTTTTAATATCGTATTTGTATGTTTTACAGTGTTTATTTTACATGTGTGCTTTACGTCTGTAAACCAAGTTTCCCTGACAGGACAATAAAGGTTTGAAATGCACTGGATAATTAGCATAATAATACTAATGCTAATTAGCATTGTCACATCATCAACAATTAGCATCACTGACTCAACCGTTATCATCAGATCCATCATCACCCTGATCATAATCATAATAATTTCAATTATAATTGTAATCATCTTGACTGGCACAGCAGTCATTATCGTCACCATCATCATCATCATCTTCATCACACACACACACACACACACACATCACTGGACACAGTGTATAGAAGCAGGCAGGCCCATTAATTCATATATGGCTCAATTATTAACACCAAAAGCCGGATCTAACAAAAGAGGAATAACTTCAAAAAGTCTGTTCAACATAACGGAGGTTCAACGCACCAGACTTCATCATGATTTTATTCATTTTAAGTATTTTTCTAAATTCTTAAAAGTCACGTCTCCAAAGGTTTTGCTTTACTTTGGAGTTGACCCCACAGGTTTGTTCCTCCGGGGCTTTTTGTGTTCGTTATTTCCAAGACTCTCGAGTCTGTCGGTATCATCTAAAACTTTGAGGGGTAAAGCAGTCCAAAATCCATCACGCTGTAAAACCAGACTTGTAGTATCCGTAGCACTGCTGTTCTGCCATCATTCCGTCAAATCGGTCAAACTGTGGAGTTATCAGTCAGTATGGCTGTGAAGTCCGTCGCATCTTAGAATCTATCGCACTGCAGACGTCGAGCTGTTTATATCCGTAGAATCCTTTTCATAGAACGATGTTCTCCATTGAAGAATCCATCACACTAAAATTCAAAGCCTTGAAAAGTCCAAATTTCATGCTGCCCCTTGCTGACTCTTTCATGTAACACTGTTAGAATCCACCATGCTGCAGAGTCCGTCCTCTTTAAAGATCTCCTCACTAAGTTTGAATCATCAGCTTCATTTAAAAACACCACATCATCTGCATATAAAGACACTCGGCATAAACAGCAATTGTCTCGTCACCACTTTGAATCATTCTGGGGGACAAAAAAAAAAGATTGCTTGAAAGCTAAAAATAAATGAATGCTAGTCTTTGTTGTCACTTAAGTTTCTGTGTAGCAGCTGAGAAAGATGTGCTTCATCAGACAACTTTATGGTTTTTGTGCTTTATGAAACCAACGTTCTAATCTCCAAAAGGTTGTCATAGGAGCGGTCAGTGTTACGTATAGACCCCGAACTCCTTGCGAGAAACATTCTTTGCACTTTCTCATCTATCTGTCGGTTTCTTTATTCAGTCAGTCAATCTTGGGAGTTACCGTTTTTCATGGCCTTTAAATAACGAGAAAATTCGTTGGCTGACAGATTTCAGGTGGGTTGAGTCGGGGAAAACTATTTTAATGTGAGCTGTGTTAAAATCGTTCCCTATTTCTATCTTACTTTCTGCCATTTCACTGTTAGAATTAGTGCTTTTTAGTGTCATAATTTAAGTTGCTACAAAGAGAACTGGGTAGAGAATAGTCTCAATGAAATATTGTTTGTTGTGACTGTAATGCTCTTTGTATATTTTCTTTCAAACATGAATTATTATTTTGTATTTCAATAATCTTCTGGTCTTTCCACGTCACATCAGGTTTGAACATGTTTGATTCATCGGTCAGTTTTGGTTGAGGATTGTCAAAAATGTATCTTCCAAGTTTGTCGATCCAACTAAATTTCTAAATATTGACAGATTGAGTCTCCATTGCACCTTTGCTACATCCCATCATGGCTTGTATGTGAGAACTATTTTTGGCCTTGATAGTTTGTCTTCACTTTAAGCTTTTTTAAATGGTTTTCCAGCTCTGGTGGTTCAAACACTAAACAGACCACAGCATCACTACTGGCTCCACATGCAGCGTTCTCTGTGGATTAGAGCAAAGTTTTCAAGTTATTACAAGCTTTTCATATTCAAGGTGCACTGCTGGAGTTTTTCATCCTGAAACAAAACAAAGCTGCTTTATAAATTCAAGCTGAAGCAGTTTGAATGCTGTGGTACGTTAATGAGTCCTCTGAGTGCTGTGATCAGAGGACACCAAGTCCGTGTTGGGTTAATTACATGTTCAATGATCGACATGCAGCTGACTGATGGTTGATCTGCCTTTTAATGTCGGCTGGTTTAATGTAACAAACACAGGAAGGTCCGATTCAAACTGTTGTGGGTCTCTGGTTAGTGAGGACATTGGACTGGAGCCAAGAGGCTCTAACTGATGGCATTTAACTCATTTAAGGTCGCATCACAACTTCCAACCTGTATGTTAAGAAGGTTCCACAGAATTCTAATGATGTATTGATGTGTTAAGTTTGTAGTTTACACAAAACTGCCTGAAAACAAAGACCATACCAACGCATGTAATATTTTATTTTGACAATTTCAAAACATTTCTGATCGTATTTGTGGGCTTAATGTATTGGAAACTAAATGTTTATCAGATAAACACGGGTGTGGGAATGTGTGTGGGCATTTAACAGGATTTATCTTTCTGTTGTACCGAAATGTTTGTAATGTTGAAGTTTGATAAGTTGTTGGTCAGATCATCCGTTGTTGGCTGCTGTTGCTCATCAGACAGTAGATTCTTCTCTCTGTGTCCATCGTCAACCCGTTCTCACCCCAAACTCATGAAACACTGATGGATGGTCAATGCCCCTCGCACCGAGCTTTCATCTAACGCCAATGTAAACTCATCTGCGTCATTATTAGACTTCTGTATAAAGAGTGAGAAAGTCCGCTTCGGTGGGTTTAAATGAACGACAGGACTTTAACCCAGGAGACCTCTGTTCATGTTTTGTCACGTAACTTGTGCACTTAGGTAATGCCAGTTACACAACAAACATCATTGTTTTACGTAACAATCATACTTATATTCAACCAAACCACAATCTTTTCCCAAGCCCAACCCCAAGTAGTCTTGTTGCGCCAGTAAACCTAAAACTAAGTAATTATACCGTGGAGACTTTGTGCAATGAGGGTAAAACTGGGACGCCGTCCCTGATAAATCCAAAGCTGACACTAGAGGGGTACCTGGAGGGTCATAGTTTGGGCCACAGACCAAGCGTTGAGTTGGGGGTGTGAATGTCTTGGGGCAATTTTGTCATTTTGGAGTTTTGAGGCGAGTTGCTAGCTAACAATTACTGAACCAGTGACTGCTAGCTAGCTAGCAGTTTTGAAAAAATAAACAATACATCTGAAATAAAGAGTTTGTAAACAATTTTCTTTAAAAGAAAAACCAGCAGAGAAACCAGCTGAATAACCAGTCAAGTCAATCTGCTTCTTCATTCTGTTGTTTTCTTTCATTCTAATTAACTGCATCTGTAAGCTAGCAGTGCGTTAGCAGCCAGTCTGCAGTTGCGTCACTCTAGCTAGCTGGTGTAGCGTTAGCCGAGGACGGAGCTCAGAGGTTTGCGAAGCCACTGGAAGAACTGCCGCCGGTGGAGGCGGTGCCAGCGTACGTTGCCTTCGACGATCTCCAGCGCCCGCGGCATAGCAGGCCCTGCCCCCAAACCGCTGGACTGGATGAACTCCTTCAACTGAGGAGAGAAAGGACGGGAAAAAGAGAGACAGATGGGGAAATATTTGGGGGAAGGAGTAAGTAGGAATGGTAAGACAAGATATGAGGAGGGAAGGAAGGAAGGAAGGAAAAGTAGAGGATAGAAAAGTTAAAAGTTATTTCTTTTCACCCCTCTGTGAAAAGAAAGACAGACATTTTGCAGCACCGAAGAGGCTAAAGAGGTAAATATACCCACAATGTCATAGGGTTTGAACATCGACAACATACTGATGATTTAAGGACCCTACAAACTATATGACTCAGATTGCTGTAGTGATCATGGTTTTTTTGAGATTGTCATCATTTGTAGATTACACAAGTGACATTTCGCAAATCTGTCTGGTCTCCAAACTTCGTCAAAACAAACGTCTCAGAAACGATTATAATGAAATGAAATAATTGATGGCCATGAAATAAACCTATTGCAAGTTTCTGTGTGAAGTAACAAAGCACAACTACTTTTCTGGAACCAACTCTCGCACCAACCTCCCACTCCTTAACCATCAACAAGACAAACATCCGTATAGGTCGTCTGTGCAAACCGCTTATTACGAGACATATTAATGTTTGTTGTTAGAAGTCATGTGACGTACTGTAAAGAGCAACAGAGTCCACGTAGGGAGGTCAACAGAGTCTGGGTCAAAGAAACACTCTGACTTTCACCCAAGATGACAAGAGATGATATTAATATGTACGTTTCTAGATGTTTTATTACATCTTTTAATGGCAGTTAAACAGAAACCTTCCAGCCAGAAAATGTGAGCTATGAAAGCTAAACTGTCTTTTGAAAAGGAGGCGAATAATTAGAAGAGAAAGTTAGTTTTAAAGGTTCATAACGAGAGGTAACATGTCCAGCATGAGAGGACCAGGAATCAAAGTGTAACTTTTAAAGGAGGGTAATTAAATGGAAGGTTTTACAGCATGAAGTGATGTATTAAAGAAAAAACGTTGAACCATTGGAGGTTAGAGAACAAATGTGATTTTCAAAGTTAAGGACCGAAGAGGAAACTTGGTGTTCAGAGTTTGACAGATTCACTGGAGCGCAGGAGGAAATCCATCCCCTCAACTCCCTTTAATACAGCATCCATCCCCTCAACTCCCTTTAATACAGCATCCATCCCCTCAACTCCCTGTAATACAGCATCCATCCCCTCAACTCCCTTTAATACAGCATCCATCCCCTCAACTCCCTTTAATACAGCATCCATCCCCTCAACTCCCTGTAATACAGCATCCATCCCCTCAACTCCCTTTAATACAGCATCCATCCCCTCAACTCCCTTTAATACAGCATCCATCCCCTCAACTCCCTGTAATACAGCATCCATCCCCTCAACTCCCTTTAATACAGCATCCATCCCCTCAACTCCCTTTAATACAGCATCCATCCCCTCAACTCCCTTTAATACAGCATCCATCCCCTCAACTCCCTTTAATACAGCATCCATCCCCTCAACCCCCTTTAATACAGCATCCATCCCCTCAACTCCCTGTAATACAGCATCCATCCCCTCAACTCCCTGTAATACAGCATCCATCCCCTCAACTCCCTTTAATACAGCATCCATCCCCTCAACTCCCTGTAATACAGCATCCATCGCCTCAACTCCCTTTAATACAGCATCCATCCCCTCAACTCCCTGTAATACAGCATCCATCCCCTCAACTCCCTTTAATACAGCATCCATCCCCTCAACTCCCTTTAATACAGCATCCATCCCCTCAACTCCCTTTAATACAGCATCCATCCCCTCAACTCCCTGTAATACAGCATCCATCGCCTCAACTCCCTTTAATACAGCATCCATCCCCTCAACTCCCTTTAATACAGCATCCATCCCCTCAACTCCCTGTAATACATCTCATATCGTTAGCTCCTCTGCTCTGCTTTACGTTCACTTTCCACTCTTCTATCTCTTCTCTTCCTTCTGCTACACGTTCACTTTCTGCTCTGTAACTTTGACCTTCCAGCTGTGACTCCTCCCAAGACACATTTTTTTAAATTTGCTCTGTGGGTGGATTTACTTAAAAACACTTTCCAAAAATGGAAATATAAGGCTGATGATTATTTTCATTTCAGGCAGTCTTTGTATTGAGGGGTCTCGTTTTAATTTATGGTGATTCTTTCAGAGGCTTCACGGACACGATGAAGCTCACGCTGTTGTTACCATACCAACAGAGAGGTAGAGATCTCAAACTAAATGGTTTCATCTCGATAGAATACCACAAAGAGACTATTCCATATTCAGAAACACCCACAAACCCTTTCTGTCTGAAAATGTGAATATCAGTCACCTCTCTGTAGTTTTCCACGTCCTACTTGTTCCTTCTGCTTTCACTTTATTTCTCCTTTTGTAAAAGCATTGTGGGAGTTTTCATTAAAACCACTATATTAAATAAAACACGAAAAGATAAGTGACTCACAATAACATCATTGCTGCTGAATTCTCTTTGAATAACCAACAACATACGTTGAACTCTCTGATGACTTTATGTTTCTCTGCAGAACGCGTTGATGATTCACCTGCAGCCTCTAAACGCCACCACAGTGTGCAGAAGGTTCACACCCTTTCAGACCCCATTAAAGCATTAATAGCTACATTTCGGGGTCGCTAAATGTCTCTTAAAAGCTTATTAATGCCCAGCAGCTTTCATTATTCAAAGTGAAAAAACAAATATGAATAGTGACGGAAAGAGACGATTTTCCAGCCAGCAAGAACTGCAGCAGGTTACGCACAGCGAGTCCGTCTTAATGTCTGTTTATGGACATAATTGGACCCACTTTGGACACATTTAATCCAGTGCTTTATGGATATCGGGGGAGACGGGACCCCCATCACACACTGGTATAGATACATTAATACCGACTGACCATCTGCTTCTTGGTCACCTCTCTTAAGTCCTTTATAAAGACAGATGTGAACCTTCATGTCCAATCAAGTGTGTATACCACAGGATGGACCCCATGGATCGAGGTTGTACCGACACTATTCTACTACTGCTACTATAACTATATAATAACATTATATTAACATTATTATTCTAATATATCCACCCCGGCTGTTATTAGTGGCAGTTTTCATTTTTCTTTATTATTTCTTTATCGTTGTTCTGACATGATTGGTGTTACTACTGATATTATTACTATTATATGGAGATGTTGTGGTTTTATTAGTTTATTAGTTTCTCTCCCTCTGAGTTCCCATTAAAGGTTGTTTTAGGGGGGGGGGGGGTCCAAGGACAGCCCTCTGAGGCAGATTTGTGATACTGGGCTTAACAAATAACATCTAATTGACTTTAAATTGAATAAAAACATCAAAAACATTATCAAGACATTTGGGATTTCCGTTATTTTTTCTTTGTAATAAATGTAATGAAGAACTCTGTTTTCTCTCTTTATGGGGTAAAGCCTGTAGATTGAAATCTTCTCTGAATGCTTCCCCTTATCTTTTAATTGGATCTGTGCAGGTCGTTAAGGTGAAGCACGTAGTCAGAAGGAGGAAACTGAACCTTTCACCTGTAAATCAGACCTCAACAACAAGCGAGTGTGTGTTTACCTCGTTGAGCTCTCGCTCGGTGTTCAGGAACTCCGTGACTCCGCCGATGAGCTTCGAGTTCATGAACAACGTTTCACCGTAGCTGAAGAAAGATGGCGAGCGTTAGTATTACAATACGCTTCCCTTCACAGTACAGCAAGTACGACGTGTACAAATACTCACCGAGCGTTGAGGATGTCCCACTTTTCTCTGAAGTACTTCCAGGCGAGGTTTCGGCCCTGCGAGTTTCTGCCCACGTGGATGATGACGTCGATCACGTCCTGCTCTGGGACCAGGTCTGAGGTCAGAGACAGGTTCAGTAGCCTGGGAGACACAGGGACACGGACGAGCTCAGTCATGGCTAAAGGTTTAAAGGTTGTTGTGTCATTAACTGTTTGTCTTTTCTTTAATATATATAAAACTGGAGATGCAATGGGGGAATAATGCTACATTTTTAAAGCATAAAACATAAGTCTGTATATCTTGTGTATGTTTCAATATACTAACAAACATAAATGTGGTTTTGTTGAATAACAGGATGAAACATTTGCTTTTTTTGGCATGAATTTCAGTATTTCATAATCTGTGCAAAGTTAGCACGCTAACATGTTAACCCGAGAGTCTCGTTTACTTAAATTAGCCGTATTTATAGTAATACTGTAGCAGTGTAAAAGGTTAAAATACTAATGTAGTCTCATTTTAGCATGAATTTAACAGAGTTAACATGCTAAAATAGTATTTTTATAATATATATATATACTTAAATTAGCAGAGTAAACGTGCAATCTTATTCACGGTAATGTACATAATAATGTAAAATGTAAAGCCTGCACGTCTTGGAATGTTTTAGCAAACATTTGGTTCAATCAAACACTATATTTTAAGTATTTTAGATTATTAAGAGTCCACATATGTACTTTTCAAGGGATGTTAATGAAAAATGTGACATCTGCTCAATCAATCATTTGGATCTGCTGTACACCGTATACGTCTCTGGTAGAGACCTGTCAATCACCGTGTAGCCCCGCCCCAAAGCATCCCCTGCTTTATGGTCTGTGTGACTCTAAATGGACCATAATGTACTAAATGAACATCATGCTGTATTGAAGAAGACTTGAAACTAGAGATTGAGACCATAAACTCATGTTTACAATGTTTACTGAGGTAATAAATCAAGAGAGAAGTAGAGTCATTTTCTCATAGACTTCTATACAACCAGAGGAGTCGCCCCCTGGTGGACATTAGAGAGAATGCAGCTTTAACACATGAAGCTTTGACTTCACTTAAAGAACTGGATTTTGCCGCCTGGCAAGTACTTCGTCTGATCTGAAGCAGAATGACCCTGGAAGACATTTTATAGTTTCTGTTGTGTTGTTTGTAACCACGATTCACTCCTCTGAAGTTACACGAGCGACAGTAATCCCACTACTCCCAGCTCCTCAGAGATTAAGGGGATTTACAGAAACCTGGGGAGAGTTTGGCTGCAGAATCCTGAAGTGTGAACACAACGTTTTCTAAAGACGTGAGACTGAGCGGGACAAAGAGACAGAAGAGAGAGTTTCACAATAAAACCGATGTTCACTCATCCAACATTGTGTTCAGAGTTTACCTTCCTCGTATTTTACTTTCTGTTCACATTTCTTTGTATTGGTGTGTGTGTGTGTGTGTGTGTGTGTGTGTGTGTGTGTGTTGGAAGTTTGTAGCTGCTGTCTTTTCATTAAACCACCAAATCAATTTTCTCTCTCTCTTCCCACAATCCCTCTGTGCTGAAACCATTTCCTGTGTGACCAATCAGTGTTTCTGTGGTGTGTTTCTTTCTTTCGTGTGTGTGTGTGTGTGTGATAGCTGCTATCTGAACATGCAGTACTAACTCTCTGATTGCAGAACAGTTTACTGTGGCTGGAAAATCAATACCTGACACACACACACACACACACACACACACACACACACACACACACACACACACACACACACACACACACACACACACACACACACACACACACACACACACACACACACACACACGGCCTCGGGCTACATTTTTACTGCAACTTTCACTCAATTTTCTGTCTGTTCTAAAATAAACTAACAGATTTGAAACTTAAGTAAAAGTATGTTTTAAAGAGTTTATTTAGAGGAATTTCTCAACACATAAAGGAAACTTAAATCTAACTCACTTTCATGCAATATGAAAACGGTTGCTCGCACTGATGGAGATTTATCACCAAACTGAGGTTCCCCTGCAGCTCTACAGAGTGTTTTTGTTTTACAGCCTGCACACCTTTACTGTTTTGGTTCAGTCTCTCAGCGCTCATTAATCTCGTCTCCAGCAGTAACCACTAAACACGCTGTGATAAAGTCACTTTACACGACCTGAACATCTGACAGACACAGTTAGAGAATTTTGAAAAGACGGAAAAACTGACGTGTTCCTGGACATTCATAGGAGAACAGGCAAAGTTGGGGACAACTTTTCTTTCTTAAGATATCATACAAACCGTTGTACAGCAGTGTGTCGTTCGTACCTGTTGAGGAGGAAGGTGTTGTCCGAGCAGGTCAGAGCCTCCAGCAGGATCTTCTTCTCTGAGACGGCGTTGGTGGAGTGAAACTTCATCCAGATGAACTCCCACACGTCCTCGTCCATCAGACTCACCCCGGTGCAGTAAACTATGTCTCTGATGTTGGGAGGAATCCTGCAAAACACACAGCGCCTTCCCATCAGACGGACACAATCTCCGAATAAAGCAAACGTGTGTCACATTTCCGGGATGTCGATAAGTGTTGGATGTGGTAATAAAGCTAAGAAACCCGATAAAACACGTCCACAGGATTAAGCAGGACGCTGGATGCTGAGTGAGACATTGTGATTCCATCAGGGAGCTCCATTAAAACATCCCTTTACTTCTCCGGTGGACTCGTAACAAAGCAGAGACACAATTAAAGACACTTTTGCACCAGCTGCGACTCCAAAACGTCTCAATAAGCCTAATTGTCATTCTTTGTGTTGGAACACTTTTGAAGTTTCAACACAGATACTTCTGTGTCTCAGTGTTTAAAGTCCAAATGCAACAGATGTATTAAGCAGACTGTCTGATGATAGATGTGTATTTTTAGGTACTGAGCAAAGACATAGGACCATGAAATCAGATGTGATCGTTCTCCGTTTCCTGACGCTGCAGAGCAAAACAAACAACTTGTTTTTCCAAAATCTGAGGTCCAAGGTTTTTAAGTTTTTTTTGGGACAACTAGAGTTAAAACATAACACATTGTGGGTTCAATAAGGTGTCCAGACATGAACTTTTCCCAAAACCATTCGGGCTAAATTAAATGATTGGACGGGCTTTTTGCAGTCTTGCAACATTTTGGGGGGGTTCTCTAAAATCATAAGTATTTGTCACTTGCAATTGTTATTAAAATGTCTTTTAATTAAAAGCTCAGCAGTTTACGTTGTCCCGAGGGGGGACGGGACCCCCGATTGTCGTCGGCTATTTGACGCACTGAGCACATACTCATAGAACTGGAGTTATTACAGGTAACTACTGTTTCTGTTGTTGGGGGTTTTATACACCAAATGTACACACACACACACACACACACACACACACACACACACACACACACACACACACACACACACACACACACACTCTGCCCCAGCTGGTTACTGGCCTGAATCATCAGCAAAGCAAAAAGCGTGCACATTTTCACTATAATGTGTGTTTGACCTAAATTGTCAATAAACCAAAACTAAAAACTTCACAATACAGTGAGCCAGCTGGCAGAATTTTTTTTTTATTTCTGTGTGTGTGTTTTTCACATGTGTATGTGTGTATTTAGTGTGTTTGTGTGTTTTCTGAGTGAGTGCAGGGTGAGTGATGCAGGGACAATTACATCATTCACCGACCTGGGAAATCATTTTAGAGATGCTCCACTTAAGAGCAAGCTTCAACACACACACACACACATCCCCCCCCCCCCCCCCCCCCCCACACACACACGGCTGACTGTGGCGTTGAAGTCCTTCTACGACGACATCTGCCAAACATCTCAAGAGTGTGTGTGTTCATGAGTGTGTGCAGATTATTCATCATGTAAAACATTAAGGAGCGCTGAGTCTGCTGCCACAGCTGCGACGTCTAGTTCTGCTACTATACACTATTTTATCACTTGTACAGCCACCCGCTATTTCTAATAAAAAATAACAGTAATAATGTAGAGTTTTTTCTCTGCAGACTATAAAAATGGAGGAGCAGAACCTCCAGATGGCTCTGATCCCATTAACGAACACACTCAGTGTGTGTGTGTGTGTTTTAACAGTCTGTAGAGAATGTTTTTATATCCTAAAGCTTTGTCTTTCTCCTGAAATATCTCTCCCTCCCACTCCGTCCTTCCTCCGCATCAAACTCCCATTCCGACAGTAAAGATGTCCCTCCGCCATCTGCTGTCTGTCTGTCTGTCTCTGCAGTCTAAATGTCAATCTGAATTTTAAAAAAGAAATCACTTCGCCGGAGTGATAAAACATTTAAAGTACCCGGCTGAGCGACATGAGCTCTGGCTGGTATACTTAAAGACGACTGCTGTGCTGTGACTGTGACAACAGAGCATATTGTTCCCTCCGAATTCACACCAGACGCGAGACGTGCCGCTGAAGTGCTTACACTTTAAATCCACAGCGAGTATTGACCTTTTATCCCCAGAACCAGCTGTCCTCTCTGCTCCGGAGATACTGAAAGCAGCTGACAGACTTCCATGAGCAATGAAATGTACAGAGATGTTTGTTACCACTGCAGCTCTATATGCTCATGGAGAAACTGGGAGCCTTGATTGATTGATGTAGATATGCATCATGATATATTTAAGTAGTATATTTTTTGCTATACAAATAAACTTGCCTTGCCTGAGGATATTTGCTGCTATGCTGACGACACCCAGCTCTACATCTCCACCGAATCCATCACTCCACCTCCACCCACTGCCTCACAGACCTGCATGCAAGCCAACTTTCTCAAACTCAACAGTGATAAATCTGAAATCCTCATCATCGGCCCCAAACGACTAAACAAATCCCCCCACAGCGTCTCCCTCTGCATCGATGGCTCCACTGATCCTGCTTCCACACACATCCGTAACCTTGGAGTCATCTTTGATCAAACCCTCTCCTTCCAACGCCACGTCAACCACATCCCAAGAAACGCTTTCATTTATCTAAGAAACATCGCCCGTCTATGTTTAGCTAACAAGCTAGTTAGCGAACTAGATTTTGGATTAGTTAGTTAGCTAACAAACTAGTTAGCGAACTAGATTTTGGATTAGTTAGTTAGCTAACAAGATAGTTAGCTAGATAAATTGTTAATTGCACCATGTTTTGCAACCAGTTAGCTAGCTTGCTAATCAATGCACTGTGCTTTAATGCTACACTGGTTACAAAAGATTTGCCAAACAGCGGGCTGGTGGCCAACGGGTCTAACGGCCTCCGCTTCACTCCCCGCTTGTTAATTAGTTAGTTAGCTAACATGCTACCTAGCCAACTAGCTAATTAGCCATCCATCCGTATCTGGAGCTGCGTCCACTCTCTTCCCGGCGAGCTGCGACAACATTTTACCACTTATTAGTGTTTTCTCCATAACAGCTAACAACAAACGTTATTTTCACCTAATTTTGTATTAATCGAATGAACACGGAAAACAGTTCCATTTCCACTTCACTCCCGTTCTATCAACACACAGCACACCTGGGTCCAGGTAGAACACCAGCATAGAAATACTGAACACAATGCACAGAGAATGAAAGACACAGGGGGTTAATGGGGCCCCAGCAGTTCATTGTTACCCCGGGACCCCCTACAGGATTAATCCATAAACGGCTGCTTGCAGCTGCACTAAGATAAATCTGAAAACAGCTCTTTTTTTCTGATCCATGTAGACGGTTCATTTACAATGAAACCCCAGCGGGACAGGATTAACAATCCAGAGAGATGTAGGCACTAAAATATTAGCTGTGCTCCGCAGTAATTGCTCTCATTGTCCTGGACGGGAATTTAGCCAGAGTCGCATTACAGCAGGTGGATCCTGGTGGAGACGCAGGTGTGACGCAGGTCTGCTGTTTGACTCCCTCCTTTCAGAGGCGGATCTTTTCTTTGGTGTCATTGTTCTGTAGTTTCACACGCATCACTGCAGAAACACAGACTTAATGTGCTGTGCTAAATAAAGTTCCATGATGCTCTGCGTCTTTTCAGAGGAGTCGGGTTCATCGAGCTCTCTCTTCTTCAGTTATTCTGCAGGGAATCCACATACATGTGCTCTCCAGAACAGAGTATGAACTATTAAAAAGGAATCCACCCCTGCAGAGATTAGCCCTCATGAATGTAGATTTATCCGAGCACTGAAGAATGGAGCGTTTCCAAATTGCTTCTTAAACTTTAAAAGGCCCAGTATGTGAAAAAAATGGAGCTTTTCCCAAAAAAGATGCTGCCATATGGTCGTCATGCGGACCGCTCCCTCGACAACAACAACTTCACTTTGGCAACAAGAGGAGTGAAAACACAGTTAGTGGAAAAGGAATTAAAAAGTTGGTGAAGTATTTTTGTGTCTGACAGTAACGAGGACCCGAGCTGCTCCTTCTCTGAGAATCCATTCAGTCTGAAACTGTGTTTAATTTAGTGATTTTATTTTTTAGAATCCAAGCATCCCTCTTATCATCAGCTCCCTGCTGCTCCGTACACAACACCAGCATCTGCTTCTATTTAATTTGCCGTTTGAAATCTAATTTTGCAGATCTCGTTAAGGACCCAGAGGGAGCGAACGAGCCGGCAGCATTTGAAAGAGAGAGAAGTTAAAGCTGCAGTGTTCTTCTCTTTTACCTTTGTAGGTTAATTGAAGGCAGAACATGTGTTGCATGGAAACACTGGGACTCAGTTTTGGTTTGTACTCCAAATCTAAAGAAACAGTCAGTAGATTTAGTCCAATGCAAAGAGTGTGAGAGACTGTAAAGGCTTGAAATGGTGTGATTACGAATAGGACGGCACTTTGCCTCAACGTATCACGTTACCATTACGTCATATCATGTTACGTACACTTGTCAGTTTTTATTTTGTACTTTTTACTCCCTGATTTGAATGTGTGTGTGTGTGTATTGGTACCTGTTCTTGTTGCTGGAGATCCAGTCAGAGATGTAGGCGACGGCCTGACGGTGGCACTGTTTGTTCCCGAAGCTACATGCTAACATGATTAGCTCCCTCTGTAACTCCCTGAAGAAGAAGAGGTTCTTCTGTCAGATAGTTAGAGCAACAATGTGGACATTTTATAAAAACCCTCTCGTGTGGATTTCAGTTTCACCTCTAAAGAGAAAGGGTCGGGATTTAGCTTTGTTTACGTGAGTGTTTGGCATCGTAGCACGAGCCTCCACAGAGCTACGAGCACACACAGAGTTATGCTCTATGTCTGATGCAATATTCTCCCAAATGACAATGAGTGTAACCGGCAAAACGCCATAAACCTACACAATGCCAAGAGGAATTCTGATAATGTCATATTAATAGAACACGTTATTACCTTCATACAAGCCCTCTAAAGAAAGAAGTCAAGTATTAAATATATTATAAAGGAACAAAATATTGACTCAAATGAAGATTTTTAAGACTTAACTGTTTTTAAAGCATCTAAAAACGAATTGACCACGCACGTGTGTGTGTGTGTGTGTGTGTGTGTGTGTGTGTGTGTGTGTGTGTGTGTGTGTGTGTGTGTGTGTGTGTGTGTTGCATACTCAGTCTGGTAGGACGCCTGCAACACGTTGCCCTCGCTGCCGGGCCCGTTTGTTGGCCAACCCGTCTGATGGTACCGTGATGCAACCTGCTTCAGCACATAGTCCTGGTAACACACACACACACACACACACACACACACACACACACACACACACACACACACACACACAGACAGACACACACACACAGACATCATTAGGAGCTAATGGACAGACAGCCAGCTGACAGCGCTGAAGAGACAGTTTATTCTGCCATCATGGAGCCGTTACCGACTGACTGACTGACTGAGGCGGTAATTGATCGATCGGTGCTTACACTGAACAGGCTGTATTCGTCTGTGCGGTCCAGCAGTTTGTCCAGCTGGTAGAGCGCTCGGCTGGCAGAGTGCCACGGCAGGAAGGACGGCTCCTCTGGCAGGTAGCCAATCAGCTGCAAGGGAACGCCCTGTGGGAGGTACCCGGCCCTGAGAGAGAGAGAAGGAAGAAAAAGGACGGTCAGATTTACCCCACACTGCATTCACGAGACAAGATAATGCCGAGTGAAGCTGAAGCTTCATGTCTTAGACCTGCATTCTCTCTAGTGTCCACCAGGGGGCGACTCCTCTGGTTGTATAGAAGTCTATGAGAAAATGACTCTACTTCTCTCTTGATTTATTACCTCAGTAAACATTGTAAACATGAGTTCATGGTCTCAATCTCTAGTTTCAAGTCTTCTTCAATACAGCATGATGTTCATTTAGTACATTATGGTCCATTTAGAGTCAAACAGACCATAAAGCAGGGGATGCTTTAGGGCGGGGCTACACAGTGATTGACAGGTCTCTACCAGAGACGTATACGCCGTCTCTATGTCACTCCTCCTCAGTCCAGATATGGTCACTTCCTGTTCACTGGTTGCAAAAAAACAAGATGGCGACGGCCGTAATCCAAACCTCAATCTGTGTCTGTGTGTGTGTGTGTGTGTGTGTGTTAATAAACTACAGTACGACACATTAAGATAAACTTGGCCTCTGAATGACACCGGAGCTATTTAGACTGACGGGGTTACATCCACCTCCTCATGAATATTAACCAGCGTCTTCGTGCATTCATTAAGAGTCATGGTGTTTTAGAGTGGGGAGGGGAGGAGGGGGGGGGGGGGGGTTCTTTGACCTTCAGCCCCACCCACAACTCATGAATATTAATGAGGCAGACAGTCGGTGTCTAAAGGTGAACTCAGAGAGGTGATATTAGTTTTTTGGTTTTATTGCTGTTATCGGTGTTCAGACTGAAGAAAGTACCGCAGAGAAATGTTTGATCTCACAGTCTGACCTTTACTGAAGAGCTGTCAATCACAGTGAGTGGCAGACGCACAGAGGAGGAGGGGATTCAATGTTCTTTTACTAAAGTTGTTCCGTGGACGGTTTTCAATTTTCAGACAGGCGTTGGTTGTGGTGGACTCAAGCTGTCTGAGGGCAGGGGTGAGAATAAAGTATGTAGCATATATAGCACTGAATTATGTCTTCTACATGTTAAGGCCACACTAGAGGGCACTCTATCACGTAGGTTCCTCTGGATGAGCACCATAGAGCGCAGTGCATTGTGTGTTCTTTACTTTACAAGCACACATTAGTGCACTGCATCTTGTTTTCTCCACTGTAGGGAAACTCTGGAGGGCACTTAGTTGCATTTTCTCTACTGAAAGGACACTCTACAGGGAACGTTACCTCTTTTACAGCACTGGAATGGCACCCTAGAAGGTATTTCATCACATTACCAGCACTATAGAGGGCACTTTGTCCCATTTTCTCCACTGGAAGAGCACCCACAGGGCACTTCATCATGTTTTCTCTCCTGGAAAGGCACCATAAGAGGGCACTTTGTAAGGTTTTCAACACTGGAAGGTCGCACTAGAGGCACTTTTTCTGCATTTCCACCAGTGGGTTGAGAGAGACAGAACTCCACAGAGAGTTAATCTGTTCGAGATAAGACTCTCTAAGTCTTTAAAGAGCCAACTAAACTCTAAACTCCAGGCCGTCATATTTCCATAATCGGCCTCGTATCCAACCTCCACACATTCATCTATATTCCCATCTTGCACCTGGCCTCTGAGACCATTACCATAATCCATCCCAACTGCAGAAAAGAAACTTTCTGTTTACGTGTGACGGGACTAAACATGAAGGTGAGAGGAGAGATGGTGGTCGCGATGGCAACAACATTCCAGCCCCATTGATCCGTTTACTTTTCCACTTTTCAACTTGCAGACGAAGAACTCCAAGACGCACTTCGTACGTGATCGAATGCGATGCGTCATTAAGGCAACAGCTGTCTGTCTTCTTATTTTATTTTAGCCTCTTCTGGGGAACACTGAAACACTGAGAAATAAAACCCTAAAAACACGTAAAGTTCAAACCCTGAAATCTCTCATATTCTTACAACCTTTAAAGGAACAGTGTTACACTGTGGATCATACACTTATTTGTTTTCTTGAAGGAGATCGATACGCTCTCATGTCAGCTTGGCAAATAAGTGAAGCTACAGCCAGCAGCTAGTTAGCTTAGCATAAAGACTGGAAATAGAGCAGGGCCGACTCTAAACGGGTGACACTTCCAGCAGCCAGTTAGCTTCGCTGGATGGATGTATGCACTTTGGGTTTGCATTTGATTTCAAGGAGACCTGAGATGATAAACACTTTTGATTTTAATGACTCTGTGACCTTTTCACTGGTGCCAGCCTCACACACTCCACACTCAGTAAGCCTCTAAAGGACTCTAGTCCGGCTTTAAACTATTCGGTTCTGCTCACAGAGAGGCAGGAACGTGCACGAGGAGATTATAGATTTTCAATTTTCCCTCTCACTTACAGTCTGTGTGTATTAGTGTGTGTGTGTGTGAGTGTGTGTGTGTCTCCCAGTGTTGTCATCCTAACGAGCTCATTAACTCGTTAACATCGTTAAGGGCCAGTTAATTGTTTGTCCATTAGCCATTAGCGAGGCTCAGTGGAGAGCTAACGAGGGACCGCCGCGGTCACACACACACACACACACACACACACACACACACACACACACACACACACACACACGGAGAAAGAGAGGCGACATCCATCACTGTTTAAGCGCACACTCACAGAGACACAGCCATTTATTTATGCTAAGCTGCTGCTAAACTAGCTTCACACAAAGGCCTGACGCCACCAATCAGCATTTAGTGGCGCGTGGGCGGCTCATGCCTCAGCCAATCAAACTGCAAGCAGAAGAAGAATCAGCATTACAGACCAAACTGTTATTAATTCAATGATCGGGAATCTAAATGAACTCTGTGTGTCTATAGCAGCTGCTCCTGTGCTGGTAGTCTTTGTGCTAAACGCTGCGACAAACATCCAGAGACGGATCTCAAGCTTCTCATCGGACTCTTGGTAAGAACAAGTGATCAGTATTTGTTTTTCCAAGACGAGTTTATCACAACATTACCAGTAATATGGATATTGTCCTTGCCAAAATAATTGCTAAGATTTAGAATCATTGAAACATTGCAAAATAATAAATTAGACAAGTTAAGACACACATCGGCCACATCTACCTTTTCTGAATGTTTTGAGTTATTATTCGTTGTATTAACTTCCCCAAAGGATACAAAGAAAATCACAAACTTGTCGTTTTAATTCCCTCTCTCTCAAAACATGAATAAATAAACAAGATGTACAGAAAACTTTACTATTTACTGTTTCTCTCCACTGTAGTGGAGTAAACAGTAGAATATTTACCTCTGAGAAGCAGAAGTACAAAGATGCATAAAATGGAAATACTCAAGTACAATAATGCGAAATTGTACTCAAGTACAGTACTTTGAGTGTAAGTCACCAAAACTGTAGAAAGTGAGGGAACGAATTTGGTTGAACTCTCTAAACTGCAATGAGGACGACAAAATCCTACATTGTGTTTTCCAATTTGGCAAAGTGATGTTCATCTTCTGCCACAGAGAGATGCAGCAGAAGTAAGAGCGTCTTCTGCTGTCAGGGTGAATATTAACGGATCTGTAGTTCTGTTTCTCTTTCTGTACAGATGGAAAACCTCCCGCTGAGCTCCTCACTCATGAACACACACACACACACACACACACACGAGAACAGAGGATGACACTGCAGTCGTCTCTAGCTGTTGCTCATTCAACATGACAGAGGACAGATGGCTGAGAGAGAGACAGATACAGAAAGAGGAAAGAGAGACGAGGGTAGATTGAGTTATGGGGATGGTGTCGGAGTAGATTTTGGTTACAGTGCTCAAGAAGCTTGGGGCTGAAAACATGACGATGAGAAACGACACACTTCACTGACTCTCTCTCTCTCTCTGGCTGATCGCTCGTTCATCACAGAGCTTCCATCTGGCTCAGGTTGTTTTGAATTTATTCTCCTCGGTGGTCTACTCTGAATGCAGCAGCACGGATTGGTCATCTCACAGAGCCAGATGTGATCCATGCGCTCTGGGACGGCCTTGCTTAAGAGGGAAGTTCTAGTATCTGTCAACTTGTCAACCTATTCATCTTCGTGGCTCGCTTTCAATCGAGCGTGTGTTCGTGCTTCAGAAGTGCAGGGCTGGAGGAAAGAATGCAACTACATGATTTGTGTCTTTAATAAAATGACGAGCACACTTAACCCTTTGTGACCAAATATCTCCAGGAACTACAGAACCAGGAGTCAGAAACTAAACTAGGAACTAAATGTTCATCTTCACGACTCGTGTATTGCCTCACTGACAAAATCTGTAAGAACTTTTAAGATTAGGCAAATGAGACGGATGACGGATTAGACGACAATGCTGTTTGAAGTTCACTTCTCACGACTTTCTTTGTATTTACTGTTGCATAACTCTAGTAGACGATCTGCTGGGCTTTTGAGGATTATTTATTTCTGCTTCAGAACGTGACGGTCACAATACAATCTGTGAATAAAGTTTTATTTCCATACTTCACTCGCTCCATACTCACGCTCTGAGTACGCTCTGTTATTTAGCTTGTTTGTTAAGCTAGTTGGAAAGCTGACAACATGACTTTTTAACATCAATAAACTTCTCTCCCCGTCATCCTATGATTATTACAGCCAGTGCTTCCTTATGTCCTGAATGAAGCAGCACACAAGTTGTACTTTATCAGCCCTACAAACTCGTTGCTAGTTCCTCCCTTTGAAACCCAGTGAAAGCTTAGAAGTCCTAAAAAGGTTGTTGGTCCTGGAAATACTGGAGGGAGGTTCCAGGGAAACAGCCCATCGGTGTAGTTTCTCATCAACCTTCACTCAACAATAAAAAAGACTTTCAATCAAACTAAAAGAAACAAGCGTTTGCTTGAGTTTGTATTTTCCAATTCTATACTCTGACGATGGTGAATAAATAAATAGTCATAATGAATAAAATTATGAGGATAACAAATACCTTGGCTGTGGTAGCACTGGCCGATTTGCTGAACATGCACATCTATTAATCGGAAGAAAAAAGGTGAAACTCCGCATTGAAAGACTTCAGGAAAACCTTCTGCTGCTCTGCAACAGTGTTAATCCTTGAGCCACGGAGCTGCACTTATCTGCTGGCTGTGGATGGTGGAGGGATCTCCCGCTGGCACAGCTCCGTCTCATCGCTATTGTGTGTGAATGTTAATGTGTACGACAACCCAAAGGTCTTAGCTGAAGTCACATACAGGGTATAAACCTCTGTATTCAGAGCTGACTCTGTCATATCAGCACCTCCTCTATTCTGTTGGCGGAACAGATGATGACA
Source organism: Anarhichas minor (assembly GCF_050575085.1). Lineage (NCBI taxonomy): Eukaryota > Metazoa > Chordata > Actinopteri > Perciformes > Anarhichadidae > Anarhichas > Anarhichas minor. Next base: position 10,197,020 of record NW_027466491.1, on the reverse strand, counting down.
AGTCTGAAATATATCTGTCCATTCGAAACACTGAGCCCATCAAAGCAGACATATCTGAGGGAGGCAGACACATCAGCAGCCCCATTCAACAGAGAGACGCTGCTTATTGAGAGGCAATTATAAGCAAAGAGAAACGGAGAGAAACAATGGATCAGCCTGGCTGCACTCTCACTCTGTGTGTCCAGATATCTTACGGGTTGAGTGACAGATGAGCCTCTCAGAAAGAAGACGAGAAACAAATCATTTGTACACCACTTTCTTCTGTTCCCCTGTGAGTCAGTCTTTGAAGACCAGACTGAAACTATATGTTTGTTTTCTTGCTCGAAAGATGACTGACCTGGCCAGGTTGAAGGCATCGTCGATAAGTCCGGCCCTGTTTCCAACGGAGATGATCTGAGAAAGAGAGACGGACAGAGAGGGAAGAAGAGAGCCGAGATTTAAACAGACAATAAGATTGCCATTAGAGAGAGAGAGACAGAAAGTCAGAAAGACAGACACATACTTGAGGGTTGTTGTGGAGCTGTTGAATCAGCAGTTTCCAGTTCTGGAGGTCATAGTTCACGCGGAAGTATCCCGTTTGGTTGATGTTGCCCAACAACCAGGTGGTGTCGTCCATCCGTCCAATCCTGTGGGTTTCTGAGAGGAAATAGAAACATGAGTCAATCAGTTAATCAACAACTTTCTCCCTCAAACAAGCAGCACTGGTTCAACCCAGAAGCCAGGATGTTAGTCGCAGGTCATGCGATATGCTGACGACACCACACTGTTGGGTTCCTCGCAGCGTTTTAAAAGGTTGCAGGAAATTGTGTCATTACTTTCTTCATGTGATGTATATTCTGATGAACCTGGAAGTTCAGGTTGAAAAGACAAACATTGAGGGATCAGTGTAAACCAACGGGCTATCACCTTCTGTGTGTGGAGAAAGACAATTTGATTGGATTGTTCTGAATTTGTGATGACTTAATCGGTTATACTTGCAAGTAGGTGAAGTTGTGCCAGAACCCACACTCTGTCAATAGCTGCTTCCTCAGAAACAGAACCAGTTTTGTTCTCCAAAAACTACAGCAGAACCAGTTTTATTTCACAAGAACAGAGGGAGAAGAACTATCTTTGTTCTTCAAAATCTGAAGCAGAACAAGCTTTATTTTCCAAATACAGAACCGTAGAGACTTAACCCTCCAAAGACTGAAGCAGAACCCTCTTTATCTCAACAGAAATAAGCTGAATAAGTTTTAATCACAATATAAAGAACCAGAACTGATCCAGAGAGACTTTTCTTCTCCAAAACAGAAGCAGAGCAAGTTGCATTCTCCAAAAAGCTTGTTTGTTCCTCCAAAGAATCGATCCAGAGTTTATAAAATGAGCAGAATCATCTTTATTCTCTGAAAACAAAGCAGAACTAGCTTTGTTTTCAAATACAAACCTGAAATTTAAAGTATAATGAAATATTCTGCCTCCAAAAACACAACTTTCATCTATTAGTATAAAATCTTTATTCTCAAAAAACCAAACCAGAATGATCATCGTTTAGTCATTAACTACAAATGACCGATCTGGGAACAATGATATAATTAATGTGTGATCATGTGTTTGCTCTGTTAGAATAACAAATGAGTCTGAAGATAACAGCTCGTTGTCTCGAGGTAACAAGATAATTGAGTCATGATGGTGAAATGAACTTTCACAGAGATGTCAGACCTCAGAGCAGCTACACTGCAGTGTTCTCTGGTTCGTACCTGTCTTGTTGTTGATCCAGATGAGGCTCTCTGCACAAACACTGGATGCATTCCCCACAGCCACCGTCAGAGGAATCTGCCACTGTAAACTACAGAGAGGGAGAGTGATCTCAGTAATGGTCGCTGGAATTGGATTTGGTTTTATTGCCTCAGTTATCAGAGAGAGAGACATTAGAGAGAGAGTGAGTGACCGTCGGTGGTGATAACTCAACATCAGTCAGCTGGAAATGGGGCGAGCGACACCGACTGTGTTACAGAGAGACGAGAGAGAGAGAGGGGAATTGAAAGTGTAATAGCTGCAGCAGTCGGCGAGCATCAGTCAGGTGTTAGCAGCTGCGGGTTATTGTCTTCTTCAGAGAGCGAGAGGTTAAATGTGCTGTCCAGAGAAACCCGCCGGTCACTCTGCTGATCTCCACGTCTTCAGATCACAACGATACATAAATTGCTCCTTTACTGTGTGAGTGAATTCCCCCATTAGACTCATGAACCCTTTTAAAAACCAATCGAGCATCACGGAATCGCATCACGGTCGAGTTTAAACAAGGCTGCTTCTCTTTGTTCCCGAGACGCTGACATTAGGAGATAAGTGGTTGTTGAGTTGTGGCGCGATAGACAGGACGACGTGGGAGTAAACGCTTAAGTAAGAAGTATGTTCTGGTGTCGTCGTCTCGGATCTTATTTAGTCCAAATGTTGAATGTTTTGAGAACCAGAGGAGCCGCAGAATCATGTGATCATTTCATTTTGAGGTGTAAATAAGTAAAAAGGCTTTTCTTTCAGTCTTCATGTTGAGTTTGAATCTGCATAAATACAGAGTTTTTATAAACTCACATGTGAAAATACATCACTGACGTATAAGATATAATGCGTTATTATAGATGTAACATTAAAATGCTGGTTACACATAATGCAGCATTCATATTAGTCAAATAATATATTAACAATTGAACTGTGAGGGATGACAGTGTTGCCTGCGTACTTGTTTTTTATTTACCTTTAGCCAAGGAGGTTTTGTTTTCGGTTGGATATTGATGAGTATGGAGCATGGGCCAAGAGAGAACCCGTAGAACGTTGGAGACGATCCGGATCACGGGGCGGATACATAAACTATTTATCAGATTTTTTCCACCACAATTGGTGCGTATATGGAGGTTTTTTTAAACGTGTGAAAACACAGTAAAGATGAACTCCTTTCACATTGCCAGAAGATGACGAAGCCTTTCTGATTTATTTTTCGTTGAATACTTCTGTTACTTCTTCCGTCTCCCTTCAAACTTGGTGCCAACTAATTTGGAATTTGGAGCTGCTCGGATGAAAACGTGGTTGAGATGAAAAAGAGAGCGTGTGTGTGTGTGTGTGTGTGTGTGTGTGTGTGTGTGTGTGTGTGTGTGTGGTATAGTCGGGGTCGGAGAAAGTCTCATTCACCAATCTCATAACAGCCAGGTGTTGCCGCAGGCAATAGTGGATCAATACCGCTGCCTAGCAACTAGATATTTATATCAACATGTTGGACAGGAGTGGAAGCCAATCCCACTGACACACACAGACACACACACACATGCACACACACACAATGTGTGTATCAATATTTGATCGACATGAAGGCCGTTTATTTTTCTAACAGTGTGAGTGTGTCAATGGTTTATTCATCACAGGCAGAAACCAGCTGAAAACACACACACACACACACACACACACACACACGCACACACACACACACACAGGAGGTTGAACAGGTAAAAAGCAATACAGTAATGCAATTGAGGTATTATCATTATTTATCTAATTATTATCTAATTATTTTATAGTCAGGTTTTCCAGAAGAGAAATCTGAATAGTTGAATGAAACCAGGTTCATCATGTCGTTGACATGTTCTTAGAGGACATACTTTGTATCTCTTTTTCTTTCTCCATAAAATAAGAAAATATTGTCAACATCCATAAAAAATCCATTTGACCATGTTTACAGTAGTAAAATGTATAAATCTGAGTTTGAATGATATATGAACAGTAGTGGAGTGAATGTACTAAGTTACCTTTGTCCCCAGAGGACATATGAGAGGGACAATTAAAAATGAAGCACATTAGTCTCCACCGTCTGTGTCCCCAGAGGACAGCCGGCCTCGTGTCTGTGCAGACATGGAAAGTAATATTTGCACTTCAGACGGCCAACAAGAGAAAATGGACTCGCTTCAGCCTCGACTCAATAAAAAGTGTTAGTCCGGAACTTCACACTATTGTTTAATCTGGCACCGTTGTATTTACTGAGTTTTTCCATTTCTTAAGATATTAAAGTCACATTTGTCTTATGATTTTATCTAGTTGTATTTGTTCCGTTGTGTTAACGTCACACTGCTTTTCCTTCTTATTCTGCATTTGATTCTTTCCGTCCATCACTTTGTGTCTTCTTTAAAGAGCTACAGCAGGATATAAATACACGTACACCTGCGTTTCTGCAGACTCATGAATAATGTACGTCTGTCTCTTTTTAAAGCTCATTAAATCAAACACAAAGCCGCTCCTCATCCTCCAATCACGTCTCTGTCTACCTGTCTGGTGACAAGGCTTCTTTTCTCTTTAGCCACAATCCCAGAGACGAGTCGTGATGTGTTTACATCCTGCTCGACACACTTTCAGTATCATTAGCTCGACCTTATCGTTAGCTGTCCTCTGCTTTCTCCTTATCACTGTTCTTTTTTTTCTGTCAGCTCACTTCTTTTAAAAGCATTTATTTGCCTCGCTGCGTCGCTTTCTTTGATGCTGAGAAAATAAAGAAGACGCAGATTTGAGACGTCTCCCTTAACCCGCCGGGGAACTGGAAGAAGAGAAGAATGTTAAATGTTTGACATAAGGTAAACTAAATGTCACCTCAACACTTTAAGTAAAAAATCAAAGTGAGAGAAAGTTGGAAAACTACATTTTCTTTAAGGGACAGATGGTCGGTTGTCTGGCAATTAGTGAGGTGATCAACTGTCAGTTATTAGTTTGTTAAGCTTCATGTATTCAGGAAGTGAACAAGACTTAGATGTTAGAGAATAATACACGAGTCAAACAAACAGGACTTTCATCAAGGAGACACCTGTTCAGGTCCCCTGTGAAACAAAGTCAACCTGAAGTACACGTGTTGACTAAACATAACCAAGTACACGTGTTGACTAACCATAACCAAGTACACGTGTTGACTAACCATAACCAAGTACACGTGTTGACTAACCATAACCAAGTACACGTGTTGACTAACCATAACCAAGTACACGTGTTGACTAACCATAACCAAGTACACGTGTTGACTAACCATAACCAAGTACACGTGTTGACTAAACATAACCAAGTACACGTGTTGACTAACCATAACCAAGTACACGTGTTGACTAAACATAACCAAGTACACGTGTTGACTAAACATAACCAAGTACACGTGTTGACTAACCATAACCAAGTACACGTGTTGACTAAACATAACCAAGTACACGTGTTGACTAAACATAACCAAGTACACGTGTTGACTAAACATAACCAAGTACACGTGTTGACTAACCATAACCAAGTACACGTGTTGACTAAACATAACCAAGTACACGTGTTGACTAAACATAACCAAGTACACGTGTTGACTAAACATAACCAAGTACACGTGTTGACTAAACATAACCAAGTACACGTGTTGACTAACCATAACCAAGTACACGTGTTGACTAAACATAACCAAGTACACGTGTTGACTAACCATAACCAAGTACACGTGTTGACTAAACATAACCAAGTACACGTGTTGACTAACCATAACCAAGTACACGTGTTGACTAAACATAACCAAGTACACGTGTTGACTAAACATAACCAAGTACACGTGTTGACTAAACATAACCAAGTACACGTGTTGACTAACCATAACCAAGTACACGTGTTGACTAACCATAACCAAGTACACGTGTTGACTAAACATAACCAAGTACACGTGTTGACTAAACATAACCAAGTACACGTGTTGACTAAACATAACCAAGTACACGTGTTGACTAAACATAACCAAGTACACGTGTTGACTAAACATAACCAAGTACACGTGTTGACTAAACATAACCAAGTACTTTTGTTGCCTAAATTTAAACTGGGGTTGGTGATCTTGAGAAACTAACAAGAGTACACTAGATAAAAAAATGATCCAACGTAAAAACCCAAACCAGGGTTGTCAACTCTTTTCCAATGAAAGCTAACAGCATTAGCTCCAAAGTCGCTAAATCTAGCAAGAAAGCCGCCATGTCGGCAACACTGACAGCCCGTCCCTTCAGGCCTCCCTCCAAAGACCAACATTGTTATTGTTCGGACTCACATCTGTTAAGAAGGCAGCTTGTGGAAAGCTGCTGTGACGAGCAGTTAGACAGACGGGTAACCTGTCTAGAAAGGCTAATTACAGTCCTGTTACAGCCACAGATTCTGGATTTGTTTTCATTTTGTCACAGCATTTCATTCATTGATTTTAAGGCTTAAAAATGTCCCCAAAACACACTCAAACAAACAAAAAGCAGGGGGCCTAACATTGATCCTTCTGTGAAACCAAACAATTGTGGATTTAAAACCATCGGCAACCACAATCTGACCTCAACCAGCTGTACACTGAATCATCAACCCCTGAAAAGCAGCTTATTCAGCAGAACACTGTCATCATTTGTATGCAAAGCATTAAACAGTTGTTTTTTATCAGCGTCGGGTCAAAACACTGACTGACCTGGTTGTCGGCTTTCTAGTGAGATTTAAATTTCTTCTTGTTTATTTCAGTACATTTCCAAATATTCTCTTTTTCTCTGCATGTAAATAAATAAATCAGGAGTTTAAGTCAACAGCGTGTAACACTCTGGGACGCCGCTGTGCTTGTGAACGCAGCTCTACAGGATCAAACAGCAGCGTCGGCCTCTGATTCGATCCGCTGACAGTTGGGCTAAAACACAACAACAGTTTCTCTTTACAAGTGCCGGCGAGCGCCCCGGGACCACCGAGCGCGTCTGAACGCAGCCCCGTGAGACTCAACGCGCTGCAAAGAAAAGAGTTCAGCTCCACCTACGACAAACAGCTTCAGTTAATCAGCTGACGAGACCTCGGGAGCGAGTCTGAGTCGAGGAGCTCAAGTGAAAACACAAAGAAAGAGTGCGGATGAAAGAAGGAAGAAAAAAAGAGAGAACACACGAGGAGGGAAACAAAAAAGGAAACTTTTGGTGAGAAACTGAGTAGGTGAGAGATATGGTACAAAAACATGACATAAAGAAAAGAAAAGTGAACAACAGGTAACAAAAAGAAAAGAGGAAAGGAGCTGATGAAGTATTGATGGAGGAGAAAGTGGGTCGATAAAACAGCGAAAAGAATAATCTCCAGAGGTTGTGAAGGATGTGAATAAAACATCAAGTGAATTAAATATAAATGAAATATAAATGATGTAAAGGTGGTAAAGAATGTGAAGAAAAAACTAGAAAAGTGCTTTTTAAGGAGAAATTGCAGGACAAAGTTGTTGAGGTGTGAAACAAAGAGTTTCAGGAGGATGAAATGACACAACGACATGAAGAACAGATGTGTGGGAGGACTCCAGCTCTTCAAATGCCAGCTCGCGTTTCCTAGAGACCAAAAGTTCTAGAACAATTATTTTTAGGCCTCACAAGAAGTGGGGTTTGAAAAGTAAAGGTCATCCTGAGGGGGGCAGTAAACCGTAGATCAGGGCAGGGTTTGGTGATTGTTTCTACCGTACAATAGGCGGGGCTTTACGTCACAGCACGTCAGTGAAATGTCATTTTTGCATCAAAACTATTCAAACTGGCAGCGATGCAAATTTGCAACAGTTTCAGTACTTTTTCAATAAAAGGTTGAAATAAATTTCACATGCAGAGGACCAACTACCAGGATCCTGTTGATCCAGAGCAGCGTCTGGTAGTCTGTATAGTAAGCTATTCTATTAAGCTTCCTCTGGTAAACAGGTACAGTGTTTACGTCTCGGGGCTTTTATTGTGAAAGGTAAGAACAGAAAGAGTGGATCTGGTCTCCGCTGTCTTTTGTCAAGGTTTTAGGAGTAATAATGTTTGCCTTCTTGTACAATAAAGCGTACGTTTTGAGTTTTGTTCTACATAATCTTATAGGTATACTTATGATACAATGATATTCTATGAAAAGTTACTCCAATTTCCTCTCCTTACATGCATACAGTCTTTTCAAAATAAACTCCTTTCTTCACAGGAAACTCAGTTATGTTCAGGCAACAGAACCACTTGGTTAGGTTTATGAAAAGATCGTTTTTTGGGCTAAAATAACTACGGAAATGAATCAACATTGACTTCTCGTCTCACACGGGGATCGAACAGCGGTCTCCTGAGTGAAGAATCTGTTCGTTTGATGCTTTTATTCACCGTGCAATAGCTCAGAAATAGGTCGGTATATTACAATAACTTGTTTGCGTCAACATTTACAGCGTAAAACAGATTTTAAACTTTAAACTCCAACCTGTTGTTGCTCCTGAGTTCCTGCCCGTACAGGAAGTGCTCCTGGCTGATGGTGATGTAATGAGTGGTGAGCTGCTCTGATTGGTTCTTGCTGATGGTAACAACGGGGTAGCCCATTTGCAGAGTCCACCTGTCCATCATCTGCCCGATGTCGATGTCCCGCCCCTCTGAACGCATGGCCTGGAGAAAACCAACCAAAAGGTGATTCATCCATCACCAATAACCTGGTAACAGGCTAAGTAGGTCACTTAATGAGAGTAAACATGACTTTCTGACGAGTGTTACCCGAGACAGTTTGCTCCACAGGTCGTCTCTGTCTGCGTTGCTGTACATGTGACTCAGCAGGTAATCCTAAAAAACAAAAACAGAGAACAGATTAGAGTTGTGACATCATTTGGTAGTCTGTGGTTGTCACAACCTACAGCTAAGTCGGCATTTACAAAAAAATAGTTTTTATGCACCAAATACCTGATCTGAATAAGCTGTTGTAATTTCACTTTTTAATTTTAGTTGAATTTTTTACTTTATTTATTTACTTTACTCTTATTATATTTTGCACTGGTTTCAGTATTATATCTTTACACTTAATTGTTATTATATTGTGCAAATCTGTTTGTATTTATATTCTATTGTTTTTTGCTATTCTTTTATTGTAATCGTTGATCAAACTCTGGCAAAATCATTTTCTTCGGGGTAAATAAAGTTCTATTTTATCTTAAATGACAGAATCTACATTTTGAGGGAAACCAGAGTTCCCCTAGAAAATGATAAAGCGTTTTAAATCCGTCTTCTCTACAATGTCAATATATATTTATATCTGAACATAGCAGTCAAATGTTTATGTTTACTTTAGTTCTGCTTTGTTCTCCTTGTTTTTAGCTACTGTGTCTATTTCTGTGGATGAACACAGAGTTTTCATGCGTCACTTCTGGTTGCAAAAAACCAAGATGGCGACGGCCAAAATGCCGAAATTCAAGGCTTCAAATACGTTTCTGATCGTGATGCTAGTATTTCTACCCTGTTGTATTGCTACTTTTACGAGTAAAAGTAAAAAGTATTTACAACCCCGTCTGCAGTGCTTTGGAACCAAATGTTGACGTCTAAATATATTTGTTACGCAACACCTGCTTGTGTAAGTGACATGTTTCCACTTCCTCTGTGAATTTGTTGCTTTCAGGAGCCAACGTTGTGAGTGAACACTAAACAAGAAACATTTCAAAGCGTCTAAATGTGTTTACCGTTTAAATATTGCGAATTTAAGCCTCCGTGACGTGACAGGCCAGCGTCACGGAGCGTCTGAGTGAGTCTAAAGGGCTTTGGGCTCTGACTTCAAACTTCAAACTGGTACTTTTCTCGGCTAATGAACAAGGTGAAGCCTCAAACAGCGCCCGGAGAGAGTCTTAGTGGGGCAGCAGCTTCGTTTTCAACCTGTAAATCGTCAGTGACGGTCCTGTCTGGTTTCATCCCCGTCTAGAAAAGTCTGTCTCACCGCAGAAGATCGAGGTTATAAAAGCTTAGGGAGGGCTGGTGGAAGGGTATGGGTTTATGAAACGACTAGAAGATAACACGGAACAGCTACAGAGAAAGAGCTCTAATCTGGTTCTCAGGGACACACGAGATTCCTCACAGTCAGGTGTCTCGGTGCTTATGGAGGTTAATACGGCAAGAAGAGGCTCTTTATCGCGAGGTGACACACTCTCACCTTTAGCACAGATGACATGAGCAGAGATAACACACACACACACACACACACACACACACTGAAGTGTGACTCTGACTCCAATACAAACGCAGGTTTAGCTGCATGATGACGAAAGAGAAAGAGATGGGTCGGGATGAAGAGGATCATCAATGAAAGATAATCACTGAGATAATTGTTTAGCTGAGAATGTATTTTAAAGATTTTGGAGCTTTTTGTATTGCGGCTCAAGAAAGATTATTCGTTTACATACAAGAATAATAAAGCAATGTGGATTATTTTATTAATTGTCTTTTTTCTCACGATGTAATGAAAAAGATGAGATAAGAGTGTCGATGAGGAACCGAACCGATAATCAGGACGAGGATCCTAACGATCCCTGGAGATGAGCGGGAGTGAGAATAATTTCATTAATAAATGAGTTATTCGTTTTTCTACACTTCTGAGGATGAAATGAACCTCGACCTCCATTCTGCATCAACACATCTGGATTCATCAACAGAGTTCTTTGTGTTTGAGTCGGTTTCATTTTGGCTAAATTATTTTATCAGTATTATACTTTAAGAAAATTATAACTTGAATGAATCAGAATGAGACAGAATGAGTTGCAGTTTGGTTTCATAGACCTGTAAAACACACACACACACACACACACACACTCTCACACACACACACACACACACACACTCTCTCACACACTCTCACACACACACACTTCTCTGTGATCTGCTGCTGGATCAGCAATGTTTTTATATAGAATCTGGTTCTCAGTATGTTCCAGGTCACCGGCAGTTTCTGCAGAAAAAGCAGGACATAGTGTGTGTGTGTGTGTGTGTGTGTGTGTGTGTGTGTGTGTGCAGGGGAATCATACATATTTTCATCCCTCTATTCAGATAGAAAGCTATATTTAACCCACTTTCACCTTACATCATATGACATCATCTTCACATTCACAGCCAAGTGATTTCCTCCAATTTTGTGGATTAAATGTGACCCGTCAGAGAGCCGGTTGGCGTCTCCGTGAGGCTGAGCGATAAATAATGCAGCGCACTCCTCGTCGTCTCCTCTGCTGTATCTTTTAGCGGTTCGACTCAGTGAGACAAAATCCTCCAAACCTCCAGAGTAAAACGGACTCATCGATCCGAAGCTCAGATTTGCTGCTTGCTTCTCTCTCTGATTCATGTTTCATCACTTTGTACAACAGCCAAACTTCCTTTCTCCATCACGGATCAATGTTCTGAATTCTGCTTTGAGCTTATCATAATTCCAAGGAACTTCTGGTAGTTCATGAAATGTTCTGCTGACACTCTGCAAACATCCCTAAACCTCTAAAAGCCAGCGGCTTCAGGAGCCGTTGGGTTTTATGAAGCGGGACTTTGGAGGTTTGAGGAAAAAGGAGTTCGGGAGGTTTTATTAGATTTGATTCTATGAAATGTGGTGATCTGTGCGGGTCAAACTATAAACAGATTATTATGCAAGTATATTTAGTTTTTCTTTAGTTCTCATGCAGATTACCAGCTAACTGACATGAGTATATTTATAACATGAATACAAAGTTATGAGACGGACAGCTTTGCTGTATACTGGCCCCAATTCTTCTTCTTCCCCCTCACCAAAGGGTGGACTTGGGGCGAGGCTTTGCTGGTTTTTTGGGCCGGATCTTTGTCACTGCAGCTCAGGACGGTTGAGTTTTATTTCGGGGGCATCACATGACGAGACATTAATAAGGTGACTTCAACCACAGGGGTTTTCAGTTGTCATTGAAAGAAAATGACTTGTTCCCACCAACTGCATGTAGCAACCAGCAGCAAAGCATCATGGGAGTAAAGTAATAAAACAAAACAACAAATTTAATTTAACGTTAGACCAGCGCAGTCCGAGAATGTTTTCCAATATGTTGTCGGGTATGAAAAGACCCAAAATGATTACTGGAAGACAACAGCTTATTTTTTTTTTTTTATTATAAGCAAATTACTTTAAAAACATTTGTATAGAAATTATTCTGTCCAAAGCTTATTACTCCATACAAGCGGCTGATCAATGAACATGTATATTATTAATATAAAAATGACGCACCAGAATTTTACTCCTGTCTCCTCAAGCTTTGAGCAGCATTTAAACAGCTGAACGTGTTAAATATGATCATAAATTGTAAAGGGTTACTTGGACTGTTGGCTTTGGAATAATATTTTGAATATCAGTAGTCCTGGATCCCCCGAAACAATCTGTCCTTTGAGTGTCATAACTGTCGCCCCTGTACAGCTTGAATTCAGGTCACTCATAGTGTTTTGTTGTATTGTTTTACAGCAGAAAGAAAATAGCAAAATGCAAAGCCAAATCCATTTATACACTGTCCATCTGCATACTCAGTGTGCTCCAGACAGTCAGGCTTTAGCCAAAATATGGCTACACACACACACACACACACACACACACACACACACACACACACACACACACACACACACACACACACACACACACACACACACACACACACACACACACACAGCTTCTGTCTGAATCCAGGTGACAAACCATTTTGTCCTAGATACAAAACCTCTGTTTGCACAGCTGGACCTGCAGGATGACATGAACTTACATTAAGTCCTTTCTGGAACAGCGTCTGTCCCATCACATTAGCCAGCATCCGGATCAACGCCGCCCCCTAAAGGCAGCGCAGAGAAACACTTTTTTCAAACCCAATAACAAGTGAAAACATGCTCTCAATTGTTAACGTGACACTAATCCATTCATTTAATTGGAACTGTTCGCTCACAAGCCATAGAAGCTATCCAACCACGACTCACTTTTTTGTAGGCGATCCAGTCAAAGACTCGGTCAATGTCCGTCGCCTGTTCCACTTCCTGGGAGATCGGGTGGGAGGTACTAAGCCCATCCAATAGCATCACCTCATGGAGGACATCGGTCAGGAAGCGCTGCTTCTCCTGAAAACACGCATATTTGTCTTTGGTATTTAAGGAGACCTTGTATTGACACTCACATTCTCTGGAGCCTGGTGACAACCTTTAACCCCTACGTGTCCAACCAACCTTTAATCTTGACCCGTATTCTAAACGGGTCACCAACATTGTGGGGACTCACCTACCAGATGCCTGTCCCAATATGGTAGGTGAGTCCCCACAATGTTGGTGTGTGAACGGGTAATAATCCCCACAATGTTGGTGACTCACCAACCAAATTTCTGACCTTATATGATCGGTAAGTCCGTACAATGTTGGTGACTCCCCCACTAGAGGCCTGTCCCCATATGGTAGGTGAGTTCCCACAATGTTGGTGTGTGAACGGGTAATAGTCCCCACAATGTTGGTGTGTGAATGGGTAATAGTCCCCACAATGTTGGCGACTCACCAACCAAATGTTTGTCTTCATATGGTAGGTGAGTCCCCACAATGTTGGTGTGTGAACGGGTAACAGTCCCCAGAATGTTCTTAATACTATCCGGTGATTTGTGGAGTCTTGATTTTCTTCCAGCTATGCTTACAATAAAAAGACACCCTAATCCCAAAAGAAGGGACCCAGATCTGTCCACGTATTGGAGTCCCCTCAATGTTGGTGTGTGATCCCCAAAATGTGATTAAAACTCTTCACAGTGATTTTTTTGAACTTGGGGTTTGCTTTGTTTTTTGTTTTTTTCCAGCTCAGCTCTCGACTCCAGTTAAATAATTAAGCAGTTTTGGCAAAACAAAGTTGGTCAACAAAGAGTGATTTAGTGGAACAGTTCATTCATTAAACTATGTTTTAGTTGTGAAATGAATCTGGTTCATTTTAACATATTGTAATATTTGTTTATCTTGTTTTCATTTATTGTTTCCACTCTTCATCCCCTTGTTACCGCTAATTCTTTCCTCTCCTTATTTCCTTCCCTTGTTTTTTATTGCATCTTTTCCTTTCCTTCCTTCCTTTTCCTCTCTTCTTTCATCTTGTCATTTAATCTACGTTTCCTCAAATTTTTTATCCTCCCTTCTTTAGATGTCCTCTACTTCTTTCCTCCACTCCATTCATTCCTTCGGGTTTCTCTTCCTCTCTTCAGTTCCTCCCATTACTCCTTTTCCTGTTTCATCTCTTCTCCTCCTCTTCTGCTTTCAGGGTTTTAATAGACATCTGCAAACATGTAGAGCTGTAACGAGCTCTGTCTAAATTACCCCTGGGATCAGGCTAAATCCGGAGCAGTGCGGCTCTGTCTAATTCATGGATTACAGTGTTTACTATGGAGATTTGGTTTTAATGAACCTCCATCTTGTTAAGCAATGGAATTGTTGGCGTACGAAGTTTTAATCGTTAATGAACTGCATGAACAGGAACTTTTTCTGCTGGGATGTGGCTAATTCTTGGTCCAATGTGGCTCTGTGTAATTCATGGATTAAAGTTGTTAATCAAGTAGAACTGTTGTTAACAAATCTACCTCGAGTTAAACAAAAGTTTCTTGAGAGATTAATTATTTTTTAATGAACATTAGAATCACAAGAGAGATTTAGAGTCCGCAGTGTCCGCTGGGATCAGGCTACTTTTTGGCAGATGGGGCTCTGTCTATTTATTACTTGCATGAAATATTCATCTTGCAAAACAATACATTCTCAATTAGTTTCAACGTAAGAATATAATCAGAAAGTGTTGAGAGGTCATTCTAACTCTGTGATTCAGACTCTGTTATGTTTCCTTTGTCCCTGAAGCTTAATGGTAATGTACCCATCTAATAACTGGTGTAAGACTGACGGGAGACTGCATAGTAGCAGCCATCTAAAGTTGCTGGAGGGTCCCTCCTTTGCACTTGGTTGACATGTGAGCCCCCTTGATGACAGTGAACGCACCGCCGCCTTGTAATACTTGGTTTATGTTTGCCGTAGTGACGCCGGCGTGCGGGCAAGAAAACGAGCGGATTTGGTCGTGCAACTCTGACATTTTTGTAGCTACAGGCTCTCGCTGTGCACGCTCAGGGCTTTTCAGCCACAAATAATCACTGATCAAAGCACTATTAACTCGTCTGAAGACTAACCGGAGGTCTTAAAAATCTACATTTGAATAAATATTTTGCAGCCAAATCAAACTGGTAACAGGATATTCGACTTTGTTTCATTATAATCTGTTTAAAACTTGACTTCTTTCTTTAAACGGTTCGTGTCGGGGCGGTAAAGTGAATATGAGGTTACAGAATCAATTCCTCCCGGTTGGTTTGTGGCGTTTTGCAGATAACTTCTTGCTTCTTCATCGTATTCATTTTTTATTTCTGCAAATTTAACTTGTAAGCTTTTTGTAAAACACTGATACAGATTGTTATTTTTATGAGTTGGCTAACATTAAATATATTGTTCAAATTCATTCAGCTAAAACAAACACGTCTCTAGTTAGTGATTAGATTTCATATTCTGTTACATGAAAGTCAAGAGATGCATTATTCAACAGAACTGCAGCAAAACTGAAAGCAATACGAGAAGTGAATGATGAACAGTAAGAGATAATTGTGTGAGACTTTATCTGCTGTTAACAAGGAACATCATTAATGTTGAAATAGAGCGGCTGACACACCAACAATAACTGAAATGTAACTAATGTCTTTTACACGAGGAAAAAAACTTGATGTATTTCATGTAATGAAGTTCATAAAATTTCCCCGAACTCAACAAATCTAAAAACCAAGCTCTACGTCTGGGGAATGACTTCCCGCCACGGTGCCGGTCCTTTGGTCACCTTTGAGGGAAACATGGACAGACGCTATTTCGAGAAGGAGATCATCGATGAAATTGCAGCGCCATACATGAAGGAACATTTTGGGCCACATCACCGCTTCCTCCAGGACAACGATCCAAAGCATACCGCTGCGGTGACTTGCATCGCATCTGAGGAAATCAACTGGGTGAGGACTCCGCCTCGGTCACCGGATTTGAACCCCAACAAGCTCGTTCGGCAGTCGATGAAAAACTTCATCTGTAAGGACGTAAAGCCTCGCTCAAGGGACGCGCTCCTCCGAGCCGTGGAGGACTTTTGGGATGCAAAACTGACCCATGAGTTCTGTAATGAAGTTATTACGTTGTCAGAAGTACAGAGATTGATTGTGAAGAACAAAGGAGGGCCGAGTGGAAAGTGAGCAAAAGGTCCAACAATCTCGTTTTATTCTGTTTTTACTAGATAAACACCACTTCTTTTGGAAGAAGGTTCCCCGTGGAGTCTTTTTTCTCTTACAAATCAACTCTCTCCGAGTGTGTCCTGGTCTGCTCTCCTTTCAAACGGTGCTTGAAAAGGCGAGCGACACACATTCTCACCTCTCTTCTGGTGGAGAGGTGAGAATGTGTTCATCGAGTGGCCATTCAGCTGCTTTAAAGACTCAAACAGATGCAAACACAAAAACACTGAAGAAAGAACCCACGTGTTTTGTAAATGGTGAATGCAAACCTCTTTTTGTCCATGTACATGTAGTATGGATTCAAAATATGTAAAAAAGCACTTGAATGCGATTCTCTGAATTAATGTGATTCATTTCTTTACAGAACCAGCATCATCAAGAAAACCAACATTTCCTGCAGGAGACGGCTCTACATGCCCCGTGTGCAACATGAAGTCACTATTGATTTATTCGTCACGCAACTTTAACACAAACCACAATCTGTCCCTGAAAGTATTTCACCATCTTTTCCGAAACCTAACTAAGTAGTTTTGTTGCTTAAACGTGACTTAGATGTTTCCTGTAAAGGTGGAGGGATACGACTGAAACGACTGAATGCCTGTGATGAGCGGAAATTGACAAATGTTGCTGGACTTTTGAAGGACAACGCACAAAAAAGTGACTTTTGGTAAGATATCATTGGAACCGTAGTATGAGGATACGTTGTTAGTGGGGGTACCTGCTGTTACCTGAGGGTTGCTGGAGGTAGAAGAACGTCTCTAGGGTTATTTGGGTGTAACTGTAGGTGGTGGTTGGATAAAAGCTGAAAACTGGATTCCAGCTGGCTGGCAGCTACAGAGCCTCCAGCTGAGAGCAGCACTTCATAGTCTGTGAACCACACTATGTGTCAGATAAACGGCTCTCAAATAAATCTTTTTCTTGGCTGACGGGAGTGAATCTGACTAATTCCTGATCCCTCCTCAAAGGATTGGACTAATTCCTGGAGTAAAGACGGACCACTGCTTTCATTTCAGAGCCAACAGACGCACACCGGCAGAGGTAAACAGGCTGCATCATGGGACTCCACCGCAAATTACACAATCGGTTAATTAGTTAAATGGCACATTTGGACGAAACCAACTCGGTGAGAAAGAAAAATGGGACTAAATGAGACATCAGCTCTAATTAACAGAGACTTAAAGTCACCTGGAGAGAGAGGGGGGGGGGGGTCCATCTGGTCCATGTGGCCATTATGAACCAGATGGACCCACATGTGGAGGACGGCTAATGGGCCAACAGTCAGTGTAAACACTTACACACAGATGGAGGGACGGGGCTGCGTTCAGGAGCAGCTGCTGAACTTTTTAAACGTCTGCTCGTCCTCCGTCCTCCTTCACTTCCACCCCATCACTCCTCTCCTCCTCCTCCTCCTCCTCCTCCTCCTCTTTTATCTCAGTGTCATTTAAACGTGTCCAGATGACAGACAACTCTCAAGCAACTTTTTCTGTAATATCTGTGTTTTAGGAGAAACGTGAGGACGTTTGAGGTTTAATTTCTGTTTAGAGTTTGGTTTGTAAGACCTTTTAAAAAACGAGCTAGAAGCTCCCTTTGGGTTTTATTTATTCTCATATAGATTTAGCAACCGCCCTCAGGCATTTCTCCCTTTGTTCACCTATTTTATTGTTAATCAATCCTGCAATGAATAACTTTATTTATCGAAATCCATCTAATGTTGCTTCCCTTTCCCCAGAGAGAGCTGGCTTTAATGTTGAAATGCTGCATCAGAATGTCCTGGTTCTGTCTCAGTGGCACCTTGAGGTGTTCTGCTGTTAACCTGTCGTGAAATGATTTTCTAACTATGCACCATTTCCTCTAGAATCTAATCTGAAATTGTCTCATGAATGTGATTTGAAGTTAGCTCGTGAATGAGATGTATGTAGACAAGTGTATGTGCTAATGTTTCAACAGAAGTCTGGTGTGCTTGTTGTGTTCAGACTGGTGTTAAAGCTGAACTTAGTATTTATGTCATATGAGGTCTAGTTGCAGCCCTGGCTGCTCCAATCCAATTATATTTTAACAAGCTCTTTGTTGCCATCAGATACAATAAACAGACCCATCAGGCCCGATAAAGACTTCCTTTCACCTTCGATTTCCCCCCGATGGCTCCACATAGAGCTGATTGTACAGTTTGACAGTTTGAATTTTGGTGCAAACCAAAAAATAAATAAAGTTAAAAGGTGTGAAAGTGACCGAGCTAAATGAAAAACAAGCTGCTGGCTCACAATGTTCTGCAAAAGGCTCCACATGCAGCTCAGGGCGTCGGCAACATCTGCGTACGATCCAGAGACAAAGGACCCTGAAGCACAGATTCCAGCAATGTATGAATCATATTTATGGTTTGTATTATCACTAAGAAATACAAACATTGAGTAAACATAATATGTGGTTACGATTGGGATATGTGGTTAGCGTTTTTAAACGGTGAGGTTTAACGTCGTGGTTAAGGTTGTAACACATAATTCACATCTTTAACCGGTCAGGTTTTTATAGTAGCACGTGGTAAAGGTTGTGAAACGGTCGTGGTTGAAGCTTTACACATGGTTAGGGTTATAACATGTGGTGTACGTTATTAAACGGTCAGGTTTTTAGTGTTGTAACACATGGTTAAGGTTGTGAAACGGTTGCAACTAAGATTGTGAAACGTGATAAACGTGAGACGGTAGACGTTGAACACAGACGAGGTTAACGTTGTGAAACAGGGCAGTTAGGTTAAGTTAAAGGAACAGAACCACTTAGTTAGGGTTAGAAAAACATCATGGTTTCTCTTAAAATAGTTACGTTTGTAACGTAATGTAAGCTACATACGTAACGTCATGTGACTCAGTGGAGTAGCATCGTGTGAGATTGCTACGTCACTAAAAAATGACTCAACTTTATGCTTCACACGGGACACGAACGCCGGCCCCCTGAGTCAGAGTCCTGTGTTTGTTTGAGAAACATTCACTAATATTTAGTGTGATGTTCTGGTAGATAGAAGAAAGAAGCTCCAGGGTTCAGGTTTACGTCCCTAAACTGCACACTCAGTGTTCTTCTGCTAATCCAAACTGGCTCTCTGTACTGAGGAGGCCGCTGGAGGGTTCAGGTTTCTTTTCCGGTTTTGTGTCCAACACCGCCTCCCTGTCGATACGCCTCTCAATTTGCGTCTCAAACACCAATTTGCTTTCAAAGTTGTGACAAAGTTTGCACGGATAGAAGTCAGTATCTAAAGTCATTGAGAGGACGTAAACATAATGGAGGAGGGATCTTTAAGTGAGGATATAACGCTACCTGATTGGCTGAACACAGACAAACACACGGCGTATTTCCTTCCTTGTCACGTCTTCATTTGTGTTTAATTTCCCGGGCTGTGTTTGGTTCCTCTCCCTGCAGCACCGTCTGACTCACTGCTGATGGAAACTGCTTTTTAAATAAAACCTGTGTTATAAATAAATTGCTTTATCAGGAACAAACCGCTTTATCATCGTCGTGCTGGTTGTTGGAGAAACACTGTTTCTATTAAAGCGTCCGGCCGTGCAGAACCGCAGTAACCAGGATTTAAAAATGCCATGTCGCTCAGACGCAGACTGTGTGTGCGTGCGGGAGGGAAGGTGTTTCTGGTGGAACACGTTCTACATTGGAAGTAAATAACGACGGACGTCGGCGGAAACAAAGCAGGAAGAAGTGTGCGTGTGCTGTAATTTAAAGTTCTGTTTCTCTGAGAAGTTCTCATTGAATTTGTCTGTCGGGGGGGAACCGGAGGAGGTCTGGGAGGAACCGGAGGTCTGGGACTCTTTCAGCACATTTGAATTTGTATTTTCTGATTTCATTGTGACTTGAGCCGACTCACTCTGCAACAATCTGTCAGCAAAACCTGAAGCAGAATAAAACAAAATCGGATTTCATCTGCTGCAGATTCGGGGCTGAATATTATCTGCAGGAAACACACCGTGAGAGAGAAGGAGGAGCCACGTATTGATCCGTGCGAGTGGAAGAAGGTGGAGGAGTTCAGGAGGAGTTCAGGAGGAGTTCAGGAGGAGTTCAGGAGGAGTCAGGACTTCCTCCTACTCAAAAGACACTTTTAACTTCCTTCTTATAAACACACGTTTCATACGTTATGTAAAGTTTATACAACAAAGAGAAACAAGATGGAATAGAGAGCTGAGAGGCAGGCGGATCTGTAGCCGGTGATCTTTGATCCTCAGAGGAAGGAGAATTACTCAAACTATAGAAGATCACTTCATCGGAAAAATACTAAAAACACCATTTTTGTTTGTCGATTTAGTTGTGACTTTAGTTGGCTGTTAGTGGCACATACAGCGCAAATTAATGCGATGTGATTGGAGATTCTTACCTTTGAATTTGTAGTTGACTTCTCTTCACAAAGTATAAGTCTATGTTCTGTATATTTATTACTGTCAACAAAGCTCACGTAAAAGTCCAAAACCAGCAGTGAACGTATCTAAAAACAGTATTGTGTGATATCTCTTCTTCCTCTGAACCATTGAAAACATCAAAGAGCCTCACTGTTTCTCATCACCATGAACACACACACACACACACACACACACACACTGTAGTTTATTTCGACTCAATCCTACATTCAAATACTCACTACAGCACCAAATGTGGATTAATCCGCGCTGAAAATAGTCCCCAACAAATGCCCTTTTTTCTCCTGTTTGTTTGAGAAAAACTACAGTTACCAGCTGTTTATGCAAATTACTGAGACTTTTAAAAAACTGAATTATATATTTTAGTTTGGAAAGATTTACTTCTTCACTAGGAACCAATGAGCTCGGGGCTGAGAGCCACAGACAGGAAGTAGGAACGTATTGAGAGACGGATTACATTGTTGTTGGTGTCTGCACTTGGGATTTGTCGGCAGTAAGAAAAATACAGAATAACAAATTTGTTAAAAAGGGTCAGAAAAACATGTGTTTCTCTTCTTCTGCTGTGGTATCTAACAATGCAGAAATGTTCGATTTATTCTGCCACCACCACCAGTACAATGCTGCTTTGTTTAACTCCACGTCCACAGAAAGTGCCCCAGTTACTCCGGATAATCCTCAGACCTTCCATTTAAATATCTTTTTACTAAAACACAACCCTCACCAATGAGAAGAGTCCACAGAGATCCTCTACTTCTGAACTGTTTCTTATTCAATATCCACTGTTTGTTTTTTATCCCTGAGAAGATATCTGCTCTTTTAAATCCTGTTGGACTGTTTTCTCCCCGTGTTGTATTTGGTGTCTGGAGACTTCTACGTGGTTTAATCCAAAATAAAATAAATTCAAATCTGACTGACTGGAGCCTCGAGCTGAACTTCTAACTCTGCTAAAAGCTACCAGAAGGAAAAGTAATTACATTTCATGAGCGAACCGACGCAGGTTCAGAAAACTGAATCAACATGCTGAGTTGAAAGCTTTATTTTCTGTTTGTGTTGAATAAAAGATCGGATACAAATGAATTAAAGAAATGTATAATAGAGTGCATCGTTGTTGAGAGCTTAATAGGAAGACGAGTGAGTGTGATAAACAAATGACTTAAACTTTGTTTTACTCACCATGTTCCACTTTGGGAAGAGGAAGTCGGTGCCGACGTACTCGAAGAAATGAGCAAAACCTTCTTTCAACCAGACGTCCTCCCACCAGACCGGGGTCACCAGATCCCCGAACCACTGAAAGACACACAGCAGAGATGATTGCATGTGGGTTTATGTCAAATATAATTCATTTATCGGAAACGATTCATGTTCTGGTGAAGTGTTTAAGGAAGCAAATGTCCAAAGAAAAGCACACTGGTTCACACTCAAGGTGCATACGACTCATCCTCTGGGGAACATGAATGTCTGAACCTCATTTCAAGGCAATCCATCCAACAGTTGTTTCTATATTTCACAACAACCAACAATGTCAGCTTCATCGTTGCGCCAGCGACAGAGATAACCAACGTCTGTAGGACTCATCCTCTGGGGAACATGCATAACAGGGCAATCAATTCAATAGCTGTTTGTGAACCAAAGTGATGGACCAACAGACCAACTGCTAGCATGGCAACAATGCACAATGCCACAGCCAAGAAGGACCGTCTTGGTCTCCACCTGATGGATCCAAACCATCAGAGGGCCGACGCCATGAAGCAGGTCTCGTTCATCAGCAACACCGGAGGGGAAACCGGCAACATTGCTCCAAAGTTTGACAAAAGCCAACCGTGGGTTTGGCGCTCAGCCCGACAGGACTCCTGCATCATTTCTCAGGGCGCCTTTAGAACCTCGTCAGGGTGAAGCAGCGGTAGAGTTTAATAAAAGCGGCGCACGTAGAACAATAGACTGAACTCTGCTGATAGTGGAACGTACGGCCGCGAGAGTAATGCCTTTGGACCGAGGCTGTTTCCTGGCAACGCGGCCTGAATGAAAACGGTGCAACATTTGGGAACGAATGCGCGTCGCTGCCAGCTTTGTTTCTGAGTCTGAACGTTCCCTTTAAAGCTTCGGCTGCAGAGCGGATGGCAGACGATCTTAAAAAAAAGAGAAAAAAGTTTACCTTCTAAATTCACTTTAAACACGTCATTAAAGCAGGAAAGAGACACGCTGCAGTTTTATACCTCGGCCCAGAGTGTGTGTGTGTGTGTGTGTGTGTGTTACTCTGCATATTTGGCAGTGTTCAGTGTTCCTGCAGTAAATTGTCCTTCAACTGATCAAAGTCTGTATGTAAAGTAGAGAGCGAGCGAGGCTGTGTGTGTGTGTGTGTGTGTGTGTGTGTGTGTGTTTAAGTCCTATTTGCATCACTTTACACTGCAGTTGAAACAAGTCAGGTTTAATCATGTCGCCCAGAGTCCTCAGTCTGTCCCCGTGAAGCACACAACAACCTCTCTTCTCAGACCTACAACAACACTGGCTGGTGTAGAGTTTTACTGGAGCCAACTGGAGCTAAACTGGGACAGAGTGCAACCTGAAGGGCTCCACAGCGCATCAGAGATGGATGAATGTCTATAAAGTGACTTGAATTGGAATACAAGTGTATCTCCACCTGTATGGGCACACAGCAGAAGAATGAGTCCACACATGCATACTAACTTCCTCCGACTCTCTGGCAAGGTCGACTGTGTCTGGGCAGGGATTCAAACCGACCACCCTGTGGGAGCTGGCAGGCTGTTCGGCGGCTGCCTGGCTCAACAGGCGGCTCGTTGAACTCCCCGAGGCAGAGCTGCGGTTTACGGGGAAACTGAACACCAACAGATGATGCTGCTGCACCAACAGGGTGAGACGTTCTGTCTGCAGAGCTCCATTCAAAAACACACTTTCACCTTTCACCTATCTTCAGTTCAGTTTGTTTTACTACAAGAGATATTGCAAATATATATGAAGAATATGGATCCTCAATTTCAAATTAGCTTCACCATTAAAACTACTTGAAGTGTGTTTTGATGATCATACTTTTGTATTTTTCGTAACATTTTGAAAGCAGGATTTTTAATATCTTATACTTCTTTTCCTCTGAACTCAAACCGCTGATCAACACAATGAACTGGCTGCATGAGATCTTTACTGCAGAAATAAGCTCGGGTCTATAAATGAAGTCATGAACCCTTAAACCCAGGCGGACGTATTCAATCTGCCGGGAACACGGAGGATCAAATCAGCATTAGAGAGATTTCTCTGTTTAATTATTAAATTCTGATCAAACCGCGCTGAAATCAGTTTTCGGCTCTTTGATTTTTGTCCTCCATCAGCCGAACTGCTGCTGAGCTCCTCTTTCATCAAACATGACAGTTTACATTTGATTTTTGTTCTCCTGCTTTGAAGGGATTTCAGCCTTCATCCAGCGGGCTGCTGACGTTAGCAGTGAGTCGGTACCTTCTCACGCTGGTGCAGTGTGTTCAGGCCTCCTGACAAACACTAAATATAATTAACTTTACACTGGAGAGCCTTTTCAATCCTCTGTAGTTCTTACTTCTTCTGCAATGATTACAAATGACTGCTTCTGTAGTTTCATTAGCTGTTCTGTCGTCTCTCATCCTGTTTCAGCCTCATTAAGACATGAAGAACGAGCCTCCAGCGGGTCGGCGGTTTCTTCCGGGGAAGTTGACTCTGGTTGCTATAGTTTCGCTGTTGCTGTGGTTACACGCATGCATCGGGGGGGGGGGGGGGGCTGTAAACTGAAGGACGGGGGGGGAAGCCAGAAAAAAACCCGGAGAGGATGCAAAGCTGAAGCCAAAAGACTGCTGAGGCGGAGGATTGAGGGAGAGATGATGAGTCAGCAGACAGAGACGGAGGTCTCTCGATAAGATTTATGGAAAGACAAGAAAATACCGGAGACAGACGGATGAATGCTGAACAGAAACACAGATAACACCTCCAACACCTCCAACACTTAGTTACTATGAACTAATTCTTGTTTTTTAAATTTGTCTTCAAATGTACCTCCTTTTGTTCATTTTGTAGTTTTGCTATCGAACTAAATAAATGCCGACACAGCTTATAATAAGCTCTTGATGCATCAGGGGCGATGCATGTTTTAAGGGGGCTCAAACTCTTCACAAAGTTTTGGACAAACAGGAAACTCTCCAAAAAACAGGATGTAAGTGTTGACTGAATATTATGATCACTCTCCAGTAAGAAGCATAAACAACATTCTCACCAACTTTGCAGCTTAATGGAGATTTCTTTGGCTCGTTTATCTCACAGATTTGGTTTTACAGCAGATGTATTTATGGGTCAGCAGCTGTCCGGCACCAAACGACATGTTGTTCATTATACTTCAACTGTTGCTGGAGATTTGACCTCTTTTCTGCATCAAATGGCAGCAAAGTAAGCCATGGTGGTTAAGAGAGTGGAGCAATAAGCAGCTGAAGAGCAGCTTCTCTTTTTATAAAACTAAATAGAAGGAAAGCTAAACCAGGTGGATGCAAACAGGACGTCAGTGGGGCGAAAATACATTGCAGTTGCTGGCATGTTTAAAAAAAAATGAAAATTTCTAACTAATTATGCAAGGACGCACTAACAAATACCACATTCAGTCTTTTCTATCCTTCACCTCTCTGTCTCTTTCTCTCTCCTCCTGTCTCTCTCTCTCTCTCTCCTCCTGTCTCTCTCTCCTCCTGTCTCTCTCTCTCTCTCTCCTCCTGTCTCTCTCTCCTCTTGTCTCTCTCTCTCCTCTTGTCTCTCTCTCTCCTCCTGTCTCTCTCTCTCTCTCTCTCCTCCTGTCTCTCTCTCTCTCTCTCCTCCTGTCTCTCTCTCTCTCCTCCTGTCTCTCTCTCCTCTTGTCTCTCTCTCTCTCCTCCTGTCTCTCTCTCTCTCCTCCTGTCTCTCTCTCTCCTCCTGTCTCTCCTTCTCCTCCTGTCTCTCCTTCTCCTCCTGTCTCTCCTTCTCCTCCTGTCTCTCTCTCTCCTCTTGTCTCTCCTCCTGTCTCTCTCTCTCCTCCTGTCTCTCTCTCTCTCTCTCCTCCTGTCTCTCTCTCTCCTCCTGTCTCTCTCTCTCTCCTCCTGTCTCTCTCTCCTCTTGTCTCTCTCTCTCTCCTCCTGTCTCTCCCTCTCCTCCTGTCTCTCCTTCTCCTCCTGTCTCTCCTTCTCCTCCTGTCTCTCCTTCTCCTCCTGTCTCTCTCTCTCCTCTTGTCTCTCCTCTTGTCTCTCTCTCCTCCTGTCTCTCTCTCTCTCCCTAGAACAAAGCAGATCTGTGCCTTTGATCATCATCCTCTTCCTCTCCTCCCTCCATCTGACCCTGATAAATATTCATCCCTCTCTTCAGCAGAGGGACTGGATCTGATTTACACTCTCTGTTTGGATGGAGCTCCTCACAGCTCCATGACAGCCAACACAACATGAGGCCTGGTTGTCATTTGGCACAAATACTGTTTACATCAACACATCTGTGAAATTAGAAAGAGTTCCTCGGTGTCTTCCACCCTGACGGGCTGAATTTGAAATGAACAGTTTCTGCAAACTCTCAAACCTGCTTGATGAATCTGTGTGACTGGCAGGTTGGGGGTTTAACGTTGGCCACTGATCAAATGTTGATACGTTTCAGCTATTGATTTGGATAAAGGCCTTTGATGCAGAGTGATTCGATAGACCAACAGGAATCTGGACCATTCCGAGCTGGGATAAGAATGCTGGACCCAGGATAATAAAAGCACGCTGTATCAGGACTATACGGACCTGTAGAGCTCTGGACCAGGTCAGTGTTTGGAAACGTGACTTTTTGAGCCAATTGGACCAGTTATCTTCACCTGGACCAGGACTTGAACCAGCCCTGGTCAGTTGGACCAGACCGAAGTACCTTACAGCATCTGTACTACTTCGACCTGGTATAAGACCCTGTCTAAAGAGTTCTAGACCAGTTGGATTCAGGCTGAGGGACTACCTGCACTAGTTGGACTTATTCTTATCAGGTAGATCCAGGATGAGAACACGTTCGCATCTGGATGAGGTCTGGACTAGCAGGAGTCGGATCAGAGCAAAGAGTCTTTCTGCAGAGTTCTGTACCAGTTCAACCTTGCCTCGTTGCATCTGGACCAGTGGGATCGGACCCTTTTTAAAGAGTTCTAGACCAGTTGGAGGCAGGATAAGAGCCTTGTTGCTGAGTTCTAAACCAGTTCAGTCAAGGATAACGAGTTTTGGATCTGTTGGATCCAGAGACTCACTGCAAAGTTTTAGTCTTGTTGAACCTGGGCTAAGAGCCTAGCTGTGGTCTTCTGTCCAGGCCAAGGGGCTTGCTGAAGAATATTGGATGAGTTGGATCCATGTTAAGAAGCTTGTTGCAGAGTTTTGGACCAGTTGGATCTATGCTAAGAGGCTAAACGCAGAGTTGTTGCCATGTCGAACCTTGGCTAATAGCCTGGCGGTGGAGTAGGGGGGGGGGGGGTTAAAGTCTTGTTTTAGAGTTATAGACCAGCTGTACCCAGGCTAATAGACTCGTTTTAGAGATTCGGACCTGTTAAAGGCAGGGTAAGAGCCTAGCTGCAACGTTCTGGACAAGGTGAACCTGGGCTAAGAGCCTGGCTACAGAGTTCTGGACTATTTGGACATGGGCTACAAACCTCAGTGGACCTGAGTGAAAAGGTTTCCTGCAGAGCTGATTCTAGGATAGTGCAGATGGGACTCTCTGTATCGTCAATGCACTGAAAATGCTGCTGAAAGTGCAAATTAGTTTGAAAAGTCTGCTCTCGTGGTGCGTTCACATGCAGGCAAAAAGCTCGGACATCTGTCGGCGAGTTAGAGACAGAGATGAGACAGAAAGACACATTGGTGCAGAGAGACAGTTTGTGTGTTCAGCTCTGTTACTCTGATCGTTTCTCTTACTCTTGTTTTTCCTGAGAGTTCTGCAGCAATCTCATTATTCCCCATGTGTGCTTGTGAAGTCTAAATTGCTATATAAAGCCGTCTGGCAAAACCAATCCGTCACAACCATGAAACCTTTGATTTACAACAACAGACCTACACAGCTCAGTGTGTGTGTGTGTGTGTGTGTGTGTGTGTGTGTGTGTGTGTGTGTTTCAGTGTACTTCGTTGATGCCAACGAATCAGAGCGAAACGATTCAGCCTAACGAGAGACAGACAGGGAGAACAACAAGATGTGACACTGAATGTTAAATACTTTGCTCTCCATACTGTACTGAACTGCACATGACACCTCCAATGAGCCACAACTTTACATCATGAAGACATGAACATGTACACGACATGAATAAATCAGAGTCTATCTTCAATAAAATATGAACACAGGGCATTGGGTTGAATCATATTTCTATTATTTAAAGCATGAGGCTGCTTTTATTCTTTATGGTTCTTATTGTCAAAAGACCAAAACCAGCAATCAATCCACTTCTGTGGCTCTCAGCCCAAAAAACGTTGGTTCCTACTGAATCCTACATTGTTAAATACATCTCACAAATATATATTTTAGGAAAAACAAATGCTGGTTACTATATATTTTAAGAAAAGAAAGAGGAGCGTGTTGGGGTCTATTTTCAGCTCTAGAGAGTACTTGTAGTAACTGCAGTGTGTCTTCACATAAAGGCGAAGCGTAAGACGTGATTTGTATTCAGCAGTCGTCTCTGCAGACAAACCTGGAGATCTGAACTCCACCGAGTGAACCTTCAGTTTGATTTGTTCTTCATTTACCAAATGTTTGAGTTTATCTTTGGTGATGAATTCACCACATTACAACACATAATTATCTACATTAGATATGATATAGTATAAGTGAAGCATCACTGTGTTAGTACTGTGTGTGTGTGTGTGTGTGTGCGCGTGTGTGCGTGCTGCGCTGCCTCCTGCTCATGTCCGAGGCTAATTAACAGACCATAAACAAACATCTAACACCCTGAGTGTGTGTGAGAGGCTTATTAGTGAGGCTCAACACACTCCTGAAGCCACTCCACAGTCACACACACACACACACACACACACACACACACACACACACACACACACACACCTAAATATAACTGTATTCCTCTCACACATTAGTATTGATTACACCCTCCTGTCCTTCAGTACTGACACAGTTTGTGTTCAGCATAAAGAATCTGAAGAACATATTTTCCTCAGAGTCTCACACGGTTCCACACATGTAACTTTAAATTGAGTTTTCAGAAACATCCTTAACACACACACATATGACCCAATAACACATCTGGGTTATTTTAGTTTGGTGTGAAGTTACAGCGGTCAAATGTCTGCTGAGTGAAGGTTTTATTATTACGCTGAAGGCATCAGTTCAGATGTAATGAAGATAATAACATCCGTTGTCTTTGTGGTCCAGTAAGCTGTGTGACAGCGAGACGTCTCAACACGTCTCAACACGTCTCAACACATGTTACTGTCGAGTTTGGTCACGTGTAGAAGAAGAAGTTAACGTTTTAATAAAGCTAATTCATGTTGATGGAGAAGGAAAGCTGAGCATCAGAGTGAGACAAATATACAATAAAACAGAGAGAGAGAGACAGAGAGACAGAGAGAGAGAGAGAGAGAGAGAGAGAGAGAGAGAGAGAGAGAGAGAGAGAGAGAACAATGAGGTGATTTATGGCTCCTTGTATTCTAATGAACTCTATGCAAACATGGTCTGCAGTAATAAATTATCCACTTTGAACCCAAACACTGCAGGGAGAAATAGAGAGCTTCAACGCACACATACAACACTGTGAGTAAGTGTGTTTACCCTTGTACTTATGTCCTTGTGAGGACAAAGTGGGAAACTTTAATCGTATGAAGCATTGAAACCTTTTTCCATAAAAATTAGCAGGCGAGAAACCCGCTAAAGATAGGGATGGAATCTTTTCACATTGTTAGAAGACGAGTAGTTTGTTTTTCTGGTGTGTCACCTTCAATGACAACCTTAAGTGAAGCCAATGCTTCACGTGTTAAAACTGCATTCTCTCTAGTGACCACCAGGGGGCGACTCCTCTGGTTGTATAGAAGTCTATGAGAAAATGACTCTACTTCTCTCTTGATTTATTACCTCAGTAAACATTGTAAACATGAGCTTCTGGTTAAAAATACAAAAGAAGATGGCGACGGGCAAAAAAGTCATGCTTGAGGCTTCAAAGTCCTCAAAGCGATGGGTGAAGTCATGGTGCCTACCTTCACTTCTTATACCAACACAACAGGGTTAGCAAACAGTGAACATGTTACGGTGGTTTCTTCTTTGTTGCATCTGCTTTGCTGCTGCTAAAGACAAAAGCCAGATGTTTGTGTCATGTTTGAGCAGTGGGTCGGGGGCTGTGAGCAGGCGTGACACAGTGTAATGTAAGGTTGGGGACTCTCTTTGTTATTTTAATCGCAGTTCATGACCTTAAACTTCTTGGCATCACGAACAGAATTCTAATGCGTCTGACGTCGGGTCTGCTCATTCATCACAGGAGCAGGTTTATTAAGATGAGCTCAGACAAAGCGTGAAGCATGAAGGCTGTCACTGCTGAATGCTTTGCAGTGAGGAGAACAGGAAGGTCACACTTCCAGGTAATTAATGCGCAAATATGAGTCATTTTCTCATAGACTTCTATACAACGAGAGGAGTCGCCCCCTGATGGACACTAGAGAGAATGCAGCTTTCAGACACTTCTGTCTGGATTGTTTTTCTTCTAAATTCATTGGTGAATATCTGAGCTGAAACAATTCTCACGATTTCCAGAATGAAATCTCTTCAAGGGGGTTGTACTGTGTCTTTGGTTATTATTATATCTGAAGCTGTGGTCTTCACATGGTTAATTCTACGGTGTAAGTGAAGAGAATGCAGTACGTCCGTTTGGGATTCTCACAATCGCAGTGATACAAATGTGGTTGTGTGTGTGTTGAAAAGCCTTCTCTGCTGTCAGACAGCCAGAATCAACACTGTGCTATTTCCTCCTGCATATGGCTGAATTAATGAGACAGAGAGAGAGACAGAGAGAGAGAGAGAGAGAGAGAGAGAGAGAGAGAGAGAGAGAGAGAGAGAAAGACAGAGAGAGAAAGACAGAGACAGAGAGACGGAGAGCAATCAACAGATGAGCATAAATCCGTTTTTCCTGAATCTCATCCCAGTGTTTTTCTTCGCCTGTTTTGATTAACAGTCAGCTGAGACGTTCATGATAATCAGTTGATAGAAAGTACTGATTGTGTGTGTTTGTTTTGCCGCACACCCGTCCAGACACACCTGGATGGTGAATACACAGCTGCACGGGGAAATCATCGCCTTTTGTTCCTTGTAGACAAGCTCGCGCTCCGCATACAACACCAGCTGATCCACTCTTGTACCTTTATGTAACCTGCGATCGTCTGTGCACACCTGGCCAATAAAAACAACTATATTTGACCTGCAGATGTCACCTGAGATATCATCTGTAATCCGTCACCTGAATCACTTGAGCTTGTTTATGAGCTTCACAAATCACCGAAACACACCTGCTCACGTCACTTATAAATCACTCAAACACCATATGCCAATTCCCTCCAGGACAATACTACAACACATATTGGATTAAGATTCTTCAGGTGGACACAAACACAACTCCATTTAAATGATCTTGTTGTGGAAATAAGCAATTTTTTGCATATCAACACATGCATAACATATCAACATAAAAGATAATAATATGTTAATATGTGTTCACTTGTTTCTGTTTCCCCAAAGTGGCCAAAACAAGTTACTGCAGGGTTAATGTCTCATTAATGGCACACATGTAAAATTAGCAATTGACCCTTCACCAAGTCCCGCCCCTCGAACGCAGTCTGGCCAATCACAGCGTAGCATCAGAGCCCTTCTCCACAGACTCTCTTCGTTGGTTTCAGATGTTCTTCATGTTCTGCTGGTTTGGTGGATTTGGAGCTGGTTGTGGTTCAACGGGGCCAAACCAAGGGGCGGGGCCAAACCAAGCGTCAGCAGAGGCCAAAACGTGTTGGGAAAGAAATGTTTGGACTGAAACGTTGATTATTTGGTGTTAGTATCTAGTGGCCATGAGTGGTACTGCAGTTTAAGGCGCTTTGTTTAGTTTAAGTCTTCTTCTTCTTCCTTTTATAATAATAATAATCATTATTATTATTATTAGTTGCAGCAGACTAGGCACAGGAAGTGCATAGCTGCCTCCCTCCAGTTGAAAAGCTCCCCACATGTGCTCTCTGCTAACAGGAATGATGTCTATGTCTATTTGCATACAGCGATGAAGAGCGATGAAGAGCGATCTGATCACGAGTGGTCACTTGAGCCTTGTGTGGAGATGTTAACAGCTGTGAACATTTTCCTTTTCCCTGAGCCGAGAGAGAAAAACAGCTCTGCTCACATGTCAGTCCACATGTTCTCCAGCTGTTCACCTGACAACAACAAAAACAACAACAACAACAACAACAACAACAGCAACAACAACAGCAGCGTAGAGTAGGAACCGATCAACAACAGCAGCTTATTGTATCCAACAATACATCCACTCAACAACATTCTGTACAGCAGTAATAATATCACAGCGACATCTTTGACCCTACTCACCTGTAGCGTCTTCAACATGTCTGTAATTTAACTAAACATCTCATTTCACTTCGCAGAACACGGGAGTATAAAAACAAAACATCTAACGCAGATCTAACGCTGACTCAGCTGGTGTTCACATCATCCATAACCTTATTGATCAGCTGACTGTGATAACGGGTGAGTGAGTGTTTACATATGAAAGACAGCGAAGCACAAAGCACACGGAGACGACCTGTAAACTCCTTACAACTGAACTCACCGACTATTGAAAACATCAAACAACCGTGTGTGTGTGTGTGTGTGTGTGTGTGTGTGTGTGTGTGTGTGTGTGTGTGAGTGTGTAAATGTCTGCAGGATGAAATGGAGTGCGGAGCGGCAGGCGAAACATTACTTTATCGTTTCCCTTTCTTCTCGCTCTCCCCTCTAAACCGAACAAAGCACACGAAACAAAGAAAAGACGAAAACAAAGAAAAGAGTCAGAAACAACATTACTAACGCGAGCGATAATATTTATGACTCAATATAGCGCAGAGCCTCACACTCTGAAGCTTTAACGTCGGCAGTTATTCGCTCCGTCTTGGCCGCAGCCTGAAGGGAACGTTGGTCCAGACTCAGCAGAGAGGAATGGGAGTCGCATCCTGAAGGATATTAAATCAGAGCGACGGTTCAGGCGGCCGACGGCACCGAACATTTACACTGAACCGTCTCGTTTCCATCATCCAGATGAGTCCGTACAGCACTTTGATTACTACACTGAAGGGCCACATCACTCAGATCACAAGAAAAACACATTCTCTCTTTCCTTTGGTCGTCTGGACGAAGTGTTGGTAAGATATCATACGGACACGTTAGGACCATAAGTCAATGACATCACCAAACTTCATAGATATTATTAAGTACGCTGTTGAAACTGTCGTTACTTTGAGTGTGTAGTCACCGAATGCAAACATCCTCAGTCCGTCTGTAGACTCGATGACAGCAGCTGAAGAGACTGTGTGGAGCTGTGAAGCTCTCGCTGGCCATCGAGCTGCTTCCTCTACAGTTTGGACTCAGAACGGCTGCTGGTTTCAATAATCAATGTTGGTTTGAATATTTACTGCAGGTTGTTTTATGGCACAAAACAACCCAACCAATGAGGAACAAGAGGTCATCGTGTACGTCCACATTGTGAATGTGACACAAACACAGCTGTCGTATTTAAAGTCACATTTGTAGAACGGAATGAATCTCAGTGTTTTGGATATTTTCTGTCTTTGGTCATCTTTCTGTTTCCTTATTCTCCTCCAACAGACGTCAGCTCCGTTCTTTCTCTCCTTCTCTTTGTCCCCCCCCCCCTCTCTCCCCCCCTCTCTCCTTCCACGACGAAAACTTTCACATTTTCTTCCGCTTCATCGTGTTTGTCTGCCCGTCACATATTCGATGTCGTACTGTAAAAACAGGATCATCTCCTCTGCTGCTGCCCGAGGAGATTTTGTAACA
Organism: Anarhichas minor; assembly: GCF_050575085.1. NCBI lineage: Eukaryota > Metazoa > Chordata > Actinopteri > Perciformes > Anarhichadidae > Anarhichas > Anarhichas minor. The sequence continues at coordinate 10,163,525 of NW_027466491.1, read as the reverse complement.
CACACACACACACACACACACACACACACACACACACACACACACACACACACACACACACACACACACACACACACACACACACACACACACACACACACACACACACACACACACACACGTCACAGCAGCACTCAGCTGAATGTGAGAGTCATTTCACAGCAGCAGGTCGGTGTTTCCATCCCGTCACATAACATACGATCAACAGATTTAGGAGTAGCATCATTGTTTCCCCACCTCATGAACGTTATTTAAAGCTCCGTGCAGGTGTTTTTGTTGACGAGTCTAAACATGACGGGAAGCAACGTTGAAGGCCGGAGCGCAGCGTCGCATTCACGAGCGATCAGCACGTCAGGGAACGAAGGATCTGCTCCTAGAAAGCACTCAAGAGAAGTTAAACAAGTGTTGTTTACTTCTGCCAAACGCTGCAGAGTCCCTATAAAGAGTGATTCTGTTGTTAGTGTTGAGACACACACAGTGAGAGATGATCATAGAACACATGTGCAGGAAAGTTCAGGAGCTCTTAGTTTGAAAATGTCTTTTCCAACACATTAAAAGTCTGTTGATACTTTTCTAAAACTAGCAAATAAAGAAAACAAACAAAATGGAACGAGACGACCACCGAGGTAATGAGCTCACGCTGATGCTGTAAAAGAGGATCATTTCAATGAAGAGACAGAAGAGAGGAAAGACACCCAGTAGAGCCGTTAGAGGCACATTACAGCGGGGGGGGGGGGGGGGGTATTCCTAGACTCGTGCTTTTCTTTAGTTCCCTACATCCTTGTTATTGTAGACACGTGGTTCTGTTTGATGCAGAGACCAGACAGCTTGATGTTACCATCAACATAACGCTTTGTGTCGACTTTGAGCATTTCAGCACCAGGACTGAGACACGTTTCACACAAAGTCACACGGACGAGATTATTCATTTAAAAGGCAAGTGCTGACTAAAGTCATCCCTATTATTCATCACATTTCTGCTGCTTGATTTAACCCTTTGGTCACCACATGTAAGAGCAGGCGGAAGGCGTTCCTCTTTGATAAAGCGTATAGCAGCATGAGTAAGGGCGGTTCAGGCCGAGCCCGTCTATGACACACTGAGCTCCTCCCTGTCGTTCTGTGTACATTCACCTCCATTTAATGCGCATTACTAACCTGGCTTCTTCCCTGGAGTCCTAAGTAATACGTGTTAAGTGGACGTTGTGCTAAGATCCGTTTGTCAAGATTAATAATGAACCTTCAAGCTATAAAATAAATGGCTTAAACAAAAGCAGGCGGTTACATTTCCCTACCTGGTGGCAGATTTCGTGGACGACCACCATGGTCAGCTCCATCTGATAGGACGACGACGACACCTCTGCGTCCAATAGGATCTTCTGCTCCACGAAGACGCTCAGCCCCCAGTTCTCCATGGCGGCGTAGGGATGTTTGGGCACCGCCAACAAGTCTGAAGAGCACACACAAGGAAGCGTTACGGCTTTTTACAACACACGCCGAGTGTGTCCCTCCATTAATAAACTCCAGTCAGCTTCATCCGGTTAGATTCCAACATTTAAATAAACAGCTGACAGAACGGCTGCTGGCATCAGAGCACATCCCATTTTGGGTTCAAATTAAACTCGTGAGTCATTTTAACAACCTGCCAAAGAATCCTTTTATGCCCACAACATGAATATATGGAGTCTTCAGATATAACTCCACATATATCTGTATATGAGAGAGAGAGAGAGAGAGAGAGAGAGACAGAGAGACAGAGAGAGAGAGACAGAGGGAGAGAGAGGTACAGAGACAGAGACAGAGAGAGAGAGAGAGAGACAGAGACAGAGAGAGAGAGAGAGAGACAGAGAGAGACAGAGAGAGAGAGAGACAGAGGGAGAGAGAGAGAGAGAGACAGAGGGAGAGAGAGAGAGAGAGAGACAGAGAGAGAGAGACAGAGGGAGAGAGAGGTACAGAGACAGAGACAGAGAGAGAGAGAGAGAGAGAGAGAGAGAGAGACAGAGGGAGAGAGAGACAGAGACAGAGACAGAGAGACAGAGACAGAGAGAGAGAGAGAGGGAGAGAGAGACAGAGACAGAGACAGAGAGACAGAGACAGAGACAGAGAGACAGAGACAGAGAGAGAGAGAGAGAGACAGAGGGAGAGAGAGAGAGAGACACAGAGAGAGAGAGAGAGAGACAGAGGGAGAGAGAGAGAGAGAGAGAGAGACAGAGACAGAGAGAGAGAGAGACAGAGAGAGACAGAGACAGAGGGAGAGAGAGAGAGAGAGAGAGGGAGAGAGAGAGAGAGAGACAGAGAGACAGAGAGAGAGAGAGAGAGAGAGAGACAGAGGGAGAGAGAGGTACAGAGACAGAGACAGAGAGAGAGAGAGAGAGAGAGAGAGAGAGAGGGAGAGAGAGACAGAGACAGAGACAGAGAGACAGAGGGAGAGAGAGAGAGAGAGAGAGAGAGAGAGAGAGAGAGAGACAGAGGGAGAGAGAGAGAGAGAGAGAGGGAGAGAGAGAGGAGCTGAAGAAGCGTTTACCTTCAGTAAAGACGTGTTAGAGGGTGAGGGAGGAATTAAATGTCAACCTTAAAGGAAAGTAACCTCGCTGGGCAAGTGAAAGTCATCCACTGAAAGATTAACGTAAAGTATTAGTACTTAGTAAAAGTGGTACTTGAGTACTGAAAGGTAAGTAGTGTTGAATATAAATACACAAAAATAAAGTTCTATGACTTCTGTTCAGAGGTGTAACTAGATGAATCTACAGCGCTGCTTCAGACTGTTTGATGGATGAACTGGAACATCACGTTTTGCTGATACATTCGTGTTCCCCAGAGGATGAACCCTCCTGACTTCAGTGATCATTAGACTTTTCTTTCAGCACCATCATATCTCAACAGCTGTTGGGTGATTGAAATGACTCTTAGCACAGACGTCCACGTTCCCCTCGGGATCCACAGGAAGAACGTTGGTGATCCTCCGACATTTCATCCACTACTTTGGTCTACGAGTGCTTTCCAATAAAGAACAGAAGACATTTAAAACTCAAAGAGTCTGCAGCCCGGATGTCCTCAGGCAGCTCGTTCCACAGTCTAGTCGCCCCCCCCCCCCCCCCACCCCCACTGCAAAGGCTCCATCACCTTCATGTATGACTCTGGACCTTCTCACAACAACTTGGAGGTCGGAAGTTGGAAATGTAAACTGGGATGATTGTGAGTTGTCTGGAGGGAAGCATGAAGTCAGGCTCACATGTTTTCAGAGTCCCAGAGATAGAAGCAGCACTATGCTGCTGAGATGTTTGAGCGATGCAATAACGAGGTGTTGTCTGGAGCGCTGCGCCTGAGCCTCCTGGTTATTTTTAGCAGGAAGTTGTTTACATTTTTCAACTCTTTCTCCTGAATGCATGTGTGCGAGTGTATGATGTCAAACAGCTTATTTTTATCCATATAATGAGAACACGTAGACAAACCAGAGAGCATGGACCATCTAGCAGCTACTTCTCTCATGAGCTGAAGACTGGAGGTTACATGTACTTATTGCAGACGTTGGTCTGTGTTCAGCACAAAGTCTGAGTTGTTTCAAGTGAAACGGGTGAAAAAAATGAAAAGAGGAGGAGCAGGAGATTGGTTTTCTTTTCAGTGAAGAAAGCTGATTAAAGAGCAGGAGGAGGAGAAGAAAGAGAGGAGGTGAACACGAGCTTTCTCCCTCTGAACAGAAAGCTGGTTGTTGATCAGGAGGAAGAGGAGGAAGAGGAGTTTCTCTAAATGAGTGAATAGATTTCAGGTCCTCGTTTAAATTCTAAAACAGATTCTTTGGCATTTCATCTGCAGCGACCTTCGTCACTGTGTCGCTACCACACATTCAGACATGATCAGTGAAAAGGTTCTTTCTTTCTTTCTTTCACTCTTTCACTCTTTCAACTGATTTGAATGAAAGGAAGAAAGAAAGATAAAGAGGTAAATATATGTTCCAGCTCACGGCGGGGACAGACGTTTGGTTTGGTTTATGATGGTTTGATGTTAGATATCTCAAGAGGCTGAACCTCTCTGGTTAAATAACCACATGACCTTTATGTGACGTCACACCGACTGCGTCCACTTCTTATATGCAGTCTATGGTTTGACCCAAACATCCACCCATAGCTCCTCCCTTTGCACTTTCTCTCCCTGTTTGCTACGTTAGTTGCGCTAACGTTGAAGGGTAGCCTCACACTTTTATACAATGTGCATATTTGCATCACGTGTTGTTTAACTTTGGCGAAGTCGCAACAAAAAGCAAAAAACTGAGCGGTTGGCCTCACTTGCCATCGACCGCACTCAGCAGAAGTATCTCCTGTGTGCAGCCGTGGCTCAGAGGCACAGCGGGCCGTCCACTAATCAGAAGATCTTCTGTGGACGGGCCCCTTGGTAACAGACGGCATGGGGCCCGACTGTCGGTACGAGTCGGTAGTGAGAACGTCTGAACAAAACATTGATCTCTACAGACATCAGAGACGAAACATTGAAGGGAAGAGCATATCTGGTGGCTATTGAGTTAAAGAAGTTGATTTTCTCATTTATCCGATTTTCAGGAAACGAGACGCACAAGTTCCTGTTTCTTCTTTTCATAATAAAAACCTTCAGTCTCAGTTTGTACGTTTTGTCTGCAGCTGTCAATCATCTCAGCAAACAACGACATCGGCATCCCTGCGGTTTGACGGGTGTCAATCATCACATGATGCGTGTGGCTGCTCTTGTTGACAGGTAGTGTTGTGAGACAACACACAGAAACACACACTGCCAGTGAGACTTTCATGAAAGCTGTTATTGGAGTGTAAGGTGTTCTCAACAGCTGTGCTTCCTCCATTCACATATCTTTATGTATGTTGTGAAGTATCGCATTAGAAATGTTTATGGAAACAACAGCATTTGATAAAACCTCATCAATTGAGAGAAAAGGTTTTAACGCTCGCTCGAGGTGCTTTTAACCTGTTTTATGTGATATGGAATTACTTTGCTGAATGAATTCCAACATTAAGAACATTTCACTGAACTGCTGTTTCTGCTGTCGCCGTCTTCTCAAATATTCCCATAAAACAAAAATGTTTTCATGTTGCATGATCTCCTGTGGACTCTGCCACTCACAGTGGAAACCAGAAGTGAGACGCAGTTAATGAGTCATGAATATCTGAAGGATTAAAACGTACGGAGCTGAAAGAAGATTCAGTTTCCACAGACGGGACGGTGAGAAACTGGAACTTTATGGGGCTGAGAGAGAGAGAGAAAGAGTGAGAGAGAGAGAGAAAGAGTGAGAGAGACAGAGTGAGAGAGACAGAAAGAATGAGAGAGAGAGACAGAGTGAGACAGAGAGAAAGAGTGAGAGAGAGAGACAGAAAGAATGAGAGAGAGAGACAGAAAGAGTGAGACAGAAAGAGTGAGAGAAAGAGGGAGAGAGAGACAAAAAGAGTGAGAGCGAGACAAAAAAAGTGAGAGACAAAAAAGTGAGAGAGAGAGACAGAAAGAGTGAGAGAGAGACAAAAAGAGTGAGAGAGACAGAGACAAAAATAGTGAGACAGAGACAGCAAGAGTGAGCGAGACAGAGACAAAAAAAGTGAGGCAGAGACAGAAAGAGTGAGACAGAGACAGAAAAACAGCTGCTGGAGACAGAAAACTCTCTAAGAGGAGTGAGACAGAGAGAGAGATAAAGAAAGAAAGAGAGAGACAGACGGAGAGAGAAACAGACAGAAAGACAGAGTGAGAAATAGGGGGAGAGACAAAAAGAAAGTGAGACAGAGACAGATATAAAGAGAGACAGGGATGGACAGAGAGAGGGGGGGCAGAGAGACAGAAAGCGAGACAGACAGACAGACTCTAGTTGCCTGGAGACATAAAAACAGCTGCTGCAGACAGAAAAGTCTCACTAAAAACACTGTTTCTCAGTTTTGTCCCAGTTTCACAGCTGCTGATGAAGTGAGATAAACAAAGAAAGACAAGACAGAAACACACACACTCTCTCTCTCTCTCTCTCTCTCTCTCTCACACACACACACACACACGTTCGTTGTTTGCTCTCATCATTTCTTCAGTCTGTTCTATATTAACGACCACTGGTGGAAAAAGTACTCTCACTAAAAAAAGTTAAATCACTAAAGTATTATCATCACGACACTCTTAAAATACAGTATTTATATATATATATATAAAAACACATCAGTCACAAATGAGCTTCAACCATGTAAATAATTTACATACCATCCGTGCAGAAAATGATTAATGTTCAGAACTCTAACACCAGTTATGTAAATGAGCATAGATTTTTTTGTTATTTTTACTGCAACATAGATATTGATCTGACTCTGAACTTGAAAATAAGTTATGCATCACTGCGAGTAAAACTTTTAAACTCGCATGACTTAACTTGTTGTGCGGAGGCCTCGGCGGCTTGTTTAGACATAATTCATCATATTGAGAGTGTCAGGGCTGCTCACACTGTTCACACCTGATCCATCATCCAACCAGAGCGACATCGGAGTCCACTGGAGTAGTTTATAGGAGCAGATTGTAGGTCGGAGATAACGTGTCCTCTGGAGCAACAAGCAACCAAACAACCGGAACACACGTTCTTTAAAAAGTCTCTAAAAAAACCTGCATTCTCTCTAGTGTCCACCAGGGGGCGACTCCTCTGGTTGTATCGAAGTCTATGAGAAAATGACTCTACTTCTCTCTTGATTTATTACCTCAGTAAACATTGTAAACATGAGTTTATGGTCTCAATCTCTAGTTTCAAGTCTTCTTCAATACAGCATGATGTTCATTTAGTACATTATGGTCCATTTAGAGTCAAACAGACCATAAAGCAGGGGATGCTTTAGGGCGGGGCTACACGGTGATTGACAGGTCTTTACCAGAGACGTATACGGCGTCTCTACGTCACTCCTCCTCAGTCCAGATATGGTCACTTCCTGTTCACTGGTAGCAGAAAAACACAAGATGGCGACGGCCAAAATGCCGAACTCGAGGCTTTAAAACGCTTTAAAACGTCACAACGACTACGTCCACTTCTTAAATACAGTCGATGGTTGAAACTCGTATAAAGAGTCTGTGTGTTGTTGGTTGGATGATCTCAGCCAGAGGGAGGCGGGACAGACTGAGCATGACGGACAGCTCATATAATACATCATGAAATATAGAAGTTACCGTGAAAACAGAATTCTGAAGCTGCAACACGCTTCATCCACAGCCAGCATCCAATCACGTGCCAGCCCTCTGCCCCCCACGCTGGGTTGTGATTGGCTGACAGCTTATTATCCACATGACTGAGGCTCAGACAGCAGAACTGATTGGCTGGCTGGCTGGAGGAGATTTGATTGGTTTAACTTAAGGGGAAAAATGCAAATCAGGGTGTTGGGTTTATGGTGGAATATGCAAACGAGACATTATACTCAACGGGACATTTAAATTAAAATGAAATGAATCGTTTCACTTTACTGCAGAATGAACCTTCAGGAGGTTTCTGTGTCACAGAACACACACCTGGATGATTAGATTCTCTCTGTCGTCACTCACTCATGTCATTACTTTCTTTCTTCTTTTTGTCAGAGTTGAGAAATAACTTCATATATCTGCTGATACGAGTCCTCAGGGAAACAGAGTCCAGGTGCAGAACACACCACAGGGTCCGCCGGCAAATCTAAATGTTAGGGTACATATATTTATATATATAGGAGAGTTAACTAGCCATGTGGAGTGCAACTCCGCCTGTTAAAACAGTTGTGAAATGTATGTATAGAAGTCTATGAGAAAATGACTCTACTTCTCTCTTGATTTATTACCTCAGTAAACATTGTAAACATGAGTTTATGGTCTCAATCTCTAGTTTCAAGTCTTCTTCAATACAGCATGATGTTCATTTAGTACATTATGGTCCATTTAGAGTCAAACAGACCATAAAGCAGGGGATGCTTTAGGGCGGGGCTACACGGTGATTGACAGGTCTCTACCAGAGACATATACGCCGTCTCTACGTCACTCCTCCTCAGTCCAGATATGGTCACTTCCTGTTATCGGTTGCAAAAAACAACAACATATTGACGTCCGTAATCCAAGATGTGCGAGGTTCCTCTGCACGGTTTACAAATGAGGACAGTGATTCCAACATGGCAGCGTCCTCTGCAGAGTTTGACAATTCAGAGACGCACCCAAACTACTACCTCTGCACTGAAAGGTAGAACAGACAATATTTCATCTCAATGTTCTATGGCCTCAGGGTGCAATGGAGGCCTTTAAGAGAGTGTGTGTGTGTGTGTGTGTGTGTGTGTGTGTGTGTGTGTGTGTGTGTGTGTGTGTGTTCTGCTGCTGATTTGATGAATCACAGCAGCATCATGATCAACATGATGCTGTCACTGCGGCTGGATGGCGGCTGTAATTGCTTCAGTTTCAGAAGAACAGACACACATAAGAAGCTGTTGTGCTGCCTGCCCTGATATGTGTGTGTGTGTGTGTGTGTGTGTGTGTGTGTGCGTGTGCGTGTGCGTGTGTGTGGGGAGATTGCCAGCCGTTAGCAGGCTGAGTAATTAAGTTGATAATGAATCTGCGTGGACAGGTTTTAGATTGGATCTCTTTCATCTAAGTTCTGAATCTGTTCCACATTGTTTTTCCAGAGACTATTTCAAAAACAACAAACAAAATGTCCTTTTTTTTTACACTTTGCACGGCAGCTGCAGAGACACCCTGTCTCCTAAAAACTACTAAATGCTTCGTCAAATCTGTTTTTTGGGGTAAATTGCTGTTTGGGTTCGGACATATTTGGCAACTCACGACTATGTGCCCTTCACAGCCAATGGGAGTCCTCCTTCTGGAGAGGGAGAGGGGCTTACCTCCAGAGGTACCACATGACATTAGCAGCGTTTATTTCCGCCATCAACCGTGACCTAAACATATTACACCTGCTGTGGAAGTCCCAGAGATGCCGGGAACTCCATTGTGTCTGGGTCCATCACCACATCGTCCTTCTCCAACACGTCTGCTCTCGTGTTCCGTCTCCGTAGAGCTCCAGCAACAAAAAGCTCGTCCTCCATTTCTACTTCTCTGTAACTGTCCTCGCTCCAGTTGGAACACTTGGCGTCGTCCTCGTCTTAAACACTTCGGCATGAGACAAGAAAGAAATGCTGCTAAACATTTTGCAGGAATAAAAATCAACAGAACGACTAACTTCTTGTTTGGTGGTTGAGGTAAAATAATGGTTTTCATAAAAAACTGAAAAAGTCTAAACTTTACGACTCAAGTCAGAGTTTCCTTTTTTCTGAATCCACAATCTTTCCCCGACATCAAGAGCTTTGACTCGTCTACGGAGAACCATGAAAACATCAAGTCCAACACGCTGACCGTGGTCAGCAGCATCGCAGCGTTTCACAGGAGAGCTCAGTGGGACGGACATGTCCATCACTGCTGAAGATATGACGGCTGTGTGTCCTGACAAGTTGGGTCAACTCGAGACGTCAAGTCCAAGGTTGTGGAGGTAAAAAGAAAAAGTTTGTCTGAACTCTACTTCACCTCAGCTACTCTGCTCTCTACTCCAGAGCCGGAAGGAAGAGTCCGTCAAAATACAGACTTGAATCAATAGCAGGAATAACAAGAGAACAAGAGAACGAAGAGATGATCTGGAGGGTTGAAACAACACTCCTTACATTCACTGAAGTACTCATGACTTCGGACCAGTAAAGTATTTTATAGGAAAATAAACTCTCGCCCTCAGTGGCAAAAAATAACTGAGAAAAAGCAAGAAATATATTCAAATATTGTGATTCATTCCCAATGCTGCTGAGTAATCTCAGCCAACAGCACAGCGTCTCTCTCGCTCCTCTGGGCAGTCTATCTGTTGCTGCAACCGACTAACTTTATGCAAATTAATGCACAATGACGTCACCAATATGCAAATGAGTGTCATCTGTTTTCGGTTTGTTCCAACTTCCACCATTTCCTCTACTGATGATAGTAACTGCTGAGAACGATGGACACCAGGCCGGTTCTGAAGAGTGAAGTCAGAGCTTCATGTGTTAAAGCTGCATTCTCTCTAGTGACCACCAGGGGGCGACTCCTCTGGTTGTATAGACGTCTATGAGAAAATGACTCTACTTCTCTCTTGATTTATTACCTCAGTAAACATTGTAAACATGAGTTTATGGTCTCAATCTCTAGTTTCAAGTCTTCTTCAATACAGCATGATGTTCATTTAGTACATTATGGTCCATTTAGAGTCAAACAGACCATAAAGCAGGGGATGCTTTAGGGCGGGGCTACACGGTGATTGACAGGTCTCTACCAGAGACTTATACGGCGTCTCTACGTCACTCCTCCTCAGTCCAGATATGGTCACTTCCTGTTCACTGGTTGAGAAAAAACAACATGACGACGGCCAAACTTGAAGTTTCAAAACCTGCAGTCCACAAACCGATGAGTGGCCTCACAGCGACAACATCCACTTCTTCTATGCAGTCTGTGATTGATACATCAACTATTTTTAGTATCATCCACACTCTGACTTTTCTCTCCGTTTCCTTGTTTCTTCCTCTCTGCGGTCGAGATCCACTTGTCCACCAATTATCTTTAGCTCGCTCAGATAAGAGCTGCTCCATATTCAACAGACACCAGAAGACAGAACAGAGGAGCGTCTTTGAATGTTAAAACGCTTTCACACAGACACACACACACACACACACACACACACACACACACACACACACACACACACACACACACACACACACACACACACACACACACACACACACACACACACACACACACACACACACAGAGAGAGAGAGAGACCAACCTACAGCACACAAATAACAAACGGCAAGTGCTGCTGGAGGCTGAAATGTTCATTACGCCCCATCATATGAAAGTGCTGTACAGAATAAATTACATAGTGATGGTTCAGCTCTTCTTAAACTGAGGTTTGTCCTGAGGGGGCGTTAAAGGAGATATCCTGAGATAACCAGAAGGCTTTAACTTCAGGGAGGGAGGAATGTGCTCGATACTGCTCAACAATATTCCAGTTAGATGTTGATACCTACATGCTAAAACATATTAGGACACAAAAACATAGGGCTGAAGGTTGCTGAAGACCTTGACGAGGTTAAAGGTGGCCTTGTATGTTGAACATATGGGTATAATGTTTGAGGGTCCAAATACTTTTGGCCGCGTGCTCTGAAGGACGTCAGAATGAAAGGACTGTAAGAACGTTTGAATAAGGCGTGGGCAGAGCGAGCATTGAACGTGTCCTTTAACCGTCAGATCCCTGAGACGAGGCTACAGCCCACAGATTGAAGGTCTCTCTCTGCTTCTCACAAAGGTAGAAGTACACACACACACACACACACACACACACACACACACACACACACACACACACACACACACACACACACACACACACACACACACACACACACACACACACACACACACACACACACACACACACACACACGATGTTGAGCTGTCAGTCCTGATACAAACTCAGGATCTCTCTCCGTCTCGCTGCACAAGTGGAAGATCAATAAGAGAGCAGAGGAGACTCGGAGGACGAGGACCACCAGGTCGCCCCGAGGCCGGCTCATTGGCTCGGCTCACTGCCGGCCCGGCCAATCAGAGTTCTGGATTTTTTTCCGCAGCAATAAAAAGCACTTTTTACAGCCGAGCGGGAGACGACCTTTAAGCTAAAGTATCATAACACACCTGGAGATGTTTGATTGGATGTTATAAATGAGCTGATTCGTCTCATTAGCTGCTCCGTTGGGTTTAGAAGTTCTGTTCTAGGACGCGACGCCGCAGCGACTTCCTGTTTACACCACAGATTGGTGTCTGATTGGATGTAACTGCTTTTTATTCATTGATTTTGCTGGCGGTTCTCTTTGTTCCTGCAGGATGAGGGTGCACACCATTTCACATTTCAAGAATTCGACCTTCTGGAAGCCTAACTGAGCGATGAGGTGAGAAAGAGTTTTTAATAACTTCAGAACTTACTTTTAGACGGTTTCACTTTTACACAGATAATCAAGGGCTCATGGGAATGTTTCTGTATCTACATGTTGTAGATCTGGTCTGCTCATCGAGGGCCGGGTCAAGGTAGTCTGGTAGTCCAGACGTCTCTCTCTCTCCACCAACGTTTTCCAGCTCTGAGGCGTTCCGAGGCCAGACGGGATCCATAACCCCTCCAGTGTCTTCTGGGGCATCCAGAAGGATCCAGTTCAGATGCCCGGACCACTGAAACTGTCCGAGTCACAAACACTGCGGCTCTACTCCGGGCGTCGCTTGTGTCTGTGATTTCATTCTTTACGGGACTTTAGTTTGAGTCTATTGGTAGAAATAAGAATAAATGAAGGAAACAACAACAACTTCCAAAGTGGTTCAAGCTTTTAAAAGATAACGGGAGATCTTTGCTGATGTCCACACAGCAGAGAGAGGAGGCGTCTAACTTCACATTCATCTCCAGCCGTGCAAACGTCAGTGAGAGTCCGTGGTGTCGGTGCATCCCTCCTAAAAACACGTGGACAGAAACACACTTTTCAACCTTCAGCTTGCGGTTTCTGGTCCTCGCTCTTTAAATGGCGGTTAAGTAATGAAACGTGAACGAGGACTGAGACAGGAAGTGAAGTTAAGGACACCCAAGACGCCGCTTCTGAGCCGCTGTTATCTTTAACTGTCGCTCACAGCAGATGACTCAATACAGAAGTTGATGTTGCTTGACGGCCATTATCACCGGTGGACAGCTGTCAAACAATTTACCGCTCTCACGTAACGGTGAAACCAACTACCCCCCCCGGTGTGGGTTCCGTGGTCTCACTGAGCGGAGAAGTCGTGGATGTTGTTGAGACACAATGATGGACTGCTGCTCCATGAAAACATCTCCGTCTCTCTCGGCAGAGCGGAGGTCATCAAGCAGCAGATGGTTGTTTATATAACGTCTTTATTCTGCCTCGTCTCATTTCTCCATCTGCTTTTATTCTTCATCCGCTCGTTTTATTTCTTTCATCTTCTTCTTCTTCGGTCTTTCTTTGTCTCCGTCTGTTCATTTCTCTTCACATTTTGTCACACAAATCACTCTTTCGCGCCGCCATCTGTTTCCTCCATCACGCTCTCCGCTCCGTCCGACCCGGCATCAGTGTCCTCGTCATCGTGTGGACTCTGAGCGCTGGGAGATCAGACAGTTCACCGACTGCACATCTGGCTCAGAGTTGTGGAAATTACAATGACTGACTTTTGCTACTTAACAGGTTCTAATGAGCTCTGAATAATTCATATTTTCTCAACAATCGCTCCAAAGCTCAGCACGTGAAGAGACAACCAGACACTGGTGCTTCAGAGAACAGCTTAATGGGTTCATACTGGAGGAGACGCTGCTGGTTCAGAGCTTGAGACGAGACACAGGAAGAACAAAAGGAACGCCGCTGTAATGACGTGTTAGCGTTTAAACTACAAAAGATATGATGTCGATGTCTTTCACTCTTTAGTTACTGCTGTCCACTTATCTGATCACAAGAACAATGTTATTGCCAGAAAACAGAAGTAAACTCTTCAGGTTTCAGGTTTCAGCACCGGACAGCTCCCCCAGAGAGCCACTGCAGACAATGACCGAGTGTTTATAACCTTTATTAATATTAATAATGGCATTATTATGAGGCGGACTAGATGCATGTTAACACATCAGCTCTGATTTGATTCACTGGTCCAATATATTTAAATAAATGATCCTGGTTGGTGAGAGCAGCCGAGCTGCAGGGTTTTTTAATATTGTAGGTTATTATGGTTACACATGTGAAGAGGTTACAATATGTAGATAAGCTTTTAGAAACGATTACAACTTATCAGAACTCCAATAAATATGTGACGTTAGAGCCAGACATGCGTTTAGAAAGAGACAGAGAGACAGAGAGACAGACAGAGAGACAGGCAGACAGAGACAGACTGAGACACAGACTGCAGGTAGACAGAATCCTCAGTTGATCTATGTTTCCTTATATCCTAATGAAGTCTATGCAAACAGCCTCTGTAGTAATAAATTATTCACTTCAAACAAAAACACTACAGGAGACAGAGAGAGCTAATAGAGAAGATTAATTAGCCTGGTTCATAGTAACACACACACACACACACACACACACACACACACACACACACACACACACACACACACACACACACTAACCAGGCAAAGTTAATCTAGTAATTAAACTGAAAACGTAATTTGGCTTCCTTGTGTTTTTTGTTTAACCCCTTCAGTTCTGCACCGACTTATAATATAAAAACAACACATTTAATCACGTGACACATAACTGTAAATATGTCTGTTAACCCTGAAGCAATATTATGAGACGTTTGGGAAGGGGGGGGGGGGGGGGTCATGAAAAGCACTAATTCCTTCATCATTACTTCCTGAGCTCAGATTGACATCACAGCTCACGTCTCCTCTGATCCACAGGAGTCACGCTGTGTAATCAGTCACGAGACGTTCATGTCATTCAAAACGTCTTGAGTTGTGTGTGTCGAGTAAAGATCTTCTGTCTCTGACACACACACAGATCTTTGGTGTTTCTGCTGCTGTGTTGTATCGTTACAGCTTCACACTCAGCTGGAGGTCACTGCTGCAGAGAACAGAGTCTGAACCAACGAGCACGAGAATCATCTCAATGGAACAACAAGAGAATAACTAGAGACAGCATACTGTGACGACAACTGTTACACTTTGAGGTAAATATTACCATTAACTGACACAATAATTATGAATCTACGAGCTTTTTATGGATATTTGTACACAAATAAAAAAAAGTGCTTTCGTCACAACCGAATGATTATTTTCTTTCTCTTCTTATTCTGAGATACAGACATCTGCACAAAAGAAGGTATAGTTTTTACTCCCCAGATGGTTTTATACATTCATAAAGATAAAGATGTGTGAATGTGTGAAGCATTAAGAGGTTCTATTGGATCTATTGGATCTATTGGATCTATTGGTTCTATTGGATCTATTGGTTCTATTGACAGAAAACTAAAATGTTACACCGACGCGGTTCTACGTTAGAAACACCGACGTGGTTCTACGTTAGAAACACCGACGAGGTTCTACGTTAGAAACACCGACGCGGTTCTACGTTAGAAACACCGACGCGGTTCTACGTTAGAAACACCGACGCGGTTCTACGGTAGAAACACCGACGCGGTTCTACGGTAGAAACACCGACGCGGTTCTACGGTAGAAACACCGACGCGGTTCTACGGTAGAAACACCGACGCGGTTCTACGTTAGAAACACCGACGCGGTTCTACGGTAGAAACACCGACACGGTTCTACGGTAGAAACACCGACACGGTTCTACGGTAGAAACACCGACGAGGTTCTACGTTAGAAACACCGACGTGGTTCTACAGTAGAAACACCGACGTGGTTCTACAGTAGAAACACCGACACGGTTCTACGGTAGCCCAGAGCGGACAAACCAAACACGGGATGAGTTTCTAATCTTTTATTTGACATAAGCAGTTTGAACCACGAGTGTCCAGAGTGAATGATTGAGTATTAAGCAGAACATTACGCTGTTAAAGGACATGTGAAGGTACCACGAGTCTTATTTTCTAATTAAATAGCCGACTCAAACGTCCGCCATTACAAGTGAAAGTGGAGCCGACCTCCTGTTCGGGCTATAAAAAGATGTACAGTGTAAATGAAACGTGGAAGTGTTATTATTAAATGTCTAATGCAGAACTTCTATTGAAAATGTGCCGTTTAAACACTTGAGATGAGTGAAGCCGACATCCAGGTCGGACCAGGATTACATCACTGCTGTGCAATTATACCGTTAATTGTGATTTACTACACTTGTAAAATGAAGTAGAACTTCATCTTGTTAAATTAAAGGCATCTTACTTTCTAATCAGAGACCTCGTGCAGAACCCTGCGGTGAAGATCTGCCATTTGAACTAAATCCAGGTTAGTCCACAAAAAGATGTCATCACTGCAGCACAATTATAAGATCAACTGACATTTAATCCACTTAAACACTAATCCTGCTTTGTCCGAGCAGCCTTCGGGCTGATTACCGGGCTCATTATGAGGATGTCAGCACTCGGCTGAAGTCCTGTCCACTGGTGAGTGTGTAGCTCCAGGCTGAACCAGTTCTGTCTTCAGTAGCGTACACGTGAACATGTTAACCGAGGTTAACCGCCAGACGTCAGAAACCAGCCTGGAGACTAAAGACAACACCACCTGCTGTTCCTCATTATCATTATTGTCTATATTTATAGGCAAGAAGATTCTGTTTCCAAGAGTCTCAGCATTGGACAGCTCCTCTGAGATGTATGTATATATATATATAGTAATATTATATTTTATATAATACTGTTAATATACAGTGAAAAACACTGCTCTTTTCTAACCAACAAAATACTAAATGTACCAACCTTCTAGAGCCGCGATGCTACTTTTGTCACATGTCCAGTCGTACAACCCAACACCTGGAAACACGCTTTACGTTTTACTGATTGTTCACTTCGTCTGTTAGCCGGAAGTGTTTTCTACATCTTGCACACACAAACAATCATCTGTGTTACAGCCACTTCCTCTATAGAAAGAACAATGAATTCATCCCACGAGGAAAAGTCCACTGAGACCACATGAACACACACACACACACACACACACACACACACACACACACACTGGGGAGGGAGAGGACACGTGTGGAGAATAAAGGACGGGAAAGACGGAGCAGATGGAGCCACACTGAGCCAGTTTCACCAGTAAAAAGTGGTCGAGTCAAAAGGTCAAAGATCCGTTATTGACGGGAATCTGAACCGACAACCTTCTGATCAAAAGCCTCCAACCTGGAATAATTACAATCTCATCTTTGACTCCATCTCCCTCCTGATGCCATTGAGTTTTAATAAATGAATGAACCCCGTCTCTGCTCTCGCTCTATTCTCTTTGCTGAATCAGAGCGCGTCTGCAGGACACGCTAAGGACACGCTAAGGACACGGCGTCTCTACGGATACCGCAGCGGTTCTGACACGTCCAAATTTTTGCCGTTGACATGTGTTCTAATTTGTCCGTTTAGCCGTGGAGGAGGAAGCTAATAACCGACCACACGATGACGAATCGCCAACCGGGGAACACCAGAGAGTGGGTTTTATTAGTCGGTGGTGACGTTTGTGTCTCCAGAGTGGAAGCGCTCATGAAACTGTCCCGTTAACCAACGAGTTCGGAATTAAAAAGCTCTCTCTGCAGACTGAAAGGCTTTATAGTACAAGTTGTCACATCCTTGATATGTTCAGCTAAGGAGTGACGCGGCCTTTTAGCACAGCGTGAATAGTTAGAGTCCCAAAGAGATGACAGGAGGCCGTATTCTACAGGAATAAAAGATCAGTCTGGAGATGGACAGCTTTCACATCGGCACAAACGAACCGCACTGCGAACGGGTTGAAGGGTTTCACATTGAACTCCTTTGTCTTGGTAACACATTGTGTGTGTGAATGTTTGTCTGCATTGTTCTGCTGCAGCAGGAACGTTTGGACAGGACTCAGACACCAGTTTGACTTCTCATCTCTTCAGAAGAAGTCTGTGCGATTCCATTACTGCAGTGGAGGAGCCTCAGGACAGTCCTGCAGATCAGCTGGGAGGAAAGGTGCACTAACCCCCCCCCCCCCCCCGTGTCCTCGCAAATCTACACACCACACCGCCGACGGATTGGCCACGTGATCCGCCTGCCAGAGCGAAGCCTCCACTCCCAGCTTCAGGCAGGTCGTGGTCAGAAGAAACAGATGTAAAGACGACATGTAACATCTGCCACACCGAGGGGAGCACATGGCGTCCAGAAAGGTGACCCGGAGAAAGTGAGTCCGTGAGGGAGCTGCAATCTGGAGCCATAACCTCCAATAACCGAACCAACAACCTCTACTCACACTGCCCCAAGATATGTGGCCTCTTACCCCACACCAGGACCCACAAGGGTCCAGCTGGAGGGAAGTCTTACCCGAACACGAGCAACTGTGACGATGAATTCTACATTTCTACATCACTGCAGCATATTGAACTATAAAGCGAGGTCTGTGTGTCCTCCTCATATCTAAAGATCTGTTCATCCCATCAACTTCATACTTGGTGGGTATATTGCGTTGGACTTAAGGGAGTGCATCGTCAACGTTGGTGCATTTCGGTTCAATATTAATGAATAAACAAGTGAATGATGCTAAGGGCTTCACAGCTCTGCGGAGTACAGAATTTTGTGTGCAGCGTCTTTACAGGCTGCTTGGATTTACTAACGTACGACCACAGACCGTATGTAAGAAGTGGACGTAGTCAACGTGACGTCACTTATCGGTTTGTGGACGTTGTGAAGCCTCGAGTTCGGCGATTTGCCCTTTTTAAACCAGTGAACAGGAAGTGACCATATCAGGACTGAGGAGGAGAGACGTAGAGACGCCGTATACGTCTCTGGTAGACCTGTCAATCACAGTGTAGCCCCGCCCTAAAGCATCCCCTGCTTTATGGTCCGTTTGACTCTAAATGGACCATAATGTACTAAATGAACATCATGCTGTATTGATGCGTTTATTCTTCTTAAAAGCTTTGGTCTTTATCGATAAAAGGAGAGCACCTCCCAGGCACAATGATATCATATTGAACAGGTTTGTGCTTCAGTGTTCTGACCTCCAGCAGAGAGTTTATTAGAGTCATTAGTCTCGTCCCCACCAGCTGCTCAGACGCTCCTGCTGTGCAAATGGCGCTCCTGACTCCACCCACTAACCATCATGCACCTGACTGAAAGTGGTAACGGAATTATGGGAACATGTTCACACTTTATAATGTCGAATGATTCATTATTAAAACAGCAACCCGAGGAAAAAAGTGTTGAAGACGCAGCTTACATCCATGTCTGTCAGCACTTCATCATTTCATCCGATGGGGAATTGTCCTAATTAGCATATGAATTCTTGAGTTATGGTCAAACAACATTCAGTGACCTTTGACCACCAGACTCTAATCCGTTCATCCTCGAGTCCAAGTGGACGTTTGTGCCAAATGAACCTAAACCTTTTGATTTCATGTAACGAGCGTAAATTGACACGCGTTGCTGGACTTAAACACACTAAAAGTGAGGAATGACTTTGCGTGTCATACAAACCGTCGTACGAGGACGCGTCGTCTTGAGATATTGTGTCAACGAGAGAGGAATGGACTCGTCACAGCGACATTGAATTCTAACAAGTCGACGTTTGTGCCAAATTTGAAGAGATTCCCTCCAGTGGTTCATGACTCATCGCGTCCACAAAAATAAAAAAGCAAACAGAAGCCCGAACATCTGAAGACGTGCGAGTATTTCCTTTAGTACTACAGCAGATTGTACGTAGGTACTACAGCTGAGAATGTCTCCCTCTGTGTTTGATAAGTTGCTCCTCTGTATCCTGAGAAAGTTCCCGACCTGCTTCCTGTTTAAACCCTCTGGATTACGCCTGAATGCAGCGTCATCACTCTTCTGTTCTCAGACTCTTTCACTCCGGCCGCGATCGAACGGCTCAGACTTTAATAAAAACACTTCTGACCACGAATCCTTCATTTGTGCTTCATATTCAGCCGCTTGTTTGATCTCATTACTCTGTTATTATACACAATGTGACCAGAACACCGGCTGGACAATAGGTTGATATTGATCAATATGTAATAAACAATAATGTGTCATTTATATGGTATTCTTCTGGTTTACCTTTTTCTATTCATTATAGAAGAAACATTACAAAACCAAGACACTTCGTTGTTGTGTTGTTGCATAAACACATCTACTCACGGAGGTATATGAAATATAAATGTACATTTACATTCCTGTAGTGAGGGACATGGGATGAAATATTAAAATGAATGTTTGGTTTACAGTTACAAGAGGACAGAAGCTTCATTATGAATTATAATATGTATAATTTATTATGTGAGCAGGTCGTTCAGTCGAGGATTAATTACGTGAACGTGCACACCAGAGACTTCCACCGGCTAACTTCCTGTTAGCTCAACGCTAACTTAAATGTGCATAAGATCATCAAACCACTCGGCTCTTCTAGACTCTAAAGATGTTATCGGACCGAAGTGATCAAATGTTCGTCTCGTGGTTTTGTAGGAGAAACAGATTCAAAGGTAAATATTGTGGAAGTTTGTTATGGCCTAGCCCATCCCATCAATAAGTATATGACGATATAGATATGATGTACATCGCTCTGTTACTCTGCTGCTCTCAGTCGCTCCATGTTGAACCTCATTCAGAGCTCTGATGCTGGTGATCAGCTCTGACTCACGCGCCGTGTTTCAGCTCCTCCCAGAGGGGCTGGATGGGGTTCAGGTCAGGACTCTGAGCAGACCAGTAAAGTTCTTCCACCCACACACACACCCACACACACACCCACACACACACACACACACACACACACACAGTAATTGCAACACCATATGTTTCTCCTCCGTCTGCCAATAAAGGACATTTTGAAACATTTTACACAGAGAGAGAGAGAGGGGGAGAGAGAGAGAGAGAGGATGGATGGAGTGACGTTACCATGGCAACAGATATTGGGTCATTGAGGCAGTGAGAGGCCAGTGAACTCGGAGAGTGTGTGTGTGACCTTGGTTCATTCTGATGCAAGAGAGTTTGAGTCAACAAAATTCCAACCACACAACCATCCAGTATGCACACACACACACACACACACACACACACACACACACACACACACACACACACACACACACACACACACACACACACACACACACACACACACACACACACACACGTTGGGATGAATGTTTAAAGTAGATAAAAAGTGTTCTGATAAACATAATAATAAGACATCTGGCATGTTGACTGGTCCATCATTACATTTTATTTTTTAAGTATTTTATATCATGCTGCATCTTCCCGGTGGTGTTCCTTCTGCTTTCAAACATCAACTTATATGAATATGTTTAACCCTTTGTGAAGCATTCTGTCACGTGACCGGACGTCGGTTTCTGCACGATGACGTAGCTTCATATAGAAACGTACATCCTAATACATCCACGTTGCTTTGGATCATAAAGCCACAAAATAACAACAAACTAACGGATCAAGGCACAGGCAGAGCAGCTGGCAGCATAGATGGCTGCTCCTGTTACCTGTCCAGTTCAGCTTTTGACACTCGACTCTTCACATCAGAGCAGACGTCCACTGAAGAGTTTTAAAAAGTGAAGTTTTGAACCCTTATGAAGCCCCATTACCACTGAGACAGAAGGATCCTCTCAGACCATCGATCAATACTTCAATCGATCAGCGTTTCCTCCGGCGGACCGCCGTCTGTGTTACCAACGCTCTGATCTTTCTCTCTCTCTCCTGAGCCGGTTATTGTCTCCTTTCTTTCCACTGGTGTTTTTTTCATTTATTTTCTGTCATCTGTTGTCTTTGATTTTGACAGCAGGCGAGAAACAATCCTTTTGTTTGTTTGTGTGTGTGTGTGTGTCTGTGTGTGTGTGTGTGTGTGTGTGTGTGTGTGTGTGTGCGCGTTACATAACGAGCTCTCTCCTCATCTTGAAGTGACACTAAAATAGCTGCAGCAGCTTCACGCTCCGTCCCATCCGTGTCTTTAAAAGCTCCAATTAGAGACATTTAATCACTGCACTGGTGTCCGGACGAGTTACACTCAGTTGCACAGGAAAAGAAAGAGAGAGAGAGGGAGGTAGAGAGGGAGGTAGAGAGAGAGAGAGGGAGGTAGAGAGGGAGGGAGAGAGAGAAAGAGGGTTTTATTCGTCCTCTGCTGTCTCTAAGACAACCTGTCTGCGTTGAAGTGAACTAGAAAACTGCAGAATTCTCTCTGGATTCTTTGGTTTGTCGCTGAATCTGAATCATTGTTAAATTAAGAAGATAGAACGGTTCAAAGAGTTTTTTGCGGTTGTCTCATTCTTTACTTTCAAGGTTTCCATTTGCTTTAATGTCATCTTCGTTGTGCTACAACTAGTCCCTCTGAATAACTGTAACAAGTCTGGTAAAGTTGGAAACATAAGTTCAATTGCAGTCTTAAAAAACATGAGTAAACTCAACATGAAGATACGTTTTGATTCAACTTAAAAGGTTAAGTCATACAAGTTGTTTAATGATCCGCTGTTGCTGAAACTACTTAAAACAACTAACTATGTTAAATTGTCCATTCAAGAAAACTTTATCGTGTCAAACTAATATACAATTCCACATTAATTCAACTCACAATTTCAAATTAGGAGAACTTCAACTATATTTATACCAAAAGCAACTTCAAGTTAAGTGGACTAATGTTTCTGCTTTATTCCATTTCCTTCTGATTTAACTTACGAATCATCTGTAAATATATTTAGATCCACTAGAATTTAAAAACGAAGTAATTTGGGTCTGGACGATGTTTGGCTGCACAGAATCAGTTTTTAGTCTTTTCAGAGTCATTTTTTTGTCGTTTCGGGAACAGATCAAACTGAAGGAATATTTTTTTGAAAGTCTGAACAGAAATGTGTCCAGCACAGAGAAAGGTCCGGGACGTGAGTCCGTCCAAAGTTAGACCCAAAACAGCCCAAAAGACACGGGCTTCCCAAAATGTCGTATTATTGTCTGAAATCGAGGCTTCATTGCGCCTCCAGCTGCTCATAAATGTAGATATTTCAGCAGCTCTGCGTGGTGAGTCACATTAACTCCTCTCAGACTGAGTAACTCCTCCAGACAGTACAGTGATTAAATGTCTCTAATTGGTGCTTTTAGAGATGCAGTGAGTGTGTGTGTGTGTCGCGTAATGAGCTCTGCTCTCAGTTTGAAGTGACACTTTTTTTGGCTTTGTGTGCTGACGAGACAACAAACCAGTAAACAGGAAGTTACCGTTTCTCTTCCCACAACTCATAACCCCGTGAGGACATAATGAAATGTAACCGTGGATACAAATAACGGCGTTGTGGGACGACCTCCAAAGTCTCCACAAAGCGTGACATGCTACCAATCAAACGAGCCGATCGACTTCCTGTCAGTAGAAAACACGCCCTCCTCTTGTACGAGGATAAGAGAAACAAACCGTGGGGTTTCCTGTGAGCGATACCTGAACATGGCTGATGTGCAGCCTTAATTCGCCCTGAAGCTCTGTTCCATCAATCAACCAGCGGCATCCAGCAAAAAAAACAGAAGAGTTCAGCGGTTCGTCCAACTCCCAAACAAACCTTTGACGAGTATTGACAAGCCGTCAGTTCGTCAGTGTCTCCTCTCATTTATCCGTCCGTCTCAAGTGTTTTCCTGTAGACGGAGTAAACCTGAACTAACACGGTTGACGAATGAATCAGCTTTTTGTTTATGAAACGCTGTGTTTGAAGCAACACTTCACCCCCAAAATAACATCAATTAGTCACGGACGTTAGACGGACGTTTATTTTGAAAGGACTGTATGCATGTAACGAAGTTGACACACATTGCTGGACTCTTGTAGGAAAAATGCAAAAGAAAACGAGTAATATTGTTGTAGGATATAACAGGACGTTGGGTCTTTTCAAGTATTTCTGTGACATCATGTTGGTCTGACTGCAAATCATAAAAAACATCTTCACTGCAGGTTACTTCCTGTGCGGGCTAATGTCGTTTGAACACTGACTAATATATTGATAGTAACAGCGACAGCTTCCATGCGGTTCTGTGTGGCTTTGAACCAACACCCTCATCCCGAGGCCCCACAGGGAGTCTGCAAAAAGCAATTGAAGCACATCCGCCAACATCACAATGCAGTCCTTTGTTCTAGTTGAACAGCAGCGGTCAGCTTGTTAACCCTGAACCTGATGTTGTCTCCCCAGCTGAAGAGGCTCTCTGCTCTCCTCTGTGGAATCGATTCACCTCGGTATCTCCCCGGGATCTGAGACACTCAGAGTCTCATCTGTGACTGTCGTCCTCCAGCTCTTTTTTGGAAATAATCCCTTTAAACTCCTCTCAGCTCTCAGCGGTGCTGCTTGGTTTTGGCTTCTGCTTTGCTCGCTGCTGGATATAAATTCCTCACCTCTGGCTGCTTTCCTAAAACCGCTTTGAAACATAGACTGTGTCCTAAAGAGACCCCGCGTTCATCCGTCCTGTCCTCTGAACCGCGGAACAACCTCCAAATTACCTCTCAGTGCCGAGGTCATCGAGAGAAAGTGTTGCTAAAAGACTTTGGATGAAGATAACAGCGATAAACATCTTCATCCAGTCTCAGTCTGCTTTGTGCCGGCAGCAGAGAAACATCCACAGAAGATCTTTACAGGACGGAGAGGCAGCCGGATCTGATCGGAAAATGTATAATTATAAATCAAACTCAAACAAATCTCCTTAAAGAGATATTTCTACTTTTACGAATTAGATTTCGTTGTGATGCTTGTTGTGTCTACATGCCGGCCACTGAGATCGGACCTCTACTGGAGAGCCAGGCCTCCTCTGATCGGCTCTCACTGAATCTCATGTTCATCATCAGGGGAAAAGAGCTCCAGTGTTCATATGTTCATACCGACTCTTCTGTTCTGTCAGGAAACTTTGTACAAAAACAAAAGTCGAAAAAAGATCCAGACTGAATATTTTCTTTGCTAAACTCCTTCAAACAGCTCTGGATGAAGCGACTGGATGAGACTGGAGCTCTCAGCTCCACTGAGGCAGCAGCAGGCAGACAGCTGACGGGCCTGCAGCTCCTGAGTGTGTGTGTGTGTGTGTGTGTACACGTGTGTGTGTTTGAGTTTAGTCCATCTGTTGTTGTGCGTCGGCCCGAGGCGACGGCATGAGAGAAAGAACTAGAGACAAATAGGAAAAGAAAAAAGAAAGACGAATGATGAAAAGATACATAAAGTAAAGAAATGCTGGTGCGTGTGTGTGTGCGTGTGTGTGTGTGTTGGACCTCAGGCGGTGCTGCCTGTGCGTCTCTGTGGATCCCAGATGGAGCCAGAACTCAACAGAACGCATTAGTCCACTTGGCGTGTTCACACACACGCTCAGACACACTCAGATATTCGGTGGAATCCTCCCGACAGTTGGGATCACCTGAGATTTCTGCTCTGCTGGAACAGTCACATGACGTTTCCTCCTTATCGCTGTATTAGCCAACTCCACTCCGGGATTGAAAAGAAAGAAGAAGAAACAGAGAAACTAGTCCCAGGCTGGGACCGGGTCTGTGCAGGAAGGAGCTTCAGTATCTCTGGGTTTCTGTTTCAAGTTAGAAGAAAGGAGGAAGCCTCAGCTACACATTTCAGATTTGGATTCATCTGCTCGGAGACTTGAAGCTGAATCGACACCAAAATACATTGTGAAATATCTTGTATTCATCTGTGGGTCAGGGGGTTAGCGGTTCGATACTCGGTGTCTAAGTGGCTTTAAATGAGACACTGAAGACAAAGTCGATCACATTTTAAATGTGCGGGACGATGAAAACGAAAATAAACTTTTTATTCTGAGTTCTGCTACTAAACTTCTTTAGAGAGAAACAGGAAGTGTTCCTGTTTCTTATAACCAAGTAGAGTTTAAAGTGAACTTTCATACTCAGCTTAGTTTGAAGTTTTTAGGTTTAAGATTTCATGGATAGCGTGTATAGCTAATGCTGGATGAGACCAACATGGGTCAGTTTATATTGTTTGTGGGTGAACTATTCCTTTAACGGTACTCTTGATGGTCGATCTTGATCATTTGGACCACAGAGTCGGACACACTGAGGGACGTACTCGTCTCTAACGGGACAGAAAACAAAGTGATTCTTTATTGTTACGATCTGGATTTCTGCACGGTCTAGTTTTCACTCTGTCTCTTTAAATTTGGTTCTCAGCTCATCATTTTTCTCTCGCTCTCTCTCGGGAGCTCGATGCCCTGCATGACAACAGATGGAGCCCTGAGGCTCTGGGACCGCACGCACGCACGCACGCACGCACACGCACACACACACACACACACACACACACACACACACACACACACACACACACACACACACACACACACACACACACTAGATTTATAATAGAAGAATGCATTCAGTCACTGCTCACACTCTGAAAAACAGGAAATATCTGACTAAATTTAAAACAGAAAATGAAATCAAAGAGAGATTCTCTCAGAGGGAGTTTGCTCTCTTTGCATTTATGTATTCATACTTGAATTTGGAGCCAATTTGAACTCCAGCAAACTGAGCTGGGAGGCCATTGGGGGATTTTTGGACTTCTTTTTGGGCAAAATATCAGTGTATTCCTCTGCTGACTCCATCCTTCCATGCGAGAGTCTGAGTCTAGCTCAGCAGCACACGCAATACAAACATATTTACTTTTTTTCTATCAACGTGCTTTATCAACTCCTGCTGGATCACAGACATGCTGGGAGATGTAGTCCCCCATGTGAGTCCTCTAACAATAAGTAACTTGTTGCACCAGAATCACTGAGACTAACTGATATCATCCACTGGAGATGGTGAGATACTGGAGCTCAGCTTTATCTTCACCTTCAGGACTACTTCAAGGAAGTTCATCATGGACGATCACCTGGACTCTCAACACTACCTCCATCATGGACGATCACCTGGACTCTCAACACTACCTCCATCATGGACGTTCACCTGGACTCTCAACACGACCTCCATCATGGACGTTCACCTGGACCCTCAACACGACCTCCATCATGGACGTTCACCTGGACTCTCAACACTACCTCCATCATGGACGTTCACCTGGACCCTCAACACTACCTCCATCATGGACGATCCCCTGGACTCTCAACACTACCTCCATCATGGACGATCACCTGGACTCTCAACACTACCTCCATCATGGACGATCCCCTGGACCCTCAACGCTACCTCCATCATGGACGATCACCTGGACTCTCAACACTACCTCCATCATGGACGATCACCTGGACTCTCAACGCTACCTCCATCATGGACGATCACCTGGACTCTCAACACTACCTCCATCATGGACGTTCACCTGGACCCTCAACACTACCTCCATCATGGACCATCACCTGGACTCTCAACACTACCTCCATCATGGACGTTCACCTGGACCCTCAACGCTACCTCCATCATGGACGATCACCTGGACTCTCAACACTACCTCCATCATGGACGATCACCTGGACTCTCAACGCTACCTCCATCATGGACGATCACCTGGACTCTCAACACTACCTCCATCATGGACGTTCACCTGGACCCTCAACACTACCTCCATCATGGACGATCACCTGGACTCTCAACACTACCTCCATCATGGACGATCACCTGGACTCTCAACACTACCTCCATCATGGACGATCACCTGGACCCTCAACACTACCTCCATCATGGACGATCACCTGGACCCTGAACACTACCTCCATCATGGACGATCACCTGGACCCTGAACACCACCTCTCTGGCCAAAGAAAGCATCAGAAGGTGTGTACCTCCCATGGCAAAAAGTACAATCTAGGTTTGAAGAGACAGATATCATGTCACAAGTTGTTAGCTCCTCACACCTTGCTTCATGCCACAACCTTTTCACTCGTCTGTAGCAGAACTATGAGTCACAATCACATCACAGCTGTTTCATCCCCCTTACAATAAGTTGTATTGTTTTATTTACTACAGTTATGTCTCTTCTTGGCCTTGCACATTGCTATAATTTGGACCTCTTGGTACCACGCTCGCTGGAGATCTTCAGGCCGATGTCTCTTTCTGTTCCAGAGTCACGGCCTGAACCAGAGTGGACAGAGTCTTCACAGTCCAGGCCCTGAGGCTCTGGAACAACCTGCCCGAGGCAATAAGGCTGGCAAAGTCAGACCGTCTTTTTATTTTCATCAGAGAGCTTATCCTGAGTTCATCTTACTTTACTGGAATTGTCTTTTTTAAATATCGGATATTACTGGCATCATTTGCTTTGCAATAAAATCTAATGATTTTAGTTTACTAGTTTACTTTGTAACTCGGGTTTTGATTATAACATCACCGGAGCACCACAGAGACTCTCCAAAGCATTAGTGTCAAGATGTGGTGGGAGTGCAAAGCTTTAGATCCAGAGTTACTGAGGCAGAGAAAGAGTTGAGAACATCTTTACAGGTATTTCTGAAACAAAGGCAGAGTGTTTGCACACTGGAGGACCAAATGTGCAGCGGCTCTGGCCCGTATATATATTTAGAATGTGGGCACGGGTTGACTTGTACTGAGAATAAACTCCAGTTGGCAGAACACAGAACCAAGCTTTGAGCAAATGTTGACACCTGGAATTAGATCAGCAAAAAATGTGTCTGTAATGTGAGAGATTTTTACAATCTCAGACAAGATGTCTTTCTAGTCTCCAAACTCTAGGTGGCTTTGGAAAATGTTGAAATTTCACTGTTTTTTCTGATTTTGACATCTTGGAGATACAAGCTTTCCACGTGGTGTGGACCACAGGATGTGACATCACCTTCAGCTCAGTGTGGAATGGCCTTTTTAATGCAGTCAATATCAGCGTAAAGGTCAGCGAGGGGAAGTAAATGTCAGGCTTAATCCTGAGCGGATGGAAACGAACTTTGACTGAAAGTGAATTTCTAATGTGATGAATGAATGTGGACAGGGAGGAAGTGTCTGACGTACACAATATGGAGCCACAGCGATCACATTAGCTTGTTTGAGGGTGGAGAAGGAGAAAAAAAGGGAAATGCACCGCTAATTGATTCTGGCAGGACAGAAGTGTAAAACACAAACAATTATGAAGCCAGAAGACGACGAAGAAGGATAGGGAGATGAAATCTGACCGCTTCTGACACGATTCATTAACTCGGAGAGGAGAGAGAAGTGTATACGACAAACACGGTCACACGGATCAGAACTACTGCTGAGAGGCTGAGAGCTTAACAGCATGAACCAAAACCTGGAGCACAGGAAGAAAAAAGTGTCCCAATGTTGCACAAAATACTTTAAACTCTAACAGAAACCAGGAAAAACGGTCTGACAACCAGCCGTGTCGATTGGTGACGGATTGATTGCTGCATATCCAACTCAACTCTTTTAAATGACATTTCGACTCCTTTCAGCACCTCCACTTCTTTTAAGTTATTCAACTGTCAGGTCCGACTTCAACTTGAGCTGCTGCTGCTATAAAAAATAGAACCCGAGAGCAACAAAAAAAAATAATTTTTTAAGACATTTAAGCTGTTTCAACTGACGTTTCAACTCCTCAGTGAAAATATTGGCATCAGTATTATCACCTCAACTAACACTTCAACTCCTTTCAGTGCTTCCACTTCCACTAAAACTTCTACTCCTTTAATCCCATCCACCTGAACCGTCACACAAACGTCTCTCCTTGTGTTCGTTTTACAGTCATTTCCACTTCAGTGCCTTAGTTTCAAGTGCCACTTCGACTTCTTTCAGTGCTTCAAAGTCCTGTCTCAGTTCATTTAGGAGCACCGACATCAGCTGTTCCCACCACACGAATCCATTTCAAAAGCTTCAAAGTATAAAATCTTCAGATATTCAATGCGAGTGTTGCAGTGGAAGCGAGTACACTTCATGTCCTTTACTTGGGTGCCTTACTTTGCAGAGTATTAACACTTCTTTGGACATAATTTGTTTTTCATTATCTAAATAAACCCAAAATCTCAAGAGCTCCTGTGTCAACTGTCTGAACACAAACTGTCTGAAGTTACAGTCCCAGATCTCATCACACTGCACATCCCCCTGACACTCGGGGAGAAAAGGAGGACAGAGAGTTTTCTTTGCCTGATAAGAGTACAAATTGATGAACCCAACAGCAATTGTATGAAGGACAAAGAGTTGGCTGACTTCTCGCAAGAAGGGCAGCCCAGGACGGGGGAAGCGGTTCGCTCTCTATTAATTTGGATCAGCAGGGGGGTAGAAAGCTAACAGTGTGGGGGTTTTAATTCAAAGAGAGCTGACAGGAAGTCAAAGATTAAAAGAGAGAAGAAGAAGACGTCAGCAGCCTTACCTAGCTTGGGCAGTGAGTACTGCACTTTGAAGTAGTCCTGGTAAAATCCCAGAAGCCTCTTGGTGATGTGGAGAGCGTAGTCCCCTGCTCCGCTGGCAATGGCATCGGGCCGGGCGTACAAACGGATCTAACAACACAAGACACAAACAGCGATCTAGAATCAGGCCAGTTTTAATAGAGATGGATATAGTAACAGATACAGGGAGAGGAAACGGATTCAGAGTCTGACCAGCTCTGCACAGAACAAAATGGAATTAAGCCAAGTTTTTCATACGTGGAGGGAAATTACATTTGGCAGAGTTTACAATCAAATCTACAAGGAGACAAACAGAACAGGGTGTATTAGACTCTGCAGAGGACATAACACAATCAGGTTGACTTAAGTTCAAATCTGCAGAGACACGGAAAATAAATTTGAGAGGTTTTTTTTTGTCCAAATGTACACAGAGTCTAAGAAATGGAAGCAGGCCAGTGTGAGGTGGGTCAAGCCTTCAGAGAGGATGAGTGGATCAGCTCATGTTCAGCTCTCCTGACAAAATAATGGAGTCAGGTCGACTTTCGGTTCAAACTGATTTACAGCTGCAAGCAGAAAAATAACGACTTCTAAGAACCAAACAAACTGGAAGTCAACATTTTGCTTTTGGTGGATTCCAATATTTCTATTTTCAGTCCAATAAATGTTGGTAACCCTCCTTCCATCGCTTCTTTTTATTCTCTAATCCGTCAGTGTGACAAATTACACCAAATTATACAAATGAATTAGACATTGACACAAGACGTATGAAACAGATGCTGTGAATTGAATTTGGTAAAGATTTTTTTTATCATTTCTATTAGTTGGAGTTTAATTGTTTGTGTGCATGTGTGACAATGTGTTGTGTTATTGTCTCATTTAATCACAGATATGTCCGAGGAAAAGTAGGCTGAAAGGAGGAGGAAATAAATAGATAAATGTTAATACTAATGTTGATAAGTACGCTCAATAACTGCATAAATACATATGTACACAAACAAATGTGTAAGATCATAAATAAGTATGCAAATAAAGAAATAACTACAAGAATAAAGTTATTCAATATTATCAGTATTATCGATATTCATTACTAACATTAATGTTAACATCGAAGTTAAAAAATGGGGTTTCAAGTTTAGAGAATATTAGTTTGTTGGCGCTTTGCTTTTTGTTTTTACTAAAATATTCAAACAGATATATATTTGTAGTTGGTCGTGTTTGTCTTTTGTTACCCCGTTCTTTCAAACATGGTGTTTATCCATTATACATGTTCCCCTTTGTGTTCAGTGGGTTGGATCAGTTCATGTTGAGGTTGTACAGGTTGAGTAGCGTTCTGTGATAGAAAATAAACACTAAAATGCTTAATTTCAACAGTGAATTAACCTTGAAAGTATTACACACATCAACACACACACACAAGACCTCATCTGCCAAACGCCAATCAATAATCAATACCGCCAGGTCACATGACTGCAGTGACCTCATTGAAAGACCAACATGCTGCCAGTGTGTGTGCTTGTGTGTCT
This sequence comes from Anarhichas minor, assembly GCF_050575085.1. Lineage (NCBI taxonomy): Eukaryota > Metazoa > Chordata > Actinopteri > Perciformes > Anarhichadidae > Anarhichas > Anarhichas minor. The sequence goes on along the minus strand of NW_027466491.1, from coordinate 10,132,050 downwards.
GTTGTGGGCTGTAAGGAGATTTATAAACATTTCTGTGGCTTTCAGACTATTTCTGTAATTTGGTTCAGGTCACGACGTGTATTTAATAATGTAACTCTGGGTACTATCTAAATGTAAAATAGCCACAAAACCTGGACACAACTTTTACAGCAGCAGTACATCACTTTCCTCCCCGACACTGTGAATCACTCCGCCAAGCTGTGAAATGATTGGTTAGGTTTAGTTAATAAAAATACTTGGTTATGGTTTTAAAAAAGATCATGTGTTAAAACAATAACACAACAATGTAGCATCGTATCGCCGTGACGTAGCGCCACGACGTAGCGCCACGACGTAGCGTTACAACTTAAAGTAACAAGTAACACAGTTTGTGGAGAACAGACTGAGGCGGGAAACCAGCTGCAGTGAGATTCTCAACGTTTACCAGCGTTTTACGTCTGTCTGTGAAACTTTTGCAATGAAATAAATGAAAACTAAAACTTTGAGATCGATATTCTTAAATGGCTTTGGTACCAGCTTGGTATTTGTTGCTGTGGTTTCAATCTGCCCGCCTCTCTCTCTGTCAGAAACGTTTCACTTCAGCGACTCCCGACTGATTCTCTAAAGCGAAGTGATTCTCTCAGTCTGACGGACAGACAGACATCTGCTCCATCTCAGTCAATTTTCTTTATAAAAATAGAACACGTTTCTGGGCTAAAAGCAATTTGGAAAGAGAAAATGAGCTGCTGCTGCTGCTAGAACCCCTCAGATTATTTAGATCCCCAGGTTGGGAACCAAGGGGTCATGAGATGATTAATGGGAGAAGAAGAAGAAGAAAGTAACTTTCTAATTAAGGGGTCACAAGCCAACAAGGTTGGAAACAGCTGGTTTAATCTTTAATTACACTTTATATTGTACAAGCATATCATATGTGTTTCATTTAAAACCCTTATCTCAAAAATACAGCTGTCAAATTAATGTAGTGGACTAAAAAGTATGATGTTTTCCTGGTGAGAAAGTGTAAAGAACCTTTATTGCAGTAATTTATTAAATATATTAATATACTTTCCAGCACTAGACTCTTTAAATCTCCTGGAATGATTCTCTCATCTCCGACTGTGAGATGGACGATCCGTTTCGTGGGATCTTTGAGCAGAAATGTAACATAATATTCACATGTTTTACTGAGTATATAATCCCCTGAAACAAAGAATCGTTGTGTCTTTGCCCTTCTTATCTACAGAGGACGCCGGTCCTATTCACAATGTCCTCCATGTTTCTACCGCAGCCCAGAACGGACAAACAAAACACAGACTCTAGAGACAGACTTCAGGGGCTAACGTTAGCCCCACAGTGCTAAACCGTGGTACCAGCCAGCCGCCGCCTCACTTCTGTTGCTCCTAAAGTAGCGTTATTACGGTAATGATGTGAATATAAAGGATGTGCCCGGACAGCTGAAGTTGAGTGTGTGTGTTTGAGTGTTGGATGGTTTTAGCGTCAGCGACAAACCACCTCAGCTGAAGGACGACAGAGACGAGCTATCAAACACACACACACTTATATATACACACCATGATGTAATGCTGCTGTATCACTGCTGTCATTTCACACACACACACACACACACACACACACACACACACACACACACACACACACACACACACACACACACACACACACTATTGTGCCAGTAACGTCACTCTGCTCTCGCTCTCTCTCTCTCTGTTTCACTTCCACTCTAATAAATCCTGTTTTCACTCCGCTGTAGAAACATATTGACGTCTGTACAGTCACAACACAACAACACACAGTAAATCCTGCTCTGTATGTATCGCTGTGTTTGTGTCGTATCGAGCCGAATATAAAGCAGAATTTACAGGCGACGTCATTACACGCAAAGCCAACAGGAAGTTATGAAACCTTGCATCTCTGATTGTTTATACAAACATGGCGGTGAAATGTCATGCGGATATTCGTGGTTCCCAGAGGAGGAATCATTCTGACTCCTCCTCTGGCGCCACCGAGAGGTCAAACCTTTTTTTTGGTGTGAAATATCTCTCCAACTGCTAACGTTAGCATTAGCTCAAAGCACCACCACCCACACTGAAATGAACGATTCAGTGTGAACGCAGCTTTAGTTTTGTTGACGTGAAGCTTCTAATGTTTAATCCGGCACCGACAGTCACTCTCACCGGTTACATTGACAAACACCACCATCTGTGGACGATGTCAGCTGTCATTAAAGTTAATTCTCTAAAGCTGAAGTTAAGCTTTTGGCAGATTCTCAACATGCTCGCTGCACGTCTGAGGGAAACATCACGACCGCCAGTCCATCGTCACGTCCAGGAGAATTTCCCTGTTTGAAGGAAGTAGCTTGTGTAATAAAAGGCATACAATAAGAAGACTACACCCGTTATTGCAATATAACTCCACAGTACACTAATAAAAACTGTTTTTTCTACGGTTCAAGCCAAGAACATACAGAGATACACATGCTAATACACACACTGATGCTCCTGGTATTGATAAATATGAATCCTGCTCCTCCTCTCCGTCTTCCTCCTCCTCTCCTCTCCCCCCAGCAGGACTGATTTTCAATAAAAATTCAAACTTTTAAAGCTCCTCTCCTCTTATTCCCCACATTCTCCTCCCTCCACCAGAACTCATCTCAGAGCGCGGCAGCCTGCCGAGTGAATATCTGCTCAGAAAGCGGAGGCTTTATTGAAATCGCGGCTTCTTTCGGTGGACTGGCAGCGAGCTGCTGAATTGAGAATCATCTCCTGAGGATTCCTGAAATGCCTCCGGCCATGTTCTCCCAGGTGAGGAGAAACCATTCTTCGATGCGGAGGAGGGGGGGGGGGGGGGGGGGGGGGGGTGTGACGTTGTCACTTCAAAGTATCATCACATATACATTCAATACGTCTCCTAGGACTGAAATGTGCTGCTTAAACCGAACTAAAAGCACGGCACGGTGGCTCAACAGTTCGTAGCAGGAAAGAGATCCCGGTTTAAACCCGACCCGCTGAGTGTCCGTGTTCTGTCCGTGTTCTGTCCGTGTTCTGTCCGTGTTCTGTCCGTGTTCTGTCCGTGCATCTAAAAAACATGCGAGTGAGCTGCAGTGGGGACTTTAAATTGCCCCTCAGTGTGTAAGTGGGTGTGAAAGCTTGTCGGTCATGTTTCCTGTGGGTGCACCCTGCCGCTCACCCAATGCATGCTGGGATCCACCCCCCGTGTGGCCCTGCTAAGCTGTTTAGAAAATATAGATGAATGAAAAATGAGGAATATTTCAGTCCCCTCAGGATGTCGTCTTCAATCCATTCCACAAATCTGAGGAATGTTTGCAAATGTGACCGATCACTCCTTATTTTCATGCACTGGTCCAGTTCAGAGACACAGAACTTATCGAATAAAATGAAACCCGGACAAGAAAGAGAATGATTTCTAATACAATAGAAGTAGAAACAAATGTCCCATTCAAATCAACGCAGCAGGACGGACAGTTCAGCTGCCGTTTGTATGTGTGCGGTTGCCACAGCAAACAGTTCAATGTTCTATTTCTATGATGGATTCTAATACTAGCTGGGGACAGAAAGAGGGAAACGAGAGGCTACCGCCATGCTCACATGTGTAGCAGCAGAGATCATTCGTTCTGCAGGTATGTGGTCATAAAACACAGTGTTGGACAAATGAAACCTTTGATCTGATGATGGCGCTGAATGACAAACTGCAGGGATCAACAAAGTATTTAAAATTCATCCTGAGAGGAGCATGAACGTTCATTCGCCTCTGAACTGCTGAAAAGCTTTTAATGTGAAACAGAATAAGAACGCAGCAGCAGCAGCAGGGGATTAAAACATATGGTACAAAGCCCGTCTCTAGAAACAGCCCGTCTCTAATTAATTAGCAATTAAGGGAAATAAGTCCGTGTGAGAATGCACTCAGTCGAACTGTTCAGTGACCACAGCAACTGTCCATCACAACCTCACTGCAATCATGCAGCAACAAGCCGTCCACAGGGTCTCTCCTGCATCCATTAAATGCTCTCTGTGCCGCTGTAACACCACTACAGCCTTCAGAGCTATACCTGTGAAAACAAGTGATGAACGAGGATGTATAAATACTGCAAACGCCCACATAGTGTGTGGGGGGGGGGGAGGATGGGTCAAACAAACATTACAGTCATTTAGCAGACGCTTTTATCCAAAGCGACTTACAATAAGTGAATTCAACATCGGTTTTCGAGAGAACTAGTCACCAGAAGTCATAAGTGCATCTCCTTTAAACAAGCATCTAAGAGCATAAACAGAGCCAACGTACAGAGCAGAAACAGACGAATGCAATAAGTGCCACAAACTAATAACAAAACAATAAGTGCAATAAGCTAGTATGAACACAATAGATGCTAAGTAAATGCTAAGTGGAAGGCTCAGGGTAGGCCTTCTTGAAGAGGAGAGTCTTCAGCCTGATGAAAGATGGGCAGCGACTCTGCCGTCCTGACGTCAGTGGGGAGTTCATTCCACCGCTGAGGGGCCAGGACAGGAAACAGCCGCGACCGGGTCGATCGGCCGCAGGGACCTCTGAGCGACGGGGCAACCGATCGCCCCGAGGCAGCAGAGCGAAGTGGTCAAACAACGTTCACTCCCCGGGTGAACGAGAAGTCAACGGTCATTTAGTTGTCATTAAATTGCCGGACTTCATGCCACTTCTGTAGTTATTTTAACCCAAACCACAATCTGTTCCTTCATCTAACCAAGTATTTGTGTTCCCTAAACCCAGGCGGCACCCTCCGGTTCTGCCAAGTGAAGCCAACTCAGAAACAACTGAATTAGTCCAGTAAGTCACTCGGGAAATCAAGAGGCGACAGTTCCTCCTCAGAGCTGAACGTTATTCTAAATAAAGATAAGATAAATGCACAAACACAGGATATTACAGATTGCTATTCTCTTCTTCCTTTTCTCAGTTATTTCAAACATTTCTTCTCCATCTCCTTCACCCCCCCCCCCCCCCTCCTCTCCTCTCCTTGTTATCTCTCCACTCGTCCGTGACATCTCTCGCTGCATTGTGTCGCTCCGTCTGTCGCCCTTGGATGATGGATGGGGTGATGGACGCTCGGTTGCCACGATAATTTGATGGATGGTTTAGCAACTGATAAGAGCGCCGCGAGAGCACAACCACCACAGTGACACACTCTCCTCCCGGCGTATGCGGGCCCTTGACTTTGAGATCACCAGACCTCAGACAGTCGCCGCTCCCTCCATAACAAACACTGCTGACCCGCGACTGCAGCGCCGCACATCTGTCCAGTCGGATCGACCCTTTTGCCGACGACACCGCTCTGATGAAGAGAGACGGGCCGAGGGTAACGGTCTTCTCCGTCAATGTCGACAAGACAGAAGAGATGATTGTTGACTTCAAGAGGAGCGGAGCGTGAACAGACGACCAGCAGAGACACCTCGTCTTTAAAGAGACAAAGTCCCGCCCCCGCTGTTAGGTCTCCTATCTGCTCTTTACATACGTGCAGTGTGATGCATCTTATTAAAGCCCAATGTGAAGAGTGGCTCACGTGGATTTACAAAAGTGAATATTTTAAGAAACTCTGCTGTTGAAGTATCAACTCTGACAACCGGGACATGCAACAACGAGTCATTTAGCAGTTGTGATTCAATGTTTAAAGTCTGCTAACTCTTCTAAATGACACGACACTTCTTTTGCCAACATGTGCATGAATATTCTAGTTGACATCTTCAGTAAAAAGGTCCATTTAACACCTAATCATGTTCACGTTGTTCAAAACCAGGATTTTGTTCATTTGTACAAACAACAATCTAGATAACCAGATATCAAAATATTATCGGTCGATATTCAGTGAAAATATGCGATCAGGACGTCGCTAATGCTTTCTACTCAGACACCAGTGTGTCACTGGTTTCTCCTGAGGAGGTAAAAACAATATTTGAGAAGAAAAAAAGCCAAAAGGAGGCAAGAAAAATACATCTGTGAGCAGCAGAAATATGTTGTTCTTCCATTCGCCTGTTTGCTGCTGAGATGCATCAGCATGGAGGATGAATCAAAGGTCGTATTTAGCTTGAGGAGGTTTTGATTCAGAGGTTAAATGTTTGAAGACCAGAAATGAAATCAGCCTTTGTGCCTCCTGGTGACTTTCATCTGTTATATAAGCACACAGACGTCCCCGGTACATCCAGGAGCTTTATGTTCATGCACTCGTCTCAGAATCCTAACAGCAGGACGTCTTTGTCCAAATATTTACACAGATTTTTGATGGATAAATATTTGGAAACGGCATCAAATTTATCGAGCGACAGCAGGCGCAGCTGCAGCCTCTTAAAGCTCGAACAATAACAATCAAACACACAATAAAGGAATTATGTTTTCCACGTTTTAGTGAAGGCGTGTTTGTGAAGCAGTGAACATACGAATAAAATGATAAAACCTGAATTATTCACCAGCTGTGAGAGAGTCGCTAAACTGATGTTTCGATGTAGTTTCCCTCATTTACTTCATTTCATCAAGACTTCTCAGGTTTTTGATTCTTGGTTCAGATGAACAATAGTTTATTCATGAACTACAGGAAACACCAGGTGAGCAACTGATGCAGAAATCATCACTTTGTGGGTAAAGTATTCATTTAAACGTTAAAATAAAGGCGGTCGCATGGAAATTTAATGTTAAAGTGACCTTCATCATTTTAAAATCTAACAGTTTATTATCACTACGGGACATTAATGTGACCTTTACTATCATTATAGGATGTTAATGTGACATTTAATATAATTAAAGAAAACTCGACTTAAACAGGCAGGAAAGCAAACAATAAAAAAACTTCAATAAAAGAATGTAAAACAATTATCATTAAAGAACTTTTAACAAGAAACCTTTGTTCAACATTAACAATAATTCATGTGACATTTTTCAAACTTGTATAATGTTAGAATCCACAGCTTGATTTAAGTAAACTAATAATCATTCAATCACTGTTTACTGGAGCTTCCACGAGATGGAACTAGTGTGGCAAAGGGATGTCTGATGACCAACAGGGGACAGACCACAACTAGATTAAACTCTCCAAGCTGTCTGCCTGCTTAGCAGGTACTAAGCAATGTGTGTGTACTGGTAGGTCTGTTAGCTTAAAGGTAGTGTGTGAGGAGTCAGCGGTATAAAACAGGTAATAAAAGGCGTTTTGTTTGAGGAAAACGTGAGTCACCACAACCACCAGAGGTCCGTGAGCAGGCAGCCGTGACTGTAATGCAGTTTGCTGCAGCAGAATGAGAGACTGGCCGCGGACGGACACAGAGGTGCACACTCACTCACTCATTCACGGACGCACACACACATGACCGATCGCATAATCCTCAACGTATCGTCGTAAAACAGTTTGAACGTTTTTTGTTTTTTTTGCATTTTCTGAACTTCCGTCTTCAAAGGAACCAACTTAGTGAGGGTTTAGGCAACAAAACGACTCACTTAGGTCCAGGAAAAGATTGAAGTTTGGGTAAAATGACTGAAGAAGCAGCGTCACTGAAGTACAGACGTTACGTGAGAAATAAACCAACGTTGACTTCTCGTTTCTCGAACGAAAAGCGCTAAATTACAGCGTATTCATTTTTATCGGTACAGCTCCGAACGTCACGATGAGCCGGTGCTTGCATGTCTTTGTGTTGCTTTCTTCTATTGTGTCTTGTTGAATGCAGACGTGTTGTACACAGAAACCTGTTGACGTTCACACTCACAGCGGTCGATTAGCTGGCAGGTAAACAACAACAGTCTTCGCTTTATGACGCCGACAGTTGGTGGAATTACGAGAGATGAAGGAATAACAAACTAAATGGCTGCAAGATGGAGGTTTTATAGATCCAGCAGCGTCTCAGTGGGTCATCACACAGTTTGTTTGTTTGTAGTCTGTCAGACTTTAATCCTCCCTGAAGGAAGAGCGGCTCATTACAGGAACAGAGATTCTTACAGAGACACATTATGCCGACGGAACAACAGAAAGACAAACGACTGGTTCTGAATGAGCTGAAGAAAAGAAAGACGAGGCTTTGAAAGACGGGACAAGAAGAAGGATTAAAGTTGACGGTGAAGCCCGGAGGGTTCCTGGACGAACTGGAGATCCGTTTGTGCTCAGATCATCTGAATGATGGACGAGTCCTTGTGTCCTGTTCAAAGATTGAATTTGTTCTCAACTACAGAATCTGTTTAAAGCAAAAATCGTTCCTACAGCTCGGTGTGAATAAGAGAGAGGGCTGATTCTATCACTGGATATCAGACACGGTCTGTATTTATTGTATGTGCGGAAACGTCTGTATGTAAAACATTTTGAGATTCATTTCATAAACTAAAAGTCCACATGATTGTACCACAAGAATAATACCTACGAAAAGCTGAAAACAGACCGCCCAGAGCACCATAAACCACCTGCTGACACCAACACCACTCCACCAACACCACTCCACCAACACCACCAACACCACTCCACCAACACCACTCCACCAACACCACTCCACCAACACCACTCCACCAACACCACTCCACCAACACCACCAACACCACTCCACCAACACCACTCCACCAACACCACTCCACCAACACCACTCCACCAACACCACCAACACCACTCCACCAACACCACTCCACCAACACCACCAACACCACTCCACCAACACCACTCCACCAACACCACCAACACCACTCCACCAACACCACTCCACCAACTATCGGCTGCATAGTAACCGTCTACCAACGCCTTAGAAAACCGCCTAGAAACCTCCAAGCAGCAACCTCTCAACATACCCAAGCTAGAGCTGGCAGACGAGTCACATTATATTTTCAGCTTCGGTGAGTAATGTTGTGAATTCACATCAGACTTTATGTTTCAAACCAAGACCGAGATCTTCACCAAGTGCTGCCAGTAAACACAACCACAGAAAAAGCTTAATAACGGTGAAGTCGCTACGCAATTTCTGTGTCTCTTTGCTGAAAATGTACGCGTCTTAGTGGTAATTTTGTATCTCTTTGTCGTCATTGTGCATCTCTTTGTGGTTGTTTTGAGTTACTTTGTGCTCATTCTGTGTCTCTTTGTAGTTGTTTCATGTTTAACTTTGGTCATTTTGAGTCTTTTCGAGTCTCTTCCTGGTTGGGACGTGTCTTAGCGGTCTTTTGCTGGTGAAGACCAGGAGGGCCCCTGACACTATGGTCCTGTGGCCCCCGACACTATGGTCCTGTGGCCCCCGACACTATGGTCCTGTGGCCCCCGACACTATGGTCCTGTGGCCCCCGACACTATGGTCCTAGGGCCCCCGACACTATGGTCCTGTGGCCCCCGACACTATGGTCCTGTGGCCCCCGACACTATGGTCCTGTGGCCCCCGAGTGATCCGTGCCTGTTTGCTGATGTGTTCAGTACAAACAGTTTGAGTGAATTGGCAGATGCGTCGGCATGATGTTTACTTCAAAGCGCGTAGATGTATATAAATGTAATATCTAACATGCAGCAGCAATCGTAGCTACATATGTAATACAGTGATATATATGTAGAGCGGTTTAAACCATTTGAAAATGAAACATCAAGTTGTGCAAATGAAAGTAAAGTTTCTGACATTATGTGGTGAAATGTTATTAAAATGGAAATGAACAAATGTTTAGTCAAAAAGGAAACGCTTTGTGTCACATTAGACATAAAGTAGCAACCAGACGTTGACTGAGGCTCGGAGCATGTCATCACGAGCATTGCAGTTATTATTTAGTTATCTGCTGCCTTCTATATTACAGGATTTACATGTCGAGGTTATATCCGAGTGTACAGGCGCTGCACACTCGCAAGTTGCATCATTCATGCAGAGACTAAACTCCTTCATGCCGACTGATGCTCTGATTTTCTTTCCGCTGTTCTGAGGAGGCAGGACGGATGAATGTGTCTGTCAGATGAAGATGTTTGAGCGCTTTAGAAGAATTGGAGGCTTTTTCTCGGTCCTATAAAGCGGTTTCTTTCAGAGGTTGTTGGAGGAGGAGGATGGAGGGATGGGAGGATTAATGTTTCTGTCAGAGGAAGCTGCTCTGCAAACAGACAGCAGCGTCTCCTCTGCCTTCAGGCTCATACAAGGATTTTAATATGAAAGCGATGCTGGAACAGAGAGAGCATCCAGCTCCTGTTTGTTAATAAGAACATGTGCTGCTTCCTGGATCCTTCTCGTGCTCGGCACACTTCTCTCCCGTCTGTATTTGGAGTCGGATGCTGTTTTTAAAACAGCAGGACGACGCCACTGATCTCTGATCTGTCCTTTCACGGTGTTGTGGCCAATGAGTGAGCAGCTGTCCAGCAGCATCGCGTGCATCTGTTGATTAATGGAAGTGGAGTCCGAAGACCTCGAGTATTTCATCTTCATGACTTGTGATTTATTCGGTGCGTTGGTGTCTCCACAGCTGCAGCAGAACATGCACACGGTCAATGCAATCACTTCATCTTCTTCTGTTAAATGTTGGCTCTTCAATCATAGACGTTCATCAAGCAGACAAACCTCTCACACACAGAATGGATTCATGTTCTCTTGCCGTTTGATTTATTTGAATTCATTCATTTGCAGATTTCATCAGTTAGGTTGGTTCTCGTGTGGACGGTTGAGCAACATTACAATAAACACACGTCACGGGTTTAAATGTACCTTCTACGGGTTAGTTATTAATAATAAGCAACAATCAGATGATTAATTATTATCAATTTCATTGCGTCTTCATGGTGAAATGAGAATTAACTAACGTTGAATTAACTAAGAATGTGCCATGTATCAGTGATGGTAACTATAAGTATTACCACACACTTCTCTGATAGAGTCCATGTGGATTCATGTCAGTGCAACAGTAACGTTGAATCAGCAGTAATGGTGGACAGCAGCAGAGAGGATGAACAGCGTCACTTCAGCCATTAACTGAGTCAGTCGGCAGTAATGTAATGATGTAGGAAGCTCCTTCTGGATCATCTGGAATATAGGAGTGTTTGGAAGCGGCTTAATCTCTCCAAGTAATATCGTTCAGAGCTGGAAGTGTGTGAATTACCAAGTAATTCACTAATCTCTCATATCTTGGAAACATCAGCTTTAAGTGGTTTCTGGTGGGCGGTGGAAGCCCCTCCCCCACCGTCCTGGAGAATCCATGAATCCATCATCTGTGCCGGCTTATCGTGAGCTGGATCGCAGGCGGCTGGAGGCCCGAATGCAGAGGACATCCCGTTATTCACATGATATGATATGATACTGTATATATATATATTATATATGCGTGTTATTTGCAAACACAACCACAGATCTGACCCTTATTCTGCGTAGATCTTTCATGTAACGCTCTCTTCTAGTGTCTCCTGCCAGCTATTAACATCGTCCAATCATAGACCTGGGAAATCTGCTTCATTAAAAATGCCAAAATACAAAAATACAAGAATAAAAAGAGCTGATAAAAAAAAAACAAGATGGCGACGGCCGTTATCCAAGATGGCGGCGACGAAAAGCCAGTCTGTGAACAAACAAGACAACAAGACAACAGGGCCGCTGGACACAGAAAACATGTTTCTAAAGGTCCTCGTGCTCTTTAAAGGGAGTCTAACACCTGAAGAAGAACCACAAGTAGAGACTTCTCTTTGTCCTCAGACTGCTTGTTGTACGGAGATCATGTTAACTCTCCATCACGAGGCATGTGCATCATTGTTGATGTTCTTTGGTGCCGATAACGCCGCGCTGAACTGAACCGGTGCGGCGTCGTGGCAGAGCAGAGCGACACGCTGAGAGCAGCAATGAGAGCGAGAGAACGACGCTCCGCCTGTGACATCACTGCTGTCAGTCACTCTCACAGAACCCTGAAGGAGCCGGCACACATTCCGCCCTCTCGATAAGAACCGGTACCTTCAGAGAGACGACACCGAGCCGGCGACCGTCAAAGCAACCGCTTCAAGATTCCTCTCCTTCCAACGTCTACAACAAATACTAATGAAGAAGAAGAAACACCGGTTCATGCGTGTTCCTGTAGCTCAGGGAGGAGACGCTGCTGGATGCGTTTCATGTGTCGCTGTCTGGTTTAAAAAGATCTGATCTCAGTGTGGAACCGTTCTTCACCTTTATTTAACTGATCAATGAGGAAGAATGGACGACGTTCTTTGTGCTGATTGAAAATGGAAAGATTAATGTATTCATTATAAAGACTAAAACTCATATGCATGACTGACCCCCCCCACACACACACACACACACACACACACACACACACACACACAGTTGGTGATGGTTATAAATGACCCAGATATGATTCGCCATTAAAACAGCATTTCACTAAAATTATGTTTCAGTAACAAGGAGGCACAAGCGCGCACGCGTGTGTGTGTGTGTGTGTGTGTGTGTGTGTGTGTGTGTGTGTGTGTGTGTGTGGAGAGCTGTCCTTGACTTTCTGGCAGAAGAGATGGATGAGTTGTAATTCCACTGATAGAGAAATGATCGGAGGAGGAGGATGAGGAGGAGGATGAGGAGGAGGAGGGGGAACAAGGTTGTGCATGTGTTTGTCCTTGTACGGCAGCGTTGGACGCGTGTTTGTGCATATTTCTGTTCTTTAAATGTTACGGTTGTTAAAGGGACGATGGGACATCAGCTGAATCCAGCAGTGGAAGGTTTTTAAAGTCAGAATGATAACCGAGGAGATGATAAACGGAGAGAGCAGCCTTACTCACACATCTCAGGTGGAGCTGATTATTAGCTTCATATATTAATAATTAATCTGCTTTCAGAGAGAGCTCACGAGGTGAAGAGGAACGGATCATGTGGGTGTAATAAAAACAACTGGAAGTGATTTATCGTGGTCGGCTCTGCAGCAGCAGCACTATTACAGTCCTTTAGACTCTAAGTGCCCAGTCGTCACTTTCTAGTCATAGATCACTCTGGTTTTTGAGTCATAACTCAGTGGAACCGGAACACACAGACCAGCTACACGTCATTTCATATTCAGTGTGACTCTCACTGTCATAGGACATCTTTACCTCCAACGTCTGCAGCTAATCAACGTCCCTACAGCTACTGACAGACCACGGAGCAAGATGCTGCTCGTGACTCACAATAAACATGTGTTTAGCTTTTATTCAGTCATGCAGTGATATTCATCTGTTCTTACATGAGCACACTGCATGCAGGAGCTGCTCAGAGATAATTCTGCATACTTCTAATGTTGCCAATATGCTGATATGTAAACAAATCCAGGCTAAAACGAAGCTGACTGAATCTATGGCAATGAAGATATTAGTGAAGTCACGTGTTTGTTTTTACATCTCTGGATCCGGGACATTGTCCTCTATTCATATAAAGATATATTTGCCCTGTTTAGAAAACACGGGGACACAGTTTTCTTAATTTTGGCTGAAGTGTCACAGTTAACAGAACCTGACCACAGCGTCCTCATGTGATCACATCTGGGAGGAAGTAATGAAACCATGTCGACCTCGGTACAGAAGCAGAAGTTAATTATCTCTATTCTCAAGACAGCAAACTGTTATCTTGAGTTCACATCTTAATTACTGTGTTATCCTGAGAAAACACATCCTGCTCTCCGACTCCATCACATCATCCGGAGACATTAAAACTCTTAATGAGATTCCAACGTCAGACGTTTTGAGTCACTCGTTATCTAGAGATGGAGAATGATTTTCTCTTGTGGTATTTTGAGCCAATTGTGCTGATCATAAAATCATTTCATTAAGATATTATCTGGAAATAAATCATTGTTTTCATGCGATTACGACTTGAATGTGTCATTTTATCAAGATGACGAGTTCTCGAGTCCTCCATGACTATAAACTCTGAAGGTTTTCTGCCTTTATTTGAACTTGGAGCTGCCAGATTTATCCGATTACGTTGAGTTAATGATGATAATAATAATAACAGAAGAGGGGAATTGTTTTTTCTGAATTCCCACAACTAAACACCACGAGTCAAAAGAACGTTTTCTCTTTGTCTTGAATCAAAGAATAAGATTAAAAAAGGACGAACATTGTATAATCGATGTTTTAATGGGCGATGCCACCGATACCAAATCAATAAAACCAAAACCAGAGAAAATATTCAGTCCAAGTCTCAGTTAGTGAAGACAAGAAGAGACAGATGTGTAGACCGTTTCAAGTCTTCTTGGGGACCGTCAAAAACCAAGATGGTGACGGACAAAATGCCGAACTCAAGGAGTTAAAACTGTAGTTGTCAACCCGGTCAGTGGGTGACGTCTCAGTGACTTCCTCCACTTCTTAAACACAGTCTGTGTACAGAACAGATATGAGATTCTGGACCTGGAGGATTTCCCAACGCTGCAGAGGGAACCTGTCCTCTTCTCCGCCTCTCTATCAGAGGATCTACCAGAGTTCTTGGGATTAAACACTACTGAAAATTCTAATTCCACAGACAGAGGTAGTAACCATCACTAGACGTAGACATTTAAAACGGCTCACTTCTTGGTCCTGACCTCTTGGTTTTGTGAACATACTGAGATCATTAAGTCAAGATCACAGGGGGTGTGTGTGTGTGTGTGTGTGTGTGTGTGTGTGTGTGTGTGTGTGTGTGTGAGACTGACCGTCACGCCGTCGTCGGTCTGCGTCTCTCTGTAGGTGAAGTTGCAGACGGCCCAGGCCAGGTAGTAGGTGGACATGCGCGGCGTGCGGGCGAAGCGGTTGGTCACCCAGCCGTCCTCGTCCGACAGCGAGCTGCTCTCCACGGGCATGTTGGCGAGCGAGGTGTACTGCGCGTCGTGGCGGAGGGTCAGGGAGAACGTGGCCTTGTAGACGGGCTCGTCGAAGCACGGGAAGGCCTTCCGGGCGTGGATCGGACTGAACTGGGTCACCGCCAGGTAACTGGGAGAGAAACAAAGGAACCGTGCTATTGTCAAATGAGGGGAGAGATGAGTCTCTCAGAAGGACTTCACATGGTTCAAAGAATGACAATAAACCTGATATTACTGCGTCAGAAGAAGAGACATTTTATTGTGAAGAATTTAGAGGAAAATGTGTTCACCACCAAACTGGCGTACTTATGTTAGCAGCTATTCTCCAATAAAACAAGTCTACTGATACTGCAGGGAGGAACAGTAAGCAGCGAGAATAACCGGGACTTTTATTGTGAAAAATGTACAGGAAATGAATTGTGTTTATGTGCCGATTAGAGGTGCTTTCTTAGTGGATATTCTTCAATAAAACAAGTCAAGCAATACTGCAGGAAATAAGAGTAAGCAGCAGAAATAAAGCAGCGCCTGATACAAGCTGTTAAAGGGAGACAGAGTCTCACATTACATCATTATATTGACGAACCACGATGTGCTCCACATTTGGCCGTGCATCCTAATGATGTCAATAAAACAGCAGAGTCGCTGTGACCCATAATTCATCCCATCACATCGTCACATGTGTCTTTAAATGGTCTGCTCAACATACAAACTTCTGGAATAAATCCACACGGAACGTGTGACGCCGGATTTTAATTTCAGTCTTTGAACCTCTCAGAGGTATCAAAGAAGAAATGGAAAAGGTGGAATCAGAGTTCGGAGGGTTGAAGATAATCCTCCAGAGTCGGCTGTCAACACAAGTTTTTACATTTTGACTTCCTCAGACGTTCTTGTTCGAGCTTCCTCAGAGAGAGATAATCCAAAATAAACAGGAGAACGTTTTCTGTTTCCTCCTGATGTCTTTAAGCCGAGCTGAACGTTTTCATATCGGAGCTTTGTCACGTCCGTCTGTCAGTCACCTGACTGAGACAGGAAGGAAATTAAAACGCCAGGAAATAATCCCTCTGGAAACGTTTCTCCAGGTGTTTGTGGAGGAAGAGATGAAAAGGAACAAGAGTGGGAGGAGGAAGAGGAGGAGGAGGACAGGAGAAAGTAGAGGTGGAGGAAGAGGAGATGAGGAGGAAAAGGTGAAAATATCAGAAGCCGCCGTGAAGGACTAAATATTCAAAACAGAGGAGGGATACTGGAGGAGAACGATAGGGAGGAAGAATAGAGGCAGAGGAGAAGAAAGGTGATGATGAAGGGGAAAGAGAAACGTGAGGAAGACGAAGGGGTGGAGGAGGAGGATGAAAAGGAAGAGGAAGATGAGAGAAGATCCGAGGAGAAAGAAAGAGTCCAAAAGGAGAGGAGAAGAAGGAGATAAAAAGAGAGGAGGGGAAGCTGAGGAAGAGTAGAAGAGAAGATGAGAGTGAGGAAGAAAGACTGGGAGAGAGTTGAAGGGGAAGAGGAGGATGTGAGGAAGAGGAGGGGAGGAGAGAGGAGGAGGAAAGGTGGACATAAGAGAAAATGGAAGGTGTTGAGAGATGAATGAAAAAGAGAGCTGGAGGAGGAGGAGAGGAAGAAGAAGAGCAAAATACGAGGAGAAAGTGAGTTGGCAAAGAAAAGCAGGGAGAAGAGGAAAAGGAGTGAAGGAAGATGAGGAGAAGGAGGAATTAGAGGAGGATTATAAAAAAGTGAAAGGAGGAAAAAAAGAGGGATAAGATAAGAACAATGTGGAGGAAAGAGGAGAGAAGAGGAGGAGAATCAGGAAAGAAGAGGGGGAAGGCAGAAATAAAAAAGAGGAGAGGAGGAAAGAGAGGAGTCAACACGCGCGCGCGCACACACACACACACACACACGCACACACACACACACACACACGCACGGATTCATTCGGCATCGCCACACTTCGAAAATGGCATCATGAGAGATGATATCGTCTCTGCGTGAAGACACCACAGAAGAAGAGTGCAGGCACGTGAATGATACACCGGACACACACACACACACACACACACACACACACACTGAAAAGCACCTGACTCAACAGTTTCCACTTCAGTAAAATCTCTGAATCTAAATGAGATTTTTGTGTGTGTGTGTGCGTATTCCGTGTGCGTGTGTATTAGAAGTGTATTTCCGTTCTATATCTATCACACACACACTTTGGACACTGATCTCTTTAAGCACGTCTCAAATTACAATTCCCCGCTTTCACATTGAAAAGCCTGCAGAGTGTGAGTGTGTGTGTGTGTGTGTGTGTGAGTGTGTGTGTGTGTGTGTGTGTGAGTGTGTGTGTGTGTGTGTGTGTGTGTGTGTTGCTGCAGCTATAGTTTTACACAGGAAGCCGGTGAAGAGGCTGATTCATCAAGTTTAGTGTAAAATATAAAATAACATATGCGACTGATGGAGAAGGAGGAGGAGGAGAGGAGGAGGAGGAGGAGAGGAGGAGGAGGAGGAGAGGAGGAGGATGTAGGATACAAGAGAAGAGGGACTCATCCCTTTCCAAGCTTATCGGAGAACTACGATGGCCTTCAGGTAACATAAGAACTTCTCTGGAGCCAGTGTTTGGTTTGTCCATTCTGGGCTACTGTAGAAACGTGGTGATGCAACGTGGCAGACTCCGCCTCCTTCTCTTTATGTAGATATGAAGGGCTCATTCTAAGCTAACGACAACACAACCATTCTCACTTTCGGGTGATTAAACATTACAGTCATTCAGCAGACGCTTTCATCCAAAGCGACTTACAGTTCAGTTTCTATCACACCGAACAGCTACGGGAGCAATTTTTAGGGGTTAAGTGCCTTGCTCAAGGACACATCGACGTGTGACTAGTGGAGCCGGGGATCGAACCGTCGATCCTCTGAAGGACGGACCTGCTCTCCACTTAGCCACAGTCGCATGTACCAAAATGACATCTGGGATTAGTGAAGCTCCTCCTCCTCCTCCTCCTCCTCCTCCTCCTCTCCTCTCCTCCTCCTCCTCCTCCTCCTCCTCCTCCCAGTGTTTGAGATTGACTTTATAAAGTTGACTGCCGTGTTATATAGGTTACCCTCCTACACACACGCCTCAGTATTGATCCCAAACTGAAACTATCAGAACGAGGGGAGTCGGGGGAGTGATGAAGAGGAAGACTCTCACCCCCCAAAAACCTTCTCTCTCATTAACTCTCCGGCGTTCTTTGTTCCTCGTTAGCTGCCTCACTTCTCCTCGTTAACTGGAGCTCCTGTCCTTGTTAAAAAGGAAGCTTCTGTGCAGAACAACAGCCTCGTCTAATGAAGGAGCTCCTCACAGCTCTGCTCGGGTTTCTTTTAGAAGTCTGGGTTTCAGGGATCTTCTAGAGCAACAGTAATTGCACGAGCTCAACGACAAACCGAAAGCAGAAGGTGTTGGTCGGGCGTACCGTGTGAGCGCCTCCACCTGCTTTTTTTGGTTCATATGTGCAGCAGTGCAAAGACAGATGGAGACTAATAAACACACTCTCAGCCAATCACGTCGCTCTGAAAGAGAGCTGAGCCAATCACAGGGGAGCATGAGGGGAGCAGCTCTACACGCGGAGTTCTACTGTGTCTTTGCTGTCGATAACAGACCTGTGTGTGTGTGTGTGTGTGTGTGTGTGTGTGTGTGTGTGTGTGTGTGTGCAGCCGGCTGTCATAGACATGTGATTTAATGAAGGTAAACACAGAGGCTGCAGACGCATCAACACGTACGCGTCCTGCTGTCTGCAGACGTTTAATGAAGCGAAGGAGAAGCTCTTCACACAGCATGAAGCCGCTCCTCGCCGCTCATTATGCCGATGAAAACGCAGCAGACTCGTTTAAAAAGGTCGGTTTACTTTTGAGCTGTGCTCCGTCACTGCTGCTCAGTCGCTCCACAGATTTACTCTTGTTGATGAAATCAGAGACGCGACGAAACAGACGTCCATTTTCAGAGCAAAGTCTGAACTAATTATATATTTTCTTTCACACGGAACGAATATTATGAGATAAAAAAAGGACATTTTTTTCAGAACGAGGTTGATTTTTCTGAGGTTTCCCACCGCGAATAAAGGGAACAACAGCACACGATGAGCAGAACGGACTTATAAATATTGTGGTTTTATTGAGCTTTCATGCAGGTGTGTGTGTGTGTGTGCGTTTGTGTGTGTGTGCGTGTGATGTCACGTGTCATGTGAGCGGCAGACAGCAGACCAGTGGAGTCGGAGACTGAAACGTTTCAGACTGGTTTCACTGGGAAACGACAGCAAACTCATCACGAGCATAAAGATCAAAACTGAGCCTGACCAGTGATACTTTAGGGTGTGTGTGTGTGTGTGTGTGTGTGTGTGTGTGTGTATGCTAATTAATTCCCCCCCCCCCGCCCTCCCAGCATTTAAGTATTTAAGCCCAGTCTGAGGTTTATAGTAACTCCTGATATTAAACTAATCTCACAGTGGAGTGTGTGTGTGTGTTAGCATTAGCCACACAGCTGCATCAAGCTAATCCTTAAGCCAACACACACACACACACACACACACACACACACACACACACACACACACACACACACACACACACACACACACACACACACACACACACACACGTCAGCAGGGTTGATGTGGACAGTAAACGTCTCTGAACAGACGTGTGAATCTGACATTTTCAACATTTGTTTCCTGAATTAAATAATTTCTAAACGATCAGCTGTGATTTTGTACTATGCGTCTCTCCGCTCTGCTGCTTAGTCGTCACATTAACATATTTATGGCTGAGATTGGCACCTCTGAAGGCTGTTAGTCATGTGTCTGGAATCTGACGTATTCATATGTATTCATCCCAGCAGCTTATTGCTAATACCAGTTCTGGCACGAGCCGAAAACAAGGTTAACACGGATGTTCTTGAAAAGCTTTTCTCTCCCGTAGAAAAGTGTGTTTAGAGCACAATGTGGAGCGTAACAGGTTTCATTCAGCCTCAGCTAACAGGTTGTTGTGTTGTCATGGAGCTCTGCTGGTGCATCAGCTGCTGTATCGATGCAAACAGCAGCTAGCAGAGAGAGAGAGGGACTATTGGTGGGAACATGCAGGTCACACATCGTGCTCCTGACGGATTAATTCTTCAACAGATAATTCAATCTAACGACTCGAGGTTGTACGTCTCACTTCTTCATTTTATCCTTCCAGACATTTATGTGAAATTGTCATAATTATGGCCAAAAACAAACTTGAGTCCGGGTTTGAAGGCGTTAGAAGACGATGATGTAATGATACCAAAGGAAGACAATACAGAAATCAATGACGCAAGAAATCTGCATTAATACCAGTGAAGGAAACACAGCGTCACACAGACGCAGCGCTGTTTACTCAAACATCTGATGCCAACATTTAAATAAAAAACTATTTATATCTCTGTTTTTATTTGTTACATTTTGTTTTATACGTTACGATGTTTCCTTAAACATAAAACAATGATCCCCGTCTCTTCCACTCACTTATTGATCAAACACTGGTAACAGATCGGCACTTAAAACTTAAAAAGATGTCGTCATCGGGACTGAAATAACGTCTTTCCTCTGTGACCCTTTTTAAAACTCGTTGGGTTTTAGTGTTGGTAAATTTGTAAGATTTGAAATCGCTGAATAACTTTTAAACACAACTTCCTAAACTCAAGACTTTTTGGAACAAAGGATTGTCTCAAGACAATGAAACAGAAGACGAAGTTAGTGTCGCGTGCACAACCTCAATGCAAAACTAAATATTTACGAAATTTAGTTTCCGACTCTCATGATATAAAACAGAGAAATGAAGGTACAGTCCTTATATGGTCATGACTTCTGATTTAATCAATTAACCACAACTGTGTTTCTGCATTAAGCAGAGCGGACGTGGATAAGATGTTACGCACGCGCGCGCGCACGCACACGCACGCACGCACACACACGCACACACACACACACACAAAATAATAAATGTATCAGCACACAGTCTGTTTCCCATCAGCACCGAGGGGAAGAAATCTGATGTGGAAACAACTCTGCAGCAGAGGCTTATGGGAAATTCATAAGGAAGGGAATGAGTGGTTTGATAAGTGGAACACACACACACACACCAACTGTCTGCGGTGTGTTTGAGTTAATCAATGTCGTGGATGTGAAACTCTGACCTTTTCTAGTCAAACCACCTGCTGCTACAGCAAAAATGAGTGTGTCCCTGTATGTGTGTGTGTGTGTGTGTGTGTGTGTGTGTGTGTGTGTACCGTCTCTCTCTCTGCAGGGTGTAGGAGCTCCGGAAGAAGCCCAGCAGCTCGTCCTCGATGGTGGCGTCGAAGCTCACGTTGAGCCGGTAAACCCTCATGGGCTTCAGCTCGCGGTGCAGAACCACCACGTACATCTGATTGGCCGGGAAGGGGAAGTGGCGGTGGACGCGCATGGCTCCGCCCCCGGGCCTGTTGGCGGGGCGGCCGCCGGCACCGCCCTCCGCTGTGACGGACACCCGGTCCACCTGAAGGGAGGAAGAGGAAGAATGATGGACCGTGAGGTGATGTCTTTTAAATTGACTATAAAGTAACAACTTGTAGATCTAATTCAATCTAGTTCACATTTTCCTGTTTTGGTAGCTTGGTAGCTAGCAAACTCTGTAGGAAGAAGACACCTCCATTGTTAATCCTCCGGATCTGGATCTGTCCTAGTCTAGACTGAAGGATCTGAGTTTAATTTAAAGTTACTAAGAGGAACTTTCATCTTCTGGAAGTCCTGGTGGTCCCTGTGGACTAAAGTGGTAGTGTAGCACCAGACACCATCCCATTAAGAATAACTACATAATAGACCATCTTCTCTCTGATGGTCTCGTTTACTGACGGAGGTCTGATAGAGGATCAGGATCAAACTGAGACTGGTACATCCATTTGTCTGTGTGCCAGTAAATCAGCCATTAAATCATCTCCTATATGCTCGTTTCCTGTTTGATGCTCTTAACCAGCTAAATTCCACCTTAAAATTGCCCATAAATGTTCTGTGTATCACAATACTTGTGTACAAATCAATACGCTGTTAAAAGAACCTTCAAACTGGTGAAGCGAAGAAGTAAAGTAATGAAAACCGGCGAGGAAACGGTCATTAAAACAGAAACGGAGAGCCGAGGTTTGAAGAAGAACCGGTGGAACGACCCTCAGAGATGAGCAGCAGTGCATGATGGGAACATGCCCGGCCAACAGTGGGAACCATTAGGAGGATGCGAGTCTCTTTGTTGTCACACATCAGCGATCCTCGGCCAATCAGACGCTGAGCGTGTGCGTCCGAGTTAGTTCTTTGATGAATGAGGAGATCGATACGATCAAAGCGCCTGCTGACTCGGAGAGGAAAGGTTGAGGATTAAAACGCTGGTTGTTAAGGGTTTTTCTTCTTCTGGCAAGTCAGAGAACGCAGCGCCACGCTTCGCGATGCCTTCAAATGCTCCACTCAACCACAAAGCTCTGTGTGAAAGGTGTTTGTTGACATTGTTCTTGTTTGAATACTAAATCTTTATTTGTCTGTTTTTATCTAATCTGTGTGGTCGGTCATGCGAGAGCCACATTTTCCTCCACATATACTGACACCAATCGTTGCCTGAAGGAAATCAGCCTGAGACCGGATGATGCGTTTGTCTTAGCAGGACTAGTTCCCGTAAGAAAACCAGTATCATGGTTAGTTCATGAAATAATCACAAACAGGACTCAACCAGAAGACCAGTGTTCAACATCGAGCTGTGGTTTTATGGAAGTGGTTTTCCAACCACTGGTTTTGTTGCCTAAACCAAACTGTTGGTGGTTTTGTTGTCTCAACCTAACTGTTGGTGGTGTTGTTGCCTAAACATAACTATAAGTGGTTTTGTTGCCTAAACATAACTATAAGTGGTTTTGTTGCCTAAACCTGACTGTTGGTGGTGTTGTTGCCTAAACCTAACTGTTGGTGGTTTTGTTGCCTAAACCTGACTGTAGGTGGTTTTGTTGCCTAAACCTGACTGTTGGTGGTTTTGTTGCCTAGACCTAACTGTTGGTGGTTTTGTTGCCTAGACCTAACTGTTGGTGGTTTTGTTGCCTAGACCTAACTGTTGGTGGTTTTGTTGCCTAGACCTAACTGTTGGTGGTTTTGTTGCCTCAACCTAACTGTTGGTGGTTTTGTTGCCTAAACATAACTATAAGTGGTTTTGTTGCCTAAACCTGACTGTTGGTGGTGTTGTTGCCTCAACCTAACTGTTGGTGGTTTTGTTGCCTAAACATAACTATAAGTGGTTTTGTTGCCTAAACCTAACTGTTGGTGGTTTTGTTGCCTAGACCTAACTGTTGGTGGTTTTGTTGCCTAAACCTAACTGTTGGTGGTTTTGTTGCCTAGACCTAACTGTTGGTGGTTTTGTTGCCTAAACCTAAGTGTAAGTAGTTATTTTAAGGCCAACCATGATGTTTTTCTTTAACCTTCGTAGGTGGTTGTGTTGCCTTAACCCTACTTTATTCTTTTGTAATTAATGTCGTGCCAAAAAAAAAGTCATGCAGAGAGACAAGCAGATAACTTCTACTTTACTTTAGTTGAATGTTGAATACATTTGGTATTCGTGACATTTCTTTAACTCGGAGAACAAAGCGCTCCTTGCAGGAGTATTTCTTCTCCGCTCTTTCTCCCAGCAGGTTGTATTTTTATGTAGACGTTTTTTTGTCTCTCTTCTCGACAAAGAAAAATGATCATGCACGAATACCTTGGTAGGAGACCCGCCTGGCGCCCAACAACACCTCTTAATTCACAGTGTGCTCCCACGCCAACACAAAAAGGAGCTGCAGGGTTTTTAATTGGCCTCTGCCCAAATTAGACGGATTCATCCTCCTCTCACATTAGCCGAGATGACCGGCCTGAAAAATCACGTTGCTGGGCCGTTTCTCTGAGGCGTTCTCCCAACACGCGCTCGTCTCAAACAATTCGGCTGAAACAGCAACTTTGGCGGTTAATTAGCCTCGTTAGAGAAATCTCTGAGGCTAAATCTGGAAATAAACAGTCTTTGTTAGACAGCGGGTTGTTGTTTTTCTCTCCCCAACACACAGAGAGCAGATCTCCGGATGCAAACAAGGAGCTTTGTTTGGAGAGAATCGTCAGGAAAGTTGTCAAAGCGTTCACATCTACAGACTCGTCTTTATCAATCACTGTCATACGTGCTGCTGAAGAAGGTAGTGCTTCCAGAGATCATTAAAAATATTCACTTTTGGTTTCTTACTAAGAAGTTCTGGGGTTGGGAAGCGATACTAAAATATTAACATGTTCATGCTCCCCAGGGGATGAACCTGCTGGAATCTAATGGCCCAAAATCTTCAATAGGTCATTTCATTTCTTTATAATGATATATATCACGATTTAGCCTCGTCTTCTGGTGGTTCAGAAAGTAAATAGTCTAAATGAAATAAAGCCTATATTTGTATTCTCCTGTGTGCATTAAATACTTCACAAATGAAAACTGGAGAAAGTAGAGTATTTTCTTATGTAATCAAGAACTTAAGGGCAAAGTGAACGCAACAGTTTCAAGTGTAAATAAAGAAAGAAATGTATATTTCCAGCACGGACTATACACTGACTATGTTTACATGCATGAACACAAATACAGAATCATCTGATATAGAGAAGAGTTTGATTTTTTGGGAGAAATTCAAGTTATTATGCATTTCTTGTTTATCAATTTAGGCGACGTAATTATGTATTAAATTATGTCAATATATGATTTCATCATTATATGAAACCATTGAGAGACGATGAATTACCATTAATGCACTATCCTCGTGAGGCAATTTAAAAGTTAAAACACTCCGAGAGCTCGGTCACACCAGCAAAACAGAACTCAAGAGTCGCTGTCGCGTAAAGCCGAACGTCGGCGAACCTTTGACTCGAGAACTCGTGCGGATGTCACAGCGGCGACAGCGCTGACCAGAAGAAACCAGAAGAAAAAAATGGAGGAAGCTACGCCGGTTTCATCAGCGTCTCGCCATCCAATTTCAAATGTCCAACCCTGTCGATTGACATGCAACAGCATTGGAGCTTCACATCCAATTAACCTCAAACTAAACTACGATCAACAACCGACGGTAGTACGAAACATGTGAGAAGTTGGCAAACTGCCAAACAACGATTTTGCAGAGATTGCCTTAATATATAAGGAATTTGCCATTTGTCGGAATGAAGCCGATAGTGAAGCGTATCACAGATATCACTAAGAAGATACCGATGTTCCTAAAGATAATTGGCGTTTACCAAAGATTTCTACAGATTTATGACAGACCACCGTACCTCAAGGCGGTCGGTGTGCAGCACGATGAACCGGGTGGCGTTGACGCACTCCAGCTCGATGCTGACCTCTCCGGAGAAGGTGAAGTTGTCCATGTAGATGGCGAGCCGCAGGTCGTAGTGCCGCGGCCTCAGCGAGCCCGGCAGCCGGGAGTTCCTCCACGGCTGGACCGCCTCCTCGTCCCCCCTCTCCCCCGTCCTCTCCCCTCTGCTCCCGTTCAACTTCGTCGACCCCCTTGAGCCCGACTCCCCTGTCGCCCCGTCGCCATCTCGCCCGGCGCACTCCTCGAAGCGGATGCTGAGCACCACGGCCACCGCCGTGACGATGATGAGGGTGAGTATGGACAGGGCGAAGCCCAGCACCAGGCGTTTGTGCACCGTGATGTGGTGCTCGGTGGTTCGAGGCCGGACCACCACCGAATCCGCCCACTGGTCCGAGAGGCCCCGGCCATTGCGCATGGCGCCCGGGCTGCTGTCGTTTAGCCCCATTTAGCCGAAACGGCACAGAAAGTTCAAAGTTCAGGGTCAGAAACGAGTCCCGATGCAGAAAAACATGCGCAGGTCTGACTCCAGCTCGTTTACAGACGGTTCGATGTGTTGTGATCGTCCCGAAGAGTCCAGTTCTCAATCTGTCCAACCTCCGATCTGTTCCCGCTGCAGTTATTCCTCTGAAAACCTGAACGCTGATGCCGGACCGCTCTTAACGTTCCTCCGCTGAGGCGGGAAATCAACACCGCGGCACGTTTCACATTTCAGGCAGCAAAACGGACAAAACAGGAAGGACGAGGCGGTGGATGTGTGCTTTGGTTTTTGTGGTGAGGGGAAAAAAATCCCCAAAAGAAAATCAATGCTGCATGTCTCGATTTCAAGTTGTCGAGGAAGCCGAGGAGGAAGAGGAGGAGGTTTGCTGTTGAGGATGTGGCTCTACAGTGAGCGGACCATCCATAGGCTTTCACTGTAAACCACCACAGATAGAAGCGTCAGACTGGGAGTTAAGTCTGGTTAAGACCCTTTATGCTGGATTCGCTCACATTAAAATCACTTCTGGATGATGGAAATCCTCAGAAACAGTCACTCGATCCGCATCGAATCCA
Organism: Anarhichas minor; assembly: GCF_050575085.1. Lineage (NCBI taxonomy): Eukaryota > Metazoa > Chordata > Actinopteri > Perciformes > Anarhichadidae > Anarhichas > Anarhichas minor. Next base: position 10,105,916 of record NW_027466491.1, on the reverse strand, counting down.
AGACGGAGATCCTAAACCGAAGCTTTAAACTAACACGGGAGATTCAAAGCAGCAGGTTCGTCTCCTGGTTGTTATAAAGTTAATTTCTTGAGTTAAAAGCTCTTCCAGAGCTGCTGCTAAGCATAAATAAAGCCCAATTGGACTATTATGGGATTATTATCATGATACAGAGGGATATGAAAGTGCCTCACAGAACATTAAGGTCAGTATTAGGAGCCAGATGCTTATATGATTATTATGATTATTATGATTACAATTCAGTTTTGGACTCAGGATAAAATCCACGACTTTTCACATCAAAACCAGGTTAAATGTTCTTATATTTATATTAAAAAACATTAATATTTGTATTTTTTTCAGGAAATTGACTGAGTAAGTCTTGGCTCAGTTTTTTTAGTAATGTCTGAAAATCACCACATTCTCCTGTTTGTTGCTGAAACATTATTTATTATCATATAATAAAGATTTTTTCCGAATAGTTTAAACTCGAGTATCTCTCCGTGTTTGACAGATTCGCGGTTGATTTATCTCCACAAAGATGTTTCATGAAAGGTGATAACTCTCACTGCGGTCCCGGTCCGTGTCTCTCCACCGCTCCCTCTCTTCAGGGGGGTTAAGTGGATACTTTACGGTCAGCATGTGGGGTTATTTCACCGTGGAGGAGACATAATTCACTCCGGTTCTCCACCGGGTCTAAACGATCCGTGCTTCACACGTCGCGAGGCTGATGCATGTTAAAAATAATGGCTGCAAAATGTGATTGATACTCTGGAATGTGATCGATCCGAGAAAACGAGAAAAAACAGGCGTTTTTTTATCCCTTGATGACATCAGTTCATGTTTTCCGGTCATAAACGGTCCGAGACTCCTCCGGTAACTTCTGTTCCCTCGCTCCCGGTGGGAAGCGCAGAGCCAAGGGTCCGTTTCTACCGGCGGGCCGGTCGCGTGTGATCCGTTATTTATTCTTCAGTCCCGAGAGGAAACCGCGCTTTTACGCGCTTTACACCCGCACGTGTTCCTCCTCTTTTATCTTATTATGGGGGGGTACAGTCGGTCAGCAAGCCCGGGACTGTCCGGGGATCCGTTACTCTAACGTTAAATAATCCGTTCAACACCTCAGAGTTCAGTTTGAACACAAAAATGCGTTTTGGAGTTTGTTGTCAAAGAAATCCGTTATTGACTCGTTCAACGTCAGATGCAAAGTGTAACCACCGGGAATACGGTAAAATAAAAAAAAGGTTCGTTTAAAACACCGGAGATCAGTTTCAGTAAAGAGATCCTTGAAAGCACCGTCAGTGATCCGGTAGATCTGCTACACAATAAATCCACCGGCTCCGTTTCCGTGAAGTCCAAAGTAGAAATAACCGTGTGAGGCGGATAATCCCGGGTTTACACCGGGCCCCTCCGGTTCTCCGTTATTACACCGGAATCTCTTCAACTTTTCAGCCCACGGAGAGCCGCTGCTCCCCTCTCCCTCTGCTCCCGGTGGTGATGACGGTGATGAAGATGATGAAGAGGTTTGCATCCCTCCGTCCACCGAGGACGAGGGTGAAGGTGAGGAAGAGTCTCGTGCCGCCCGTTCAGCAGCGAGTCCGCTCGCGGTGTGCGTTTGGTGTGTGCGCACGAGCTGCTCCAACCGAGAGGCACGCGCTGAGAGAGAGAGAGAAGGAGGGGGGGAGAGACAGAGAGAGAGAGAGAGAGAGAGAGAGAGAGAGAAGGAGGGGGGAGAGACAGAGAGAGGGAGCTGTCTGGTTGAATGAAGCTACACCCAATTTTGTTCTTTTCTATTCTCTCTGGATTAGTTAATTAATGATGAGAGACAAGTGATGCACTTGGTCTCCACACACACACACACACACACACACACACACACACACACACAGTAACTGAGAAGGGTGACGGGTTAGAGCCTATATTTTGTACATTTCTGGAGTATAGAGAGGAAATGTTAAACTCAGTTTATACTTTCAGGGACGGTGTGTTAGCATCAGTGGTGGAAGAAGTACTCAGATCTTTACTTATGTTAAAGTAGTAATACCACAGTTCAGAAATACTCTGTTACATATTAAACATATACTGTTTATCAGAAGTGGACCATGACGTCACCTGTTGTAGATACGGTGAGTTCGTTATATTGATCATTGCCATACGACTTTTGGCTGCCGCCATCCTGGTCTTTGGTCCTCGCCATCTTGGTTTTATGCCATTGCTATCTATTTGACTCTAAATGGACCATCATTTACAAAAGAAGACTTGAAACTAGAGATTGAGACCATAAACTCATGTTTACAATGTTTACTGAGGTAATAAATCAAGAGAGAAGTAGAGTCATTTTCTCATAGACTTCTATACAACCAGAGGAGTCGCCCCCTGGTGGACACTAGAGAGAATGCAGCTTTAACACATGAAGCATCAGAGGTTGCTGTCTGCTAAAACCCTGCATTTAAATTAATATTACTGAAGTAAAAGCAAGTATTAAATAAACTAAAAGAACCAAAAGTAGAAGTACGTATTATGAAGTATAATATTTAATATATTATTGGATTATAATTATCGATGCAGTAATAATGTGGCAGCTGGTAAATGTGGAGCTCATTTTATTTACTTTATATATTGCTGGTTTGCTTGTGAATGAACTTGTCTTTCAATATAATTTACTTATTGACTATATTTTGTATCTTTGATCTGAACCCGAAAAGTAACTAAAGTTATCTTATATTATATAGATGGACATGAATTTCACAGACTGTCAGCTAAAGTTTTATCAAAAGGATTTTGAGGAGTTTTTATCCTCCACTTGTGATGTCGAGCTGCACGTTTCATCCAATCAGAGAGCGAGAGACGAGCCGACATGTGACACGCTGACTGCTGGAGGAACATATTGACAGATTTCTGCACAGACGTCCACAGATTACACAGTGTAGTGCTGCGAGAGGCAAGTCTGTTTAATCTGTGGGTGTCAGTCACCAACATGTAGGCAACAGATACCGTGTGTGTGTGTGTGTGTGTGTGTGTAACGATCCTGTGATGCCAGCATGAGTGTAACGGTTTGTGATACACTCTTCATCACATTTCACAATGAATTACAGAATCACTGAGCACATCTGTCAGTGTTTGTTTCTTTTTAACAGATTTATTTCACATTAATGAAGCTGGTCTCCAGTTTTCTCTTGGTTAATAACATCAGCCAGATGTGAACCTGTGGGGAGATCATGTGTTCGGTCGTGTGTCTGTCCGTCTGTCCTCAGCTAATCTCACAAACTGCTGGACCGATCCGCCTGATATTTTCTGTGCACATATATAACTGTATGCTTAAGGATCTCTCGTGGTTGCATTTTTAAACTTTCTAAAAAAAAATTTTATTTAATCTTTCTTGGTTCCCATATCTTGAAACGTTCACTAACAATACTGACGGATGTATCGTTACCGAAATGTGATTTAATGCTTATTAATGCAATAATAAGTGCAGAATCAACGAATATGTTGTTATCGTTTTACCATCCAACATGTGCAGCTACGAGTGATCCTGAAGATGCATGCAGGACATTGAAAAATACTTTAAATGATGATTAGATCAATTGTCCATTCGTCCATCTTTTATGTTGTCGTTTACGTTTTTTTGTTGACGAAAAGTGTCATAAATATCCTCATAGTTCATTCATAGTTTGCCGTTTTCAAAAGGTCACTTTTCATTTAGTTTTGGTCTCATTTTATTCATGAAAATAAGAAAACAAACAAATATCTCTCGTCACTTTGTCACTGCTTGTATAAGCCAGTTAGCAGCTCGTAGGTATTTCCTGATTAGCAAAGTATTAGATATTGTTTCTTAGAATATAAATACCGTATTTATTTTATATTAAAATAAATGCCATTAAGCAGACTGAAGGAGCTGTGAGGACACGATGCCTGTTGGTTCGGGATCCTTTTAGTTCCGATCAAACGTGTGTTGGAGGTCAGGTGTTCCCCGGTTGTTACCAAGGTGACAGCGAACGACCAGCTCATCAACAATCGCGCCGCCAGCTGTTCGATCGGCTATTGACACACAGGCTGCCAAGCGTTTGATTGGCTATCACATGAACCATTAATTTTTATTACAATTGGCGTTTTCCCGCCCAGCTGTCTCACAAACGTGTGTTTATATGTGTGAGTGTGTGAGAGTATGTGCGTTTAACAGACTGTTAAACGATCCGCTATCTGACATGTACACATGGGAAAAGTGTGTGTGTGTGTGTGTGTGTGTGTGTGTTCTGTCAGGTTTATCTCATGCTCAGTGAAGCTAAGTGCTAGTTTGTATCTATCTCTCTGTCAGATGCTGCTCTGGTCGATGCTTTAGTCCGCTAGAGGCTAAATGTGAGTCACTCTGTCCGTCCGACGCTTTGGTCCAGCAAACAGTGCACGGCCAGAGGTATGCGGACACCCAAACACATCAATATGTGATAATGTATCGCCAACACTCTGCTGGTTTCAGGCTTTCCAGCACATTTAGAAACAAAGTTTAGAATCTTTAGTAGCTAGGTTTCCATCCAAATGTCACGCACATTTTAACCGCATTTAAAGGAAATGAGCAAAAAAGAAAAGCAAAATAATACTTATTTCCATCCGCTACCGTTATGGGATTATTAAGAGTTGGTTATTTGGGATTAGAGCTGGCGTTAGTTCTCCAGTCTGAAAACCAGTATACCATTGCAGAAGAAGATGGCGCAACAAGATGACCTAATTAAAAAAGTGCTAGCCGAAGCTCAAACGGGGAAAAACAATGTCGAAAACTGGATGTAAATATGACATTTCTGTTTTCAGTTCATATATGGTCACTTCTGTTTATCAGTTGCCAAAAACGTTCCAAAAGTTGAACTATTACCATGTTTAGGTGCAACCGCATCACCTGGAAAATATAAGCGCTTAGACACGCTTTGGGAACGCGATTTTGTCGCTCTCGCTTTTTAAGTGCGTCTTCCATGCGTCTACATTAACAATGGATTTGAGGGTGCAAAAAAGAAAATGCAGCTTGTGGACGTCCCCTTAGAGAGACATGTATGTGTGTGTGTATATGTGTGTGTGTGTGTGTGTGTCCTATAAAACAGTCTGACATTGCATGGCCAATTAGAGTCCTATTCCAGCCAACTGGATCAAGGTGGAAGACAGCGAGGGCGAGAGGGAGAGAGAGGGAGAGCTAAGTGGGCGCACAGTGTTCTGCCTCGGGGTAGATTGGTGTTAAGTGCAGAGAACGCACACACACAGTGGGTCTCTGCACTTGACACCAATCTTGCAGCGGCAGAGAAATAAAAAAGAGACGAGAGCATGTCAGAGGGAGAACAGACTGAAAGCTCAACGCGCACTGATCCAAACATCAATATTTCACATTTCCTTGAAAGCTCAAATCCATGATTCAGAGTCGGTCTGCATAAAGGAGAAGAGAGAGACGGGGATGCAGATGCAGACAGACGGATCATCCTGTGGTCAGAACACACAGCACAAACAAACAGAGGCTCACTGTTCCTGCGGTGAGCTGAATCATTGACGGTGTGCGTTTGATGTGAGCAGAGTCTGATGAATGCCTCCCAAACGCTCAGCGTATTGTTTGCTCTTTTATGTTTTGTAACAGCCTCCCGTGTCGGGGCTCTGTTGGCTTTAGGGAAATGAAAGAGCTGCACAACACTTCAGCTGTTCATCCTCTGTGATGCAACCTTATCGCATCGCTCACGCCGACCTGCAGCTTCCACCGGACTGCTGCAAGGATACCAGGCCTTTACCGTGGAGCTATTTATAAGTGGCAGGTTGAAGTAAAATCTTAAAGGAGACATATCGTACTCATTTTCAGGTTTATACTTTTACTTATGGTTTGTAGTAGGACATGTTTACACGCTTTAATGCTGAACACATTATTTTTATATATAAGAAGTGTACATAGTCGTCCTGACATCACCCATTAGTTTGTGGTCTGCGGTTTTGAAGCCTCGAGTTTGACATCTTGGACGTCGCCATCTTGTTTTTTTGCAACCAATGAACAGGAAGTGACCATATTAGGACTGAGGAGGAGTGACGTAGAGACGCCGTATACGTCTCTGGTAGAACAACACTTCTGTTACCATCAAAGACGCCGGCTGTAAAAGGGTCTGTTAGCATCGCAACTATTGTCAAAGTTAACGTGAATTACAGACGCCGCTAGCTGGTAGCTTAGCGACAGCCAAAGCGCCAAACATGAGGCTTCAAAGCGAAAATACTCAAAACAACGGGTCACGTCACGGCGTCTTCATATTGATTCTCTCCTCTCTTTGATTGATTCCGTGCACTAAACATGCAATAAGTGTTTGTCACGCTGTGTTTCCGGATCACATGCTGCCTTTTAAATCCATTTATTTTCCTAATGTGTCAGGTGTGCGCGTGTGTGTGTGTGTGTGTGTGTGTGTGTCGTATTATCTCACCATACTGCAATTGTCAAACTGGTTTACAACAGTTAAAGTGTGTGTGGTGTGTGTGTCTCTCCCTGTGTGACGCTGATTAAAAGCGAGAGCTTTTTGAGTGCATCGACCCTCCATGGAATTATTATCACACAGACACACACTCACACACACACACAGAGCGGAGTAATTGAGCATTTCTACATCACACGTAACAGGATCCAATCCAACTCTTCACTGTTTTAATCTCCAAATTTAAATCCATGCAGATGAGGCCAAGTAAAAGATGAATGAGCTCATTTGTGTTTGGAGGTTGGAGCTCTCTGTCGTCGCCCAGTAAAACCAGTTTCAAACTGGGACCCGAAAAAACTGCCAGTTCTTTAAACCGGCAGCTATGAAGGGACGGGGGGGACGGGGGGACGGGGGACATATGAGATACATGTGCCGACTTTCATTTGCACCATGTGATCATTTCCAGCCACAAAAGATTTGCAGGGCAGCTTGAAGCGACGAGCAAAGTGAATACGGGTGGTTTCTACCTCCTCATTCATCGCTATTCAACCATGAATCATGCACACCTTCCTCTGACTTCACCGATCTCCACAGCAGAACGTCTACACGCCGACACAAAGAGGCTTTTATCCAGCCGCTGTCTGACACAAACCAAGCCACATGGTGCGCCTCTCAAACTCTTCATGCCGGGGCAAAGGGTCAAAAAAGCCACTCCACGTCCCGATACGTCAGATAACAACATCCATACGTACCTACGTTCATTTGTGAATTCAATAAAGAAGCTAAATCAAAGTTGCTTTCTGGTTTTCCTCAGTTTAAGTACTGGATTCTGCAAGTCGACGCATTCGAGATAAACAAGTAAACAACTGATAAAACATCCTCAATTATAAATGATTACGACTTTAAACTCCGCTCGTCTGCTTCATCAGGGCTGAACTTGAGAGAACAAGACCTTTAAACATCTCAAACATGATCTTAGCCTAGCTTAGCACAACAACTGGAGGCAGGTTGTTTTACAGATTCAGAAGTCAAACATTAGGGAGCATTTATTTAGCTTGGCTAGAAGTTATCTACAGAACATGAGTGTTAAAAGCTTCACATAATGTCACGTGTTGCAACTGTAGCTTTCCTCTTCGTCCCCATTTTAAATGCAGCACATGTTCCTACCTTCAGTCGCAGTTTGCAGCAGCTGGACAACTTGTTTGGTGGTTTCAGGAGCAGCTAAGCTAGCCGTCTTTGAGCTAAGCTAGCTGCATGTCCTCTGTGAAACAGGTGAGTACGAGGCAGCCGGGGGTCAGAAAATACAGTAAACTAGTGGAAACACGTGAAGCTTAGTGGTATGAAAGAGAATAACAGGACTGGGGCAGGTGAGGGGGTCCAGAGGCTGGAGGGCAAAGAGGAGCATGAGGAGAAGGGCTGGTTTAAACACTGTGAGGGAGGGCCGTAATCAGGGAAGCAACAGGAACAGGTATGCAGGTGGATGGAGGAGTCATGCGACTGGGAGTGGTTGGAAAGTGTGAGGTGACGGGTGGAGAACAGCAGGACTGGAGAGTTCTAAACCACTGACGTGATGTGTGGACACGTATCTGTAAGTCGCTTCTGATAACAGCTTCAGCTAAATAAATGTAATGTACCGGATGCAAAGACAACTGGATCCAAGTTTCAAGTCTCATATGCACAACAAGTACTGAGCAGTAATACGACATTAAATAGGGCAGCAGTTAAAACATAGAGTTAAAACAGAGCATAAGCCTGTTTGTGTGAGCAGGAGTGTAGCGTGTGCATAAAGAGAAGCAATACATCGACTGTGTACACAGAGATAAAGCATGTAGTATCCTTAAAGTATTCAATAAAAACCATTAAAATGACTTTAATAGAGAGGCACAGAGAAGACACATGTACAGTAGTCAGTGAGGAGAATACAGAGAGTTTGTTGTTTGAATTGTGCCACGAATTACACAAGATGATGAAGAATGAAGAATACCAGCATGTTCTCACACCAACGACAGGTCTCACTCCTTCTTTAAGATGTGTTTAGTCAAACTTGCCTGCGATATATAAATATTTATAAATATAAATATATATAAATATATATATATATATATATATATATATATATATATATATATACTGCACCATTATGTTACTGTGACAGTGTAACAGTCTCTAAATCTAGAGAGAAGATGAAATAACAACTAGAGTGTTGTTTAAAAAATTCAATTTCCTCAGTGAGAGATTAATAAAGTGCTGCTCAACATGTTGTAATATCGTCTTATATTATCGCTGTAAACATGTCGGGGACCGGAGTCTTCTCTGGTGTTGGAGCCTCAGAGGGGAGCGTGTTATCACTTTAGTCACGCGGTCGCATTCATTCCAGTTCAGAGTGTGTTCAGCGTGTTGAATCTGTGTTTTGAGGAGCTACAGGTGTTTGTTCTCTGCGTGTTTCTGTATTTATCGTGATGGAGACTGTCGGGAAGAAGCTGAAGGAGACAAACAGACAGTTTGTTCATTATTCTAATTTCCTCCTAATGACTGCATGGTTGATGCATCACCATCTGGCACACACACACACACACACACACACACACACTGTGATAATGCCGCCATTGAGTCTAATGACAACGCACCGCTTGTCGTAATGAGACTCTTCTTTTTTCCACATCAATCCAGGGCAAAGCATGATGGGTAAACTGGCTTGTTGGGGTGACGATTAGCTCCTCGTCGGCGTGGAAATGACTTTGTCCTTGCGAGCGGTTTACCTTTTCCTGAAGGGAGGACGCTCCGTGGTCGGGTGTCTGCTCGGCTCAGCGGAGAGTAAATGTGATGTCGGGTTGCCAGATAGTAAATAAAGAGGCCGCCGCGTTGCCAGGTCATCAGTGACACTCTTCCCCTGTAAATTGGGTTGTAAGTCAGCACGGTGAATCATGTCTGTGTGTGTGTGTGTGAGGGTGTGTGTGTGAGTGGGCGTCGTGCTCAGACAGAGGCACTCAAAACTAAATTGCCCCCCTGGTACCCACAATGCATCTGGAGCTGGCAGGATTGTCTGAGTGTCTGTCTGTGTTTTTGAACCTCACGATGCCTCAGTGCAACACACAGCTGCTCCACTGTGGCCCCTTCTGTCGTCTGGCGATGGATAAACTGACCGCAGGTCGGGCTGTTTGGACATTGGGTCCTAGTGTTTTCTTCCTCAGATCACGACTCGAAGAGCAGCTTCAGGTGTGATCACGTCATCCTACGTGTCTGAAAAGTGAAGCTGCATTCTCTCTAGTGTCCACCAGGGGGCGACTCCTCTGGTTGTATAGAAGTCTATGAGAAAATGACTCTACTTCTCTCTTGATTTATTACCTCAGTAAACATTGTAAACATGAGTTTATGGTCTCAATCTCTAGTTTCAAGTCTTCTTCAATACAGCATGATGTTCATTTAGTACATTATGGTCCATTTAGAGTCACACAGACCATAAAGCAGGGGATGCTTTGGGGCATGCAACCCGATCTCATGGGAACATACCGTAGCTACGTTCTTCCCGTGAAATGGTTACGGTTGGGTTTGGGCAAATAAAACTACTAACTAACCCGGGGTTGGTCTTAAGATAAGAACGCAAATTAAGTAACATACGTCTCTGGTCTGGGAGTTGTCCGTGTTTTCGTCTTACAACTTAACGTCACTTGAAAACATGAAAGTTAATTGTAACATTTTGATCGCCTACAATTGTGTTCATTTCCACCCTCTTACGTCACTTCTGGTTGCAAAAAAAAACAAAGATGGCGACGGCCAAAACACCAAAGCAAATCACCCTGAAGAGGTTAGCGTCGATGCTACAATAGCATCAGTTATATCAGAAGGTTCTTCACAATGGACATGATGTTTCGTTTGATTGACAGATGGTTCACGGAAACAGTTTTCAATGACGTCCAATCAGAAGGCAGCTCAAGTTAAATCACCTGTTCTTATGTTAAACATTAAGCAGTAAAACAATGGCCGACCATCGGCATGATGTTTGTTGCTTTTTATTCATACGGTGGTTTTCTTCTCATTTCCTCCGAGCTGAGCTCAGATCAGCTCCGCTCCGTCCATCAAACGCATCAACAACAACACTGTTTACTGTTACTGCGGCAACACTACGGCAAGAAAAATACTGCAACATCTGTATACAGAGGTGAGCTGACAGACAGCAGCTGCATGAAGCAGAGACAGACAGACGCTGAGGTGAAAATGTGGTCATTCAGCTGTAAAACACACACTTCCCTCTTTCCTTCTGGCAGCCAAAGTCACGCTGCCTTTTTGCTTAACCTCTATTATATCCCTGAGCGTGCACGTGCATACACACACGTGCATCTACACACACACACACACACACACAGGAAGCCTAAGTCAGTGCAGTGAGGAAGGCGTGGGCTGTTTCTTCAGGTTACATCTCTCTGCAAAGATGATGGATGGAGGATATCAAACCCATCTCTGCAGGCCATTTAGAAACGAAATGAACACAGACAACGTAGGAGATGACAGACACACAGACAGACAGACAGATGGACAGACAGACAGATGGACAGACAGACAGACAGATGGACAGACAGACAGACAGATGGACAGACAGACAGACAGATGGACAGACAGACAGATGGACAGACAGACAGACAGATGGACAGACAGACAGACAGATGGACAGACAGACAGATGGACAGACAGACAGACAGATGGACAGACAGATGGACAGACAGACAGACAAGTAGACAGACAAGTAGACAGACAGACAAGTAGACAGACAGACAGACAGGCAGACAGACAGACAGATGGACAGACAGACAAGTAGACAGACAGACAGACAGGCAGACAGACAGACAGATGGATAGACAGACAAGTAGACAGACAGACAGGCAGACAGACAGGTGGATAGACAGGCAGATAGACAGATGGACAGACAGACAGGCAGACAGACAGACAGGTGGATAGACAGGCAGACAGAGAGATATTTATTTTGATCCCCTACCTTGAAAAAGAACTGCAGTTAAAACGGGTTTTCACAAAGATTAATGACGTTCAGAAGGTTTGTTGTATTCTGACCTTTATGTAACCACGGTGTTCCCCTGAGATGTAAATCTGTTTTTAGAGCCCGGCTAAAACAAATGGCGGCTGATGTTGGATGAACTTACACAGAAACAAGACGACAGAGGAAAAAAACACAGAAACGTTTAACATGAATTAACTCAGCTGTCTCCACCGTCAGCGATAACTGCCATTGTTTAAATTCTGGCTCATTGGCACCGTGTAAAGTATGCATAATTATCTATCAGCAGCTCCAGCTCTCAATGTGCTCATCTCCTCAGACAGTTACCACTGGGTCACTGTGTTACAGAGGAACACTTAAACACGTGATCGTTCTCAGGAAGGTTGTGATTGTGAGACTTCTATTAGCTCAGACTAGACGATCTACTCGGGACGTGTAAGTCCCACTGGATCATATCAATATGTTTCATATGTACCATGTCTATTACACACCACCGCCTTTTATTATTGCATATTGGTTATTTGCCATTTATGAGTTCCGCCATTACTTCCTTCTATCCCACAGTACATGAACGCATCTTTAGCACCGGTAGTACACAGACCTCTCCTCAGGGAAAGGAAAACAGAATAATCTAACAAGTTTAGTAGAGAAGATACCAGCGATGGATTAATTCATAAACAGAAGTCTATTATCATAAAATAATAAATACAAAAGCTTAACAATCAGGTGAAAGCTCTGGGTGGGTCTGTGTGAAACTGAAAGGTTACAGCCGACAGTTAATGCAGCAAATGAACCATTTTACTGAAGGACTGGTCACTACTGCAGAGAGTGTGTGTGTGTGTGTCTGTGCGTGTGTGTGTTTCCAAGAGAGAGAGAGTGAGAGAGACAGATCAGTATTGGATTTTGAGTCGTTTATATTCAGCAGGGGTTCACAGAAACTCACTGCTACAGTATAAAACACACACACACACACACACACACACACACACACACACACACCCCATAAATCCATTAGAAGTTAGTGGTCGTCGGCGTGTTTCCGCGGCAGCTTTCGCCGAATAAAATCCCCTTGATTCAATTCCAAACTTTATTGTCTCGCGAGGTTTTATTTGGTTTGCAGAAACGTTTTTATTTTTTTTTTTTACGACGAAAACAATAAAAAAACATAAAAAGAAAATGGCCGCATCAGATGCAGAGCATCAGATGCAGAGCAGCGTGATGCGATCACAGCTGAGTGGATGAGAGTGAAAACCTGCAGAGTGAAAACTCAGGTTTAACACAGTTACAGAGGAAACCTGCTGAAGTGACAGTTAAACAGGATTACGGAGGCCGGAGGCCGGCTGGAGCCCCCTAGAGACGGCCGAGGTCATTACACACCGCGATAGGGAAGATGATAAACAACGTATATCATATGAACGCTCTGAGGCCCTTCAGACAGCTGCTACTGCACTGATGTTTTGAGTTTTGTGAGAGGGAGGAAAGCAATAAAGGAGAGATTAAATATACGCTAGAAGCGTCGATCGATTAAATAAATCAACATTTTTTTGAAGGAACTCTGGTGTGCCGGGAACGGAAACTTGAGAACTCCATCAAGTTCCAGTAAAATATAGAATTTAGAGAGATAATACGTCCCATTGCTGCTGATGTTAAACATTAGGAGTTGTTCACCTGATGAATTTGAGTCCAATATTCTCTTTTAGCTCCGTTTTTGGTCTCCTCCGCCTCCTGAGGGAAATATCTGTCTCTTTATCTGATGAATGCTGCACTATGTTCACCGGCTGCAATATAACGGAGTCTGTCTTCTGTCTGCCGCTGAGCAGGGAGAGTAAAGCGGCTTCTTACTGTTTAATGTCTTTAAAAGAAGCTTTGAGAGCAACGACAGTCAACCAGGAACGCTGTGAGCCGAAGCGATAAACGTTGACGCCTTTAACATTGTCTTTGAATACATCGATGATATTATAAAAACATTGATTAAAGCAACAGCTACTATGTCTTCTG